>NC_045750.1:20138037-20151422 GCF_008692095.1 Etheostoma spectabile | reverse complement strand
TTTGTTTCAGGCATACAGATTGGAGCCTCTAATCTTAAAGCACTACAGTAACATTGCACCTGTTCAAATCCACTGGTAAGACTCTACTGTGAATTTTAAAGCAGTGGATACTGTGATTAAATGAATAATTTCATATTATCCATACTTTTTATCTCTTTATTGTAAAATAATTTTGTTACTCTCAACAATTTACAATATAGTATAATAATGGTATAACAAGCTTAAAAAAGGATTTCAGTCATGTTTCAGTCTGTTTGATATATAACCCAACTTTCACTAAGCTACAGTATGCCTAGTTTAATGAAATTACAGCTGAAGACAGAAGGACTTGAGGTTGTTGTGGATGTGATATGCAGGTACAACACCACCAGCCCAACACAGTACGCTCGGATCCGGCCCACACTGCTTAATCCCCCAAAGGAAACAACATCTGTCTCAGACTCAGAGAGCATCCCAAGCCCCTGCACTTCCCCGCCCCAGGCCAGACGCCACTATGGAGAGTCCATCACCAACCTTGGCAAGGCCAGCATCATGGGTGAGCACACATGGAGGGTAATGGCTGCATGAATGGCAGATGCAGTAGAAAATTCAATTCAATTTTTTTATTTTTTTATATTTTGTATGTGTATAATTTACTTTGAGGAGAGAGAGAGAGAGAGAGAGAGAGAGAGCAATAACAGCAACAGCAATAACAATAATAATATAAAAAGGCCCTTACACACCATTTTTTGTGTGATAAATTTGCACATCATATATTTTTTCAAACTTACACACACAGGAGTACTACACAACGATAAAGCGACGTCATTTTTCTTCTCAACAAGGTTGATTTTTCTAAACTTTTACCCTGCAAATAAGGACATGACCAATCATATTGTGGTCCTTTCAACCTTGACAAAGGGAGCGTTTACCAGAAACAATCTTTCTGCTCTTACTTACTTTACAGTAAAAGCCCTAGACATATGTTTACCACAAAATAGCTTACAGAAGCTTAGTGTTAGCTTTTCCTGCTGTGGCCTGATCGTGGTCAGACAACAAAGGTGTAGACGGGGCTGGAGTCTCCCTGGAGCTTACCCCATCACTTCACGCAGCAGCTGGGGAAAGCTGCAATTCAATTTATTTACACTATCAAATCATAAAAACAGTTATCTCAAGACACTTTACAGCTAGAGTAGGTCTAGACTAGGTCCACACTCTATAATATATAAAATCCTAACAATTCTAGTAGTTCCCCCAAGAGCAAGCAACTAGTGCAAGCTACTAGTGTGACAGTGGCGAGGAAAAACTTTTAGGAAGAAACCTCGGCCAGACCCAGACTCTTGGTAGGCGTTGTCTGACGGTGCCAGTTGAGGATGTGATGCACAGTGGCAATAACAGTCACGATAAAGATAATGGAACAGTGACAAAAAAATGGTAGTAGTAGTTCATGACATAGCAGGGCGCTGCAGTACAGGCCTGCCTCCCTCTCCTTTTATTAAATTATTGATTATATGGTAAATTAATCTTGACAACCATGAAGAGAAGCAGGTGGGCCTGGCTAGGCGGACGCTGCAAATACTACTACTTGGCTCCTGATTTGATGGTGTCTGACCCCTGAACCCAGACTAGGAGCTGGTTCCACAGGAGATGAGCCTGATAGCTGAAGGCTTTGGCTCTCATTCCATTTTTAGTGACGCTAGGAACCACAAGTAGCTGTGAATTCTGGGAGCTTAGTGCTCTAGTGGGACAATGAGGCCTTAAGAGCTCTTCTAGATATGTTGGTGCTAGACCATTTAGAGCTTTGTAGGTCAGGAGAAGGATTTTAAATTAAATCCTTGATTTTACAGGAAGCCAATGCAGAAAAGCTAATAGGAGAAATATGATCTCTTTTCTTAGTTCTTTTCAGAACACGCGCTGCAGCCTTCTGGATCAGCTGTAGAGTCTTAAGTGACTTATTTGAGCAACCTGATAGTAAAGAATTACAGTAGTCCAGCCTGGAAGAAAGAAATGCATGGATTAGTTTTTCAGCATTGTTTTGAGACAGGATGTTACTAATTTTTGCTTGTTTGACAATGAAAAAAAAGCTGTACTTGATGTTTGTTTTAGATGGGCGTTAAAGGACATACAATATCCTGCACAAAAAATAACGCCTAGATATCTGACTGTAGTGCTGGAGGCCAGGGCAATACCTTCCAGAGCAACTATATTTTTGGACGTATTTTGGGTCTAGCGCAATAAAGTTTTTGTTTCAGCATTTATTTGTGCTTGAACTTCAGATTCTAGCTTGTGTACATCCACTTGATGTCTTACGGAGCCGCGTGCAAGGGTCATGGCGAGAATTTTTGAGGGGACTACCTTTGCGTTAGCTCACAATATGTTTTGCATTCTCATGCATTATATTGTGTTACCTCAAAATAGGTTTTGCAATCCCTCACAATAATTTTTGCATTACCTCGCAATAAGTTTTGCATTACCTCGCAATATTTTGCATTACATCGCATTTTGTTTTGCATTCCCTTTGCAATTCGCAAGTTTTGCGCTACTTTGCAATACTTTTCTTCTTCCATTCCCAAGACACAGTGGCAGATCTGGAAAATTTTACATGGGATGGCAAAGCGGTGGAAAAAGGTCTTGGTAGGGTGGCATTGGAAGATGATACACGGAAACTCTCATATGTAAATAGTCTGTGTGGCAAATAGAGGAAAAACTATAAAACTGTGTAACATCATTCTATCATTTGTTTGACCTTTTGTTTAATCACAATTACTGATAAAGTAAGAAAAATAGAAGAGAAAATAGAATAGAATGTGTCTTATTTTATCAGCAATTATGATCCAACAGAAGGTCAAACAAAAGAAATTGTAAAACATCATAAGGTAATCTATTTATATACTGTATGTACATATTTACAGTTGTGTTCAGAATAATAACAGTATGTTTAAAAAAGTGAATAATTCTCAAAATCCTAGCTTATAGCTTTTAATTCCATAATATCAATGTATTGGGAACACTGCACATTCAATTCCAAATCAAACCATGACCAAAATTGATTAAGTTTGTGTTATACCTTTACAGAAAGTGAAGAAAAAGGAATGTTAGGCTGTTCAAAAAAATAGCACTTTCTTTACAACTTAAACATTTACTGTATAAAGTGAAAAATGTCTCAAGGGTTTGCTTTACTTTGAATCACTGCACTAATATTTAGTTGCATAACCATTTGTTAACCTTTCCTGATTGTCTCTTGTCCGACCATGGTCAGAAAACCAGGGAGAGACTTGTCCTACAGGGCCGACTTTATTTATGTTTTGAAGTCCTTGACTTCTTAGGAACAGGGATGATAGTTGAAGACTTGAAGCCGGCTGGCACATGTCATCAGTGAGATGTTGAAAATGTACTTGACCACTGGAGACAACTGATCAGCCCAGTGCTTCAAGCTGGATGGGGAGACAGCTTCCGGTCCAGCAGCTTTCCGGGGGTTCAGTTTAGCGTTGCTCTCAGTGATGGAAAGAGTTGCCACTGAGGTGGGTGGGGGGGTGGAGGTGGATGGGGGACCTTTAAGGTGGGGGAAGTGGAGGTGATACACTGTAGCTGGAGCTGTTGGGAGGTTTCGTGGGGGATGGTTTCAGGGCAGACCCTTTGATGGGAGATGTTGTGGGGGATGGTTACAGGATTGACCCCTATGTCTTTCCATGCTTGAAGTTAGTGATCGGTCTGAGCCCGTTCAGACAAAATAACAGTTGTTTAGCCTCTTTCTCCACCTTGCTAAACTTGTACTTTGCCTGTTTATTGCTGTCTTTGTCCCCACTCCTAAAGGCCTCTACCTTATCCAACCTTAACCTTCTGAGTTTGGCTGAGTTGTTGTTACTCACCCTGGTGCATGATGGAACACAGCAGTCCTCCCGAAGCTGATGAATGATGTCACAGCCTCTGTACTCATCCAGACTGTTGGTAGAAGTCCTGAATATGTCCCAGTCAGTAGAGTCCAAGCACGTCTGAAGATGCCTCGCTGGTCGACTTCCTTGATGTCCTCAATACAGGTTTGCAGAGCTTCAGTTTCTGCCTGTATGCAAGGATCAGGTTGACCATGACGTGGTCAGAAAGTCCCAGTGCAGCACGGGGGACGCATCCCTGACTAAGTTGTAACAATGTTCCAGAATGTTCTCCTCTCTGGTCAGGCATTTAATATTCTGTTTGTATTTAGAGAATTCATGAGTGAGATTTCCTTTGTTAAAGTCTCCAAAGACAATTACTAGGGAGTCGGGCTTGGTCTCCGCACATCTGGGCGGCGAGCATGTGCTGTAAACACCGACCAGAATGAATCAATCAAACTCACGAGGTGCATAATAAGGCTTGCAGTGTATGATGAAAGATTCCAGGTCAGGAGAATAGTGCTGCCGGTTCACTGTCACGCCTCTGTATCAACTGCTGTTGATGTAGAAAGTATTGCCTTTTTAGTAATGAAGGTGGACACATCATCCAATTGCTAAATCTGAATGAATTCTCATGGCCTTTAAGTGGTGTTAATAAATTAAAACTCAGGACAGAATTTTCATATGCTTGTATAAATTTGTTGTGTTAACATTGTATCTTACAGCCTTTTTGCAAATTATACAAATTGTCGTTGTTTCATTTTTGGCCTGAAAATATAGCCACACAGCGCTCATCTTCCTCTCTGTCACTCTTCTGCACTGTGTGTGGCTGTGTGTGTGACTGTTTGTGCAACTGTGGCTGGCTGGCTGCTTGTTTGCCTGGAGCCACCGAGTCATATGACGGTACAACATCAACAAGGGGGGTTGGGAGGGACCTTAAACTAGGTCTTTTAAGTGGGGAGGGAACACTGACTTGGACCAATTTACCCCATAACCTGAAAATTCCGAGAGAATCAATGATCGCAAGTACACAGTGTATTGATCTGCTCGGTTTGGACACAAAAAGTATAATTTGCATAAAGCATAACTTTGTGCACTAGCCCTCCCACCATAACATCTGGGAAGTTAGTCTTCCCCCTTATGGAAGCTGCCAGAGGCTCAATGGCTAAACAAAACAACAAAAGAGAGGTGAGCCCTGTCTTGTTCCCCTTCCAAGAGCAAAACATTCAGAAATGAACCTGTTAGTTTGCACCACAGCCTCTGGGTGCTTTGCAGTGGTTCCCAACCTGTGGTCCGTTTCAGAAAGCAGGTTTAATGAGAACTCTGAGTTTGTTAAACCTGAGATGAGGGAAACTAGGATTTTCTTTTTCAGAAAGCGAGGTTAATCAAACCTCAGAGTCAGTTACATTGTACATGAACCTGACCTGGTCAGAAGCAGGTTTTCTTCAAGAAACCTCGAGATTCTCTCAGTCTCCTCCCTCTGACACAGCGCTCTTTTATTTCCTCACTCAGTCTGTATCAGGCGCATTTTAGCACAGTTTGTTATCTGCGTAAATAAAAAAAGCAGGGTTGGTTTAATAACAGTGTTAGGCAGACTATAAAAGGTTTTTGTTCCGAACATGGCATTTCCTTTTGTCGACGATCCCATTGATGAAGAAGATGTATTACTTTGACATACAAAAATGGAAGGCACATATACAAACTTTTGTAATACCTACACCGTTCACCTGATTTGGATGCAAATACCCTCAAATTAAAGCTGAATGTCTGCAGTTAAAGCCCATCTTTTTTGTTTCATTTCAAATCCATTCTGGTGTTGTATAGAGCCAAAAAGATTAGAATTGTGTTGATGTCCCAATATTTATGGACCTGACTGTCCCATCTGACTAGCTACACCTGATCAGAATGAATTAAAGTAGCAGCAACCTAATTTAATCTATTTGCCAACATTTTTGAAATAATCTTCAACATTCAAACATGTTCATCATAAAGTAAACAGATAAATAAACTTGTCATTCAAATGTTAGACATGTCATCAAGAAATAAGGTGCACAATAAAACTCATCTTACCAGCTGCTGCCCCATGTGAAGTTGAAAAGAGACTGACTGAGAGTGAGTGCAGTCTTAATGAAGGAGTCACCATGTAAACTCAATAAGGTAATTAGGGTGGAAGCAAAGTGAAAACGGGGCAAGAAAGGACGTAAGGTACAGGAAGGTAGGAATTGCCAAAATATGATGAAAATAGGAATCTTTAGCACAAGTACCATTACCATTTCTCTGGCGCAAAAATTTAGTAGCAATATCATTGATGTAACTTATTGTGTATGTGTCAAAGAGAATCGTTCATTTCTGCGTCAAGCTATAGACCTAATGGTATTCACCGTTTCTAGAGGAACAACGAAATAAGAACAAAAAGAAAAATGCAGAGCTTGCATTAGCACATTTTTGAAAAGCCAATAAGTAAACAACACAATATTCAGCCCGCAGCGACCATATAACCTTACATCAATTAGTGTTTTGTTAGATAAGAATATGTAAACCATCAAATAAATTCAATTCATTTTTCTTTGTAGTATTTACTATTTGTAGTATTAAATCATAAGAGTTATCTCACTTTACAATGGAAAGCAACAGATTGTCTCAATGATTGTCTTCTTTAGCAACTTGGCGTTGCAGTAAGTGACAGTAAAAAGAGGGTAACAAGTACGGACCCCTGCTGCGTTCAGTTACCCCGGCCAATAGGAAATCAGATTTTTGCAGGTAACATGTAGGTGTAAACTACAACTTTTGTAGTATTTACTGTATATCTCCGGACATTTTTTCTCTTTCAGGCTTTGTAGTTAGCACGGAGGCCTCTCAGGTCCTTTGCGTCAGGCCACATGCCTGAGACATCTAGGAGAGCTTTGTTGAAGAATAGTGTTTAATCAAACTTCTTCGGTACTCAACATTGATATACACAAATATGTGGAATAAATAGTCTCCCAAATAACATTTCATCAAAGGAAAGACAAGTTTTAAAAATAAACTTAAATCTCACCCTTACTTAATTTAAAAGTTTTGTATCTTATTTGTTGTGTTGTAATATTTGTTTTCCTTCTTTGTCATTTTGAGCTACCTCAGTGTTAACTCTAAACCTGTGTCACGTTGTGTAATGTAATTTTGTTTTTTAAATATTTTTTTTTAGGTTATTCTGACTTCCTATTATTAGTGTTAGATATTTTTCTTCTCTTTTGCTGTACATGTCATGAAATGTTTTAATAGTGTCCATATTGTCTTTAGTGTTCTTTGGACGCCAGGAAACAACGCCAGGAAAACTGGCATCAGCTAATGGGGATCCTTATAAGAAACTTAAACTTATAACTTATACCAACTGCAGGGACCAGTGATAGGTCAAAACAGCTTCCATAGGAATGCTCAGCCAACTTTTGGCACATTTTACTCTGTTTTGATAACTAATGAATCAATTGTATGAAGCATGAATCTTAATGCCCCTCAGGTGCTGCCAGTCTTGGAAAGGGAATCGGAGGAATCCTGTTTTCCCGCTTTTCCCGTTCTAGTGGCCAGGTGGGCGGACTGGAGGAGGAGCCATCAGATTCTGAGGGTGGAGCCTCTGAGGTCGAGAACGTGGCTTCAGGAGATGACGGGGCAATGGTGTCAGAGAACGAAGAGAAGGATGAAGAAATAGAGAAAGAGAGGACAGTCTTAGAATCTGCAATGTCTCAGTCTACCTCAGCTGTCATGGACAGCACCTCATGTAAGTAATGTGCTTTTGGTCAGAAACTACCTGCAGCTGGATATCAGGGAGTGAAAAACAATCATACCTTTTTGGTAAAGTTACTGGAAAACTCAGCCCAGAGTAGTTTATTCTCCCCAAAACAAATTTCCTTTTTTCTTTTAAAGAAGTATACCAAAAGTATACCGTGGTCCTGCTACACGTCCTGCTATGCCCTGTTACATCCTGCTACGCTCTGCTGTACCTTGTAATGCCGTGCTGTGCCCTGCTATGCCATGTACTACCACAAACTACTATTTTTAGTCACTGTTCCATTATATTTTACTGTGACTATTATTTCCACTATTCATTTCAACCCCAACCGGCCCGTCAGACACCGCCTACCAAGAGCCTGGGTCTGTCCGAGGGTTCTTCCTAAAAAGGAGTTTTTCCTCACCACTGTCGCACTGTTGATTGCTCTGGAGGGAACCACTAGAATTGTTGGGTCCTTGTAGAGTGTGGTCTAGACCCACTCTATAAATCTGTAAAGTGTCTCTTGTTAGTAACTTAAAGTAACTCTTGTTATGAATTGATACTATAAATAAAATTGATTTGAAATTTTTTTTAAACACAACTTTCTTTTGCAATTTTTACTGTCCCTGGCAACTTCATTGCAAAATTTTTTACAAAAGCTCCCGCAAAATCAGTCATTTTGGGCCGCAACAATCTCAAAAAAGGCCCCAAAATCCTGGAGGGACTTATGTACCCTGTATACTGTAAATTGTCAGTGTCATTACTGTTAAGAAAAATACAAATACATATGTTGACTGTGGGAACTCCCAGACAATATGACCGAAGTCCACAAGGGCTCCGAGAACTAGTAAGGAAAATATCTTTGACTGACACTAAATGCTGATAGATACTAATCTGTCATTTTCTCTGTTCCAGTGGAACTGGAGAGACGCATTGACTTTGAGCTGCGGGAGGGCTTGGTGGAGAGCCGCTATTGGTCAGCAGTGACGTCACACACGGCCTATTGGTGCTCATATGATGTGGCTCTGTTCCTCCTCACCTTCATGTACAGACCACAAGAGCCTCTTGAACCTGCAGAAGATAAACCAGAGACCTCATAACTTGCAAACTGACATGGAGCCATCACCGCTGGGGTCATTTTGCTTTCTGTTCACGGCTTTTAAACAAATGACAAGCCCAATTTATAGAACATTAAATGAAGAATGAAGACGTTTCCTTTTTTCTTTTCTTTTTTAAATTAAACAATTCTCTGCCCTACACAATTTTTGAAATTGGGAAAATTAAATATAAATAATATATTATTTAACTTATTCATTCTTCATGTATGTATGTATATACTGTATATATAATGTACAGTATATAGCCATAGAGAAAGCCCCAGTGCTTGAACCCATTCTAACCTTGTGCTTGTGTGAAATATGTTTAATAATTTCTCATAATCTCATGCCTCAGATGAGAAGCCCACAAGTGATCATGGGAGCCATATTATAGACAAAGATAAAGGGAATTCTTTATTTAATACAATTCACTGTACAGACATTTAATCCTAAAACCTGAATATTTAACAGATAATCTGTTAAAAGCAGCTTTTACTATTTTGGACCACTGGAGGACAGATTCTCCAAAACACACTTCTCAGCCTCAATATAGCTTATCATGTTGCTATTAGCAATAGTTGTCTAACACTAAAACTGTGTTTGTAAGCAGACCACGTAAGCAGAGCAGCTGTAGTTACACACATAAAACAGAAGACACAGTCCCGGTTTTGTTTTATTCCAAGCCTACTTGACAAAGTTGTCTTCATTTACAAACACTTGAGTTAGCTCGTTGCAGTTGTTTTTTTAATTTCAATTCTGATTTCTTACATGTCATGTAAACAACAAACCTGGTGTCCATAATTGTAGAAATGGGATTAGAGAAACCTGATTGAGGTTGTTGACGCTTGTTGCATGTAAAGTACAGTGCATGAGTAAGACTTCAAACAAGAAAAGTGTCGGTGTGACAGCAAAGCAGCTGAATGAAAAGAGAAATAATAACAAGTAGCAATGCATCCTTGTATTTAAAATAATTCAATCCAAAGTCTGACTGAAACTAACACAAAGGCTCTTTTATGTTAACCCAGCAGCACAACTCACTGTCAAGTGGTGAGTCAAGCTTTGCTCAGGGTTATTTACATCTTTAAACACAGGGCTCTCTCCCGGTAAACTCCGGTTACCCAGTGTTTGGGGTCATTGAGACTCTGGGGGAGGACTGGCAGGAATGGACTGCTCTGAGGTAGTGAAGTGAGAAGATTTTTATTGATCCACGATTTTTCATGGAATTCTGTGAACTGTTCTAATGTAAGTTTCATGTGCACATAAGCACAGAGGTTCCTTGGGTTATTTTTGCTTTTTTTGTTTGATGCAATAAGCTATATTTAAAAATGAATTGTTGGAGCTTTAATGCCACTTTAATATCAACCTTTTTATTGTATCATCATGTTTGTATCAACTGAGCTGTTGTTTCTTTTAGGAATAAAGGACATACCAGCAACATTTAGGGGATAAAACAATTGGTGGCCAAATGTTTGTGCCAATAGATGCCAACAGACTACTTCTTGTAGCTGTTACTGCTCTACTCGTAATCTGTTGACTGCAATCTCAATCCAAAATTAGTTACAAATTAGTACTACACAAAAATATCCTCTTGCACATGATTTTACATTTTGTTGTACTTTGTACTGAGGCATCTTGCCAAATTTTAACTCAGACTAGAATCAGTCAGTTAAAATAAATTAAAACAGGTTGGATATCCATTACAGGGTGGCCACGGTTCCTTGAAAAGTCTTAAAAAGTCTTAAATCACTTTTCCTAAAAATAAGGCCTTAAATTGTATTAAACTGTCTTAAATTCTGATTGGATAGGTCTTAAATATGTTTGTGTCATGTCACGGCGAAAATGCAGGTCATCTGTTGTCGAATATTTTTTTCCGGTAGGCTTTGCGCTGCGTTGTCGCAGCAATATAAGCTAATTTGTACACATCCCATCCCCTGACCAATCGGCTATCCTAACCTTAACCACTCAAGGTCAGATGCCTAACTCCAACCAATCAAGCTGCTATTTGGGCGGGTCTTGGCGTGGCCGTAGTCAGTGAGATTCGTAATTTAGCGGGATTTGTAATTTTGCCTCATACAGGTAATACAGCAATGGTTGATAGGAAATGCAAATTCAGTAAGAAATGGCTTAAAAAACAACGAGTACTCTTGGTTAAGGTCAGTGCCTGTAAATGCTTATGAAGCGAACGGCGTTATGTGTCGGAAGTTTTTTAAACTTGGGACAATGGGGATCAGAACGGTGGAATTGCACGTTCAAAGCAAAAAACACAGAGACTACGTAAAGGCACGCCAGTAACCCGCCATTGCTAGTTTCTGCTCCACCATTTCCACCGCTAGCAACGATGTCAACGCTAGATATTACGATGGAAAATCCACAGCCAACAATGCTAGCTAACCTACGAGCAATTTGTGGCTCTACGCCAACACTCGCAGAGCAGAGGTGATGTTGGTGCTGAGGACCCTAACAAGCCACAACTCATACAGGTCAAATGACAGGACTGAAGAAGTGTTCCAAGCAATGTTTCCAGATTCGGGGCTTGTACAGTCATTTACCTGTGGAAAAGACAAGACCAGATACTTGGCTAAATTTGGATGAAAAAGAGCTCATCACAGAAGTCCAAAAATGCGGTGCATTTGTAATTATGTTCGACAAAACACTAAACCAGACAACCAAAAGCAAACAGCTGGACTTGCATTTGCGTTATCGGTTAAATGGCCACGTCCAGTCAAGATTCTATGGAGCACAGTTCATGGGCCATGCAACTGCCCAGGGCCTACTTCAGCCTTTCAAAGTAAGTGCCATATATATATATATATATATATATATATATATATATATTTATTTATTAACTAAACTCTTGTATGTGTTTGTGTATCCTATAGTTAAGCTTTACTGATTTGTCAAGTGGACAACAACTATGGATAGGGCACTACACGTTAATTAGACAAATTAAAATGAAAAACAGAATGGTAGTGGAGTCTGGTGTTTACCTGCCAATATGTCCAAATAGTATAGTAAGTTTATGAACCCATGCTAAATTTGACTAAAAAGAGGAATAAAAAAAATCATCTTTTGGAAATTGATCTTAATGCCTTAATTAAAAAGAAATTTCATGGATCCAGGATACTGATATTTTAACATACAGTGGTGTAAAAAAGTGTTTGCCCCCTTCCTCATTTCCTGTTCCTTTGCATGTTTGTCACACTTAAGTGTTTCGGAACATCAAACCAATTTAAATAATAGTCAAGGACAACACAAGTAAACACAAAATGCAATTTGTAAATGAAGGTGTTTATTATTAAAGGTGGAAAAAAAATCCAAACCATCATGGCCCTGTGTGAAAAAGTGATTGCCCCCTAAACCTAATAACTGGTTGGGCCACCCTTTGCAGCAACAACTGCAACCAAGCGTTTGCGATAAGTGCAATGAGGCTTTTACAGCGTCCTGGGGAATTTTGGCCCACTCATCTTTGCAGAATTGTCTAATTTAGTTACATTAGAGGGTTTTTGAGCATGAACGGCCTTTTTAAGGTATACCACAACATCTCAATAGGATTCAGGTCAGGACTTGTCTAGGCACTCCAAAGTCTTCATTTTGTTTTTCTTCAGCCATTCGTGGTGGACTTGCTGGTGTGTTAGGATCATTGTCCTGCTGCAGAACCCAAGTTCGTTTCAGCTTGAGTACACGAACAGATGGTCGGACATTCTCCTTCAGGATCTCTTGGTAGACAGCAGAATTCATAGTTCCTTTTACACGGCAAGTCTTCCAGGTCCTGAAGCAGCAAACTGCCCAGACCATCACACTACCACCCCCATATTTTACTGTGGTTAATGTTTTTTTTATGAAATGCAGTGTTCCTTTTACGTCAGTATACTTGGACACCACCTTCCAAAGAGTTCACTTTTGTCTCATCGGTCCACAGAATGCCCCCTGTATTTAACATAGGGGGGTGTATACTTATGCCCCTGTATTTTAACATGAGGGGGTGTATACTTATGCCCCCTGTATTTTAAGGAAGAACATTTATTTATTTACGATGCATTATTCATTCACAAAGACAATTGGTGTCCTTAAAGATTGGATTTTTTCTTTTTTTATTAAGGCATTAAGATCAATTTCCAAAAGATGATTTTATTTATTTCATACCTCTTTTTAGTCAACTTTAACATGGGTTCATAAACTCATGAGCAGCACTATACACTATGGCTATAGGGATGGCTCACGTTGCTTAATTTGTGAATTAGTATTCATTATTTTTTATCCAATCCAGTCTGACATTAATCTGAAGTAATGGTGTCAGAAATGAGATGTGTTGACTGTTGTATGGGTAATGTCTGTATGTTTTAATTTTCAGGAATGTGTGCAGCAGCTTGACCTGAGAAAAATGATTTCTATCTCAATGGATGGACCAGATGTCAACTGGAAGTTTTTTTCAACGCTCCAACAAGAACATGCAGAGGCATTTGGAAGTGCCCAGCTGATTGTGGTGGGTAGCTGTGGGATTCACACACTCCACAATGCCTTCAAAAGTGGCTTCAGTGCCTGGCAGCTGGAGAAAGTGCTGAGGGCATTGCATACACTCTTTCATAATACCCCTGCTAGACGTGAAGATTTCTGCACTTTGACCAAGACATCTGTGTTTCCCCTATCTTAAGGAAATCAGGCACACAGTCATTCAGGTAATCAGGGAACAAAGTC
>NC_045750.1:20137699-20138027 GCF_008692095.1 Etheostoma spectabile | reverse complement strand
TCAGGCCGTGCCCTCGTGCGCACTGGCCGTGGAGAACACACAGGTGAAGATGTGATGACCCGTGGTGTGGAGGCTGGGAGACGGGGCAGCGCTGAGGGTGATGGGGGCACTGTATGTGACACCGAGGGCGTATCCTCAGACTGTGCGGCTGATTGAGGCATGGAGTCCTCCTGCTCCACTCTGGGTGGCATCATGTCCCCGATGCTCTGAGTGTACGTTGCAGTAGGTGCTGGCACCTTCTGAAGGCAGCTGGCGTGCCAGCGGGTGCCGTCATCTAGGAGGTATGTGGCTGGTCCCAGCCAGCGGGCCACTTGCCGTGGAGTGGACC
>NC_045750.1:20137162-20137689 GCF_008692095.1 Etheostoma spectabile | reverse complement strand
CATTTTGTTCCCCCTGTGCGGTCGGCCAGCTCTCACCCAGTCTGCCCACAGTGATATCAGGTATCTTGACCCTCTTTTTCTTGTCAAACCACTGTTTCATCCGCTCCTGACGGCGGGTGACTGAGGCTTTGGCTGGTGGGAGTGTGTTCTGGACTGTGGTGGGGCGGAGCCTGTCCAGGGGTAGGTGTAACTCCCTGCCCAACATGAGTGAGGCTGGGGAAAGCTCTGTGGTTGAGTGCTGGGTAGCTCGGTAGTGTAGCAGTATTAGACGTATGGCTTGTTTAAAGGAGCAGCCCTGGGCCTGATGTGCTCTGATGCCATTTTTCAGGGACTGATGAAAACGTTCCACCCCCCCCCGTTTGCCTGTGGGTGATACAGGGATGTGTCGAATCCCCCTGCTCTTCAGATATGAGTTAAACTCCACAGAAATGAACTGTGGACCGTTGTCAGTGGTAATGGTCTGTGGGAGGCCCCAGCAAGAGAAGAGGGACCCAGAAAGTCCACAATGACCTGGGAAGTGACAAAAC
>NC_045750.1:20136669-20137152 GCF_008692095.1 Etheostoma spectabile | reverse complement strand
GTAGTGGTCAGCTCAGGCCATTTGGAGTCATACACTACGACTAAAAACCGCTGATAGTGGGTGGCCCCGTGGATCTCACATCATATGTCCAACTGCAGATGCTCCCATGGCTTTGAGGGCCAGGCCAGAGGTTGCTGGGGTGGTGGGGGTTGGCGGCCGGTTTTCCCACTAACCAGGCATGCTGGGCATTCCTTAACGAGGGCCTCGATGTCTTTGTCTAGGCCACCACACCAGGTCGCGTCATCTCTGTTTAAGCTTCACTATGCCCAGGTGGCCTTCATGTGCCATGGCAGCACACGGGCACAAAGGGCCCCCGGAAACAAAGTGCAAAGCCCGCGCGCCACGCATGTGTCATTCCAACAAAAGAGCTCCTGCTTGACCCGAGAGAAAACTAACAGCTCTGCTGGTAGCTCCCTTGGCCAACCCTGACGAATGTAGGCGGAGAGCCGGGAGATGACTGGATCCTGTTCTGAGGCTGCCTTC
>NC_045750.1:20130739-20136659 GCF_008692095.1 Etheostoma spectabile | reverse complement strand
TCCTGCAGAGTGACCGTTGACTCAAGCGGAGTGTGTAGCATGTGAATAATCTCACTTTCGATGTGGTTGACGCTGTCGGGCGGGGTCTGGGCAGGAACTGACCGAGAGAGGAGGTCTGCAACAACATTATCCTGGCCCGGGGTGAACTGTAGCGTGTAGTCGTATTGGCGAAGACGGTCGTACCAACGATGCAGTCTCAGCGGCTTGTGACCGGTGCCAGTAAAGGAGAGCAGAGCTGTTAAGGCCTGGGGGTCCGTTCTCAGCGTAAACTGGCGGCCATAAAGGTAGAGATGCCATCTCTCGCAAGACCACATGCAATTCAATTCAATTCAATTTTATTTATAGTATCAATTCATAAACAAGAGTTATCTCAAGACACTTTACAGATAGACCACACTCCAGATTTACAAGGACCAACAGTTCTAATAGTTTCTCCAGAGCAAGAACAGTGCGACAGTGGCGAGGAAAAACTCCTTTTAGGCAGAAACCTCGGTCAGACAGGCTCTGGTAGGCGGTGCTGACGGGCCGGTTGGGGTTAGAATGAAGAGTGGCAATAAAAATAGAAAAAATTAGTAGTTTGTAGAAGTTCTTTGTAGTAGTTCATGGCATAGCAGGGCGCTGTGCGGCATACAAGGCACAGCAGGACGTAGCAGGACGTAGCAGGACGTTGCAGGACGTTGCAGGACGTAGCAGGGCACCGCAGTGTAGCAGTTGAACATGGCATCACAGAACGTGTAGCGGGACCAGGCGACAGCTGCTACCTGATTTCGGAGCCTCTCTGATCCAAGGGAACATGTGGTGAAAAAAGAACATAAGGACTCCGGGAATGACTCCCCAGAAATAGGTTGTAACACGCATTTCTGGGACATGGATGCACATAAATGAAAAGAGAAAGGATAGAGGAGAGAGGAGGCTAGTGTACAAAAAAGTCCCCAGCTGTCTAAAATATACAGCAAACCAAGAGAGAGACGAGGTAAAGAGGGCTCCAGCCCGGCCGGGCTAGAATCTTCCCCAACCGGATCGGGCTGTATGCAAGTCTCCCTTTAGTTCTATTATATTCTTGTTATTGTTAGATAAATCTGAAAAACTATGTGACTAACTACTAATCCCTAACAATATTGATTCTATGCCCTAACTAGTGTTATCAAAATAAGTCCCCAGCTGTCTAAAACTATTACAACAAAACCAGAGAAGCGAGGTAAAGAGAGAGAGCCAGCCCGGCCGGGCTAGAACTCTCCCAACCGGATCGGGCTTGTATGCCAAGTCTCCCTTTAGTTCTATTATTCTTGATTTATGTTAGATAAATCTGAAAACTATGTGACTAACTAACTACTCCCTAACAATATCGATTCTATGCCAAGATGTATCAAAATAAGTCCCCAGCTGTCTAAAACTATTACAACAAAAACAAGAGAGCGAGGTAAAGAGAGCTCCAGCCGGCCGGGCCAGAACTCTCCCCAACCGGATCGGGCTGTATGCCAAGTCTCCCTTAGTTCTTTATATTCTTGATTATATGATAGATAAATCTGAAAACTATGTGACTAACTACTACTCTAACATTATTCGATCTATGCCCTAACTAGAGTATCAAAATAAGTCCCAGCTGTCTAAAACTATTATTACAACAAAACCAAGAGAGACAAGGTAAAGAGAGCTCCAGCCCGGTCGGCCAGAACTCCCCCCAACCGGATCGGGGCGTATGCCAAGTCTCCCTTTAGTTTATTATAGAACATATGTGACTAACTACTACTCCCTAACAATATTCGATTCTATGCCCCAACATAAGCTTTATCAAAAAGGAAAGTCTAAGCCTACTCTTAAATGTGGAGACGGTGTCTGCCTCACCGGACCCAAACTGGAACCTGGTTCCACAGAGGGAGCCTGATAGCTGAACGCTCTGGCTCCCGTTCTACTTTTAGAGACTCTAGGCACCACCAGAACCCTGCATTCTGGGAGCGTAGTCTCTCCCAGGGTTGTTAGGTACTTAGTCCTTAAGATAAGATGGAGCCTGACCATGAAGAGCTTGTAGGTGAGAAGAAGGATTTTAAATTCTATTCTAAATTTTACAGGAAGCCAATGCAGAGAAGCTAAAACAGGAGAAACGTGATCTCTTTCTGGTTCCCGTCAGAACACGTGCGCAGCATTCTGGATCAGCTGTAGAGTCTTTAGGATTTTTCGAGCAGCTGATAGTAAAGAATTGCAGTAATCCAACTAGAGTAACAAATGCATGGGACTAATTTTTCTGCATCATTTTTAGACAGGATATTCCTGATTTTTGCAATATACGTAGGTGAAAAAAGGCGATCCTTGAAATTTGCTTTAAGTGGGAATTAAAGGACATGTCCTGATCAAGATGACTCCAAGATTCTTCACAGGGTGCTGGAGGCCGGGTGATGCAATCCAGAGTACTATATCTTTGGATAGTGCGTCACGGAGGTGCTTGGGTCCGAGAGCAATAACTTCAGTTTATCTGAGTTTAACATTAGAAAATTACAGGTCATCCAGGTTTTATATCCTGAAGGCACGTTTGAAGTTTAGCTAACTGATTAGTTCATCCGGCTTGATTGATAGATATAATTGAGTATCATCTGCATAACAATGAAAGTTTGGAGTGTTTATATAATACTGCCTAAAGGAAGCATATATAAGTGAACAGGATTGGAACGAGCACAGATCCTGGGGGACTCCAGACTAACTTGGCGTGCACAGAGGATTCATCGTTAACATTAACAACTGAGACGATCTGATAAATAAGACTTAAACCAGCTTAGAGCAGTCCTTTAATGCCAATTAAATGTTCAATCTCTGTAATAAGATAAATGGTCATGGTATCAAAATGCAGCGCTAAGATCTAATAACACAAGTACAGAGATAAGTCCTTTGTCTGAAGCAATAGGAGGTCATTAGTAATTTTCACAGTGCTGTTCTGTGCTATGATGAACTCTAAATCCTGACTGAAATCTAAATAAGCTGTTGCTATGCAGAAAGTGCACAGCTGTTTGGCGACTGCTTTCTCAAGAATTAGAGAGAAATGGAAGTTGGATATAGGTCTATAGTTGGCTAAAACATCTGGTCAAGGTTTGGCTTTTCAGAAGAGGTTTAATTAAGCTACTTTAAAGTACTGTGGTACTAAGCCGGTTATAAAGCCAAATTGGTTATATTCAGTAGTGAAGTGTTGACTATGGTAAAACTTCTTTAAGTAGCCTAGTCGGGATGGGATCTAGAGGCAGGTTGAGGCTTAGATGAAGAAATAATTGAATAAATTGATAAAGACAAGTGAAGCAAAGCAGTCAAAACATGTATCTGGTTTTACAGCTGTTTCTAACATCCTGAGTTTAGAGATAAGCCAGTTTAAGGCAGGTCTTGGTGATTTTGCTTCTAATAGTTAAATTACATTGAAGAACCTCATAAAGTCGTTACTCTAAGCTATGGGAATACTTGGCTCGTAGAGCTGTGACCTTCTGTTAGCCTGGCTACAGTAACTGAAAAGAAACCTGGGGTTGTTCCTATTCTCTATCAATGACGAGTATACGCTGCTTGGCATTACGGAGGGCCTTCCTATAGTTTTAAGACTACTGCCAGGTAACGAGAATTTTCCAGTTTGGTGGAGCGCCAGATCTTCTCAAGTTTCCGCGATATTTGCTTTAATTTGCGAGTTTCAGGTTATACCATGGAGCTAACCTTCTTTGTTTTATTATCTTCTTTTTAGAGGGGCACAGAGTCTAGACATTCTTGTAGCGAGCCTGCTGCACTATCAACAAAATGATCGATTTGGGAGGGACTAATAGCATAGGAGTCCTCCGTTACTTTGGGACTGGTAATGAATTAAATGCTAACGGAATCGCATCCTAAATTAGCTACAGCACTATCAGACATCTGTTTAGGATGTTTTGCCTACGGCGTGTAGTTCAGCATAAAACTCAAAAGTTATCAAACAGTGGTCAGATAGGAAGGGATTCTGTGGGAAACACTATTAATGTTCAATTTCAACACCATACCCCAGAACAAGTCGGGTGTGGTTTAAAACGGTGAGGCGGTTTATGTACACTTTGAGAGAAGCCCAATGAATCTAATAGAGAGATAAACGCAGTGCTAAGGCTATCATTCATCGTCCACATGAATATTAAAATCCCCTACAATAATAACTTTGTCCGTTTTTAGCACTAAGTTCGATAGAAACTCTGCAAATTCGGATAAAAATTCAGAGTATGGACCAGGTGCTGGTACACTATAACAAATAGAACTGGTTGCATTGATTTCCAATTGGGGTGAAAGACTAGAACAAGACTTTCAAATGAGTTAATTAGTTTAGTAGAGTACTTAGTAGATAGAAATCAAAGATAGCGGCAACTCCACTCCTCGGCCTGCGCCTCGAGGAATGTGAGTATTGATATGACTGGGGGTGGGGACTCATTTAGACTAACATATTCATTACCCAGCCAGGTTTCAGTAAGACAAAATAAATCATATTAGAATCTGATTCAATCATTTACTAGTACACCTTTAGAAGAGAGAGATTGATGTTTAAGAGTCATTTAATCTCCTATTCTTTTGAATATTGCACTTGTGGTTTTAATTTTTATGAGGTTTTCATGCAACTGCTCCTTTCTGTTACCTTTGATTTAAATAATTTAATGGTCGGGGGGCAGACACGTCACTTGGGATTTTTACTAGGTACACCAGAGAAGTGTGTTAGACTGGGACTCTGCCTCCTGGTCCCAAATATGGATTGTCAAGGATTAGGTCCACCAATAAACTGTCAATGTTTCTAGAAATGAGAGCTGCTCCAGCCAAGTGGGTGAATGCCGTCTCCGAATCAGACCAGGTCCTTCCAGAAAGACTGCCAGTGATCCACAAAGCCCCCTCATTATCTGGACACCACCTCGATATCAGCGGCGAAATGACGACATGGGCTATACAGTCATCGCTGGTTAGATTGGCAGGGGTCCAGAGAAACTACGGTGTCCGACAGTGACTTCGCGTATGTACACACCGATTCAACATTAATCTAGTAACCTCGATTGCCGTAACCGGGAGTCATTAACGCCAACGTAATAACAATCTTGCTGGTATTTACGTTTATCCTTAGCCAGCAGTTTCAGATAAGACTCAACGTCGCCGCTCGCCCCGGGTGCACTTAACTACGGCCGCCGGCTTCGTCTAACTCACGTTTTCAGATGGAGCTGCCGATAACCAGAGTTGGTTTCTCCAGCGGGGGGGTTGCTGAGTGGGGAAAATCTGTTAGAAACGCAACAGGCTGGTGGCGGTCCGACGTCTTGGAAGCTTACGACTGTCTCTTCCTCGTCCTCACACAGTAACCCACGCACTATGTCTGGCTGCTCCGGGTTCGCGAGGAACGGCTACCAAGGCTAACTCAGGCCGGCCCGTGCCGACTACCGGGGGGGGTTAGCACAGTACTGACGACTGATCTGTCATGGGTGCGGATCGGACTTCTAATCACTAAGCCTCGCCTCCACGTCCAAAAATAAACTACACTTGTTACACACGCCATCACTGCTAAAGAATGCAGAGGAGTAACTAAACATCTCACACATCGAGCAGGAGAAAGTCAGAGAGGGGGCCGACATAACTAACTGCTAGGCTAAAGTCGTTAGCGGCTAAGCTAAAGTATGGTAGCGTTAGCTACCAAGCGTTAAAACAGCTGTTATTTAACAAAAGTCGCTAAAAAAATGAGAAGATATGTGAGTGCTTAGGCAGAACTGCTATAAGAATAAGTGTTTAGCGGACAGTTAGCCGCTGTAATAGCAAATCTAACAACCTGAACTGGTATGTCGTGAGCAGCAGAGCTACCAACACGCAAACAACACAAAGGCACAGGAAACGGAAATGAGTCAGGTACGCTTACCGTAATGCCTCCAGAGATTTCAATATGCACTCAACACCATATTCATAGGCTGTG
>NC_045750.1:20129744-20130729 GCF_008692095.1 Etheostoma spectabile | reverse complement strand
TCTGTAGCAGCCTGCTGGTGATCACTGACAGATGCAGGCGAGTGCCTCCTGCTCCCCAACTGAGTATCCTTGTTCGGTTTGGTTCATAGCCCGGGAGGCGAATGCAACAGGCTTCTCCATACCGTTTTGTACTTGTAACAGTACAGCCCCTATTGCCGTGGCCAAAGCATCACAGGTGACCAGGGTGTGACTGGATATGTCAAAATGTGCCAACACTGGAGGTGAGGTGAGTTGAGCTTTGAGAGTTTGCACAGCCTCAGCGCATTCCAGAGACCAGACCCACGGCTCATCCCTCCGGAGCAGCTGGCGCAGTGTGGCCGTTATGGACGAATATTGAGGCATGAACTTCATTTAGTAGCCCGTCATGCCCAGGAATGAGGCGAGCTGGGGAGCCGAGTTTGGTTCGGGGACAGAGAAGATGGCCTCCACATTAGATTGCAGGGGGGAAATGCCCTCAGTGGAAAGTCGGAAACCTACATATTCAATGGCCGGTGCAGCAAAAACTCATTTACTGCCATTGAAGGTTAGATTGTGCCTGGCCAGGGCTTCGAACACACTTTGCAGGCGACTGTCATGGATAGCAGCAGTAGCCCCATGTACCACCACATCATCGAGGTAGATCACCACTCCTGGTATGCCCGCACTGAGGTCATGACCTTTTGGAAGCAGGAGGGGGCGGAGCTAAGGCCAAACGGCATCCTTATGTAGCGGAAAACACCAAGGTGTGTAACGAAAGCCGTCAGGTTTCTGCTCTCCGGGTGGAGGGGCACCTAGAGGTAGCCCTCCCTGAGATCCAGTTTAGAGAAGATGGTGGAGCCGTGAAATTGTGTCGTAAGCTCCTCCGACGTGGGCAGTGGATATCTGTCATGGATAACGGCTTTGTTTACTGCGTGGAGGTCCACACAGATGCGCAGGGCCCCTGTTTTCTTCCTGGCCACAACCAGATTCGAAATCCATAGTGAAGCATCAACCGGCTCAATGATGC
>NC_045750.1:20129347-20129734 GCF_008692095.1 Etheostoma spectabile | reverse complement strand
CAGCCGCTGCAACTCCACAGACACTCCGTCCCTCAGGGCCAGTGGGATACGGCGCAGAGGCTGGACAACTGGAACCACAGAGGAGTCAATGAGGGGTTGATGGGCAAAGGAAGACAGACAGCCCAGCCCTTCAAACAGTGATGACTACTTCTGATGCAGTCCGGCAGCGACAGTCATGATGGCAGCCCCCCCTGAGTCAATGAGTGAACAGATCCAGCCCCTCTAGTGCGCATGCGCCAACGTGCATGCAGCCTGTTGTAGTTGCTCCGTCTGTAGTCTTCTTACTTTAACTTTTTAATAGTCTTTTTGTTTCTTTTCATCCATCTTTTTTTGTTTCTTACGTGTGTGATTTCCAGACTCTAAGTCACAACTTTACTACACTCTCCC
>NC_045750.1:20129188-20129337 GCF_008692095.1 Etheostoma spectabile | reverse complement strand
AGTTGGGAGAGTTTTGGAAAGCCATGGCAACTTAATGCCCGCTTTGTTTACACCCGGGACCAGCTGATTGCGCTGAAGCCGAACCAGGCGCCGTCTTGGGCGCCCCGGCCAACAGACATCTCCACGGAAATCTGGAGGAGGACACATCG
>NC_045750.1:20129055-20129178 GCF_008692095.1 Etheostoma spectabile | reverse complement strand
GGTGGAATGAGACGGCGAGGGAAGAGAGAGGGGTCCAGGCAACGAAGGCTTAGGAGAAGGAGATTTAAGCAGTGTCTCCCCTCTCTCATCATGGGCAATGTGAGGTCACTGGCTAATAAGATG
>NC_045750.1:20128640-20129045 GCF_008692095.1 Etheostoma spectabile | reverse complement strand
CAGCGTTAGTCCGGAGTCAGCGGGAGTACAGGGAGTGTAGTCTAATGTGCTTAATGGAGACTTGGCTACACTTGGATATTAACGACCACAACGTCTCCATCAACGGCTTTCAGACTGTTCTGGCCGACAGAGACTGCACCGCGAGCGGTAAGAGTAAAGGCGGGGGGCTTGCCGTTCTAGTTAACAACCGATGGTGTAATCCCGGTCACATTACGGTTTAACAGCGTATCTGTAGCCCGGACATTGAACTGCTTGCTGTTGGACTCCGGCCATATTATCTGCCACGGGAAATCTCACATGCAATCGCCGTTGCTGTTTACATTCCGCCCTCTGCCAACCCGATGTCGGCGTGTGATGTCACCCACACCGCCATTGCCGAACTCCAGACTCAACACCCGAGTGCCC
>NC_045750.1:20128476-20128630 GCF_008692095.1 Etheostoma spectabile | reverse complement strand
CTCGGGTGACTTCAACCATGTCACCATGAGCACCACACTAACAAACTTCACCCAGTATGTGAGCTGCCATACCAGAGAGGTACGGAAGAGGATTAGGGCCACTGGTGAAAATTTTTGTGAGTTCTGACTTTTTTCTCAGAATTCTGAGATTAAA
>NC_045750.1:20128313-20128466 GCF_008692095.1 Etheostoma spectabile | reverse complement strand
CTGACTTTAAAGTCAGAAGTATGGGTACCTGTAAGGGACCAACAAGAGGGAGTAACTTTGCATGATGTAGCCGGAGAACCACACGCTGAACTTGTCAGATTTAAGTGAGTTTTTGCGAGTTCGAGGAGTCCCAGATGAAGCAATTTCATTACT
>NC_045750.1:20128071-20128303 GCF_008692095.1 Etheostoma spectabile | reverse complement strand
AAGGTGAGTAAAAAAGAACTATACTTGGGTGTGGTGCCTGGTTTTTGTAAAAACTATGGAAATGCTGCGGATATGAAATGAACACAAAGTTAGCTAGCAACGTTAGCATGTTTTTATGATACTGCGTGTTTCCAACGTCCAGCGTCCGTTGATGAGACACTCGTTTTTCAGTGTTTTGTAAAGTAGTTAGACGGCCTCGGTGATAATTAGGCTTCCTGAGCGGTCTACACCG
>NC_045750.1:20127891-20128053 GCF_008692095.1 Etheostoma spectabile | reverse complement strand
AACTAACTGATCACCTAGCTAGCTAGCTAACGTTAATATGAGCAACACCTCGGCTGTAACAGTTGAGCACGTAGCATGCTTCAGACGGTAGCTATATTTTTGCCAGACACGGATTTATTGTTCACAAAGGTAATATTGGGAGGGGAATTAATATATGCTCAT
>NC_045750.1:20127333-20127881 GCF_008692095.1 Etheostoma spectabile | reverse complement strand
AAAAAGTAACATTAGCGCCTGACTAAAACTAACCAGACAGTGAACATAACAGCGAGAGACTTAGCGCTTGTTCTGGTCAACGCTCCGTTCAGTTTGTCATTATATATTTGCTATGCTTCATAAGTAAATGTTATGAGGGCCGTGCCAATTTGTTCCTGGTGATAAGGCCATATTTCGGCGATTTCCCTACACACTCGTACCCCAGCTAACAGGTTTTCGATGTTGATGCTTCATCCATAGACTGTATAAAACAGTGGCCAAAGCTAACAACGCGGTCTCCACACCTTGATTGAGTTGCAAAGTCAACAAACACCTCAAACTATTTCTCGTTTGTAAAGTTACATACAAACACTTGAGAAACGAATATGCCACACATCTGGGATTCTCACAAGTTAATTCATCCACCAATTAAACTGGGATGTGAACAAATAGAAGTTAAATTAAGCACATAAAGGAGTATGACAAGGAGTGTACAAAGTCACTGGCAGACCTTGTATGATTTCAAGTTTACATAAATATATACACAGGTATTTTACTCCTTAAAATAC
>NC_045750.1:20127243-20127323 GCF_008692095.1 Etheostoma spectabile | reverse complement strand
ATTTGCTTTTGAATCATGTCTAGTTGTCAAAATTTTGTATTGACACAAGGCTACTTTGAAAAGGGTCAGTTTTATGAGGC
>NC_045750.1:20127066-20127233 GCF_008692095.1 Etheostoma spectabile | reverse complement strand
TATTTATGCAATGTGCACTTTGGAGATAATAGTCTTTTTTCTTTGTTCTTCTGTGCAGATTGACAGTGACGTCATCAGACTCATGGATGATGCAGCACTGGCAAATTACATCCCTTCTATGGAGACCAAATCGCCCTCTTCAATTACTGCAAAAGTAAAAAGCCCAT
>NC_045750.1:20126690-20127056 GCF_008692095.1 Etheostoma spectabile | reverse complement strand
AAACAAGGGCTTTTAGAAAAACTTCGTGAGAAAATGAAAGTCAGAAAGGAAGTCACCAAGGAAAACACGTCACATGCTGACACAAGACCAATACAGACAAAGAAGCTAAAAACAACACGAAATATAGGGATAGGATGGATTCACAGTGACGGTCACATAGCCAAACAGGTGAGTGCAAGGCAGGGAGGTGGCACCAGAAAAATTCAATTGGCAGTTAATGCTGGATTGAAAGATATCCTTCAAGAAGGAAAGAAACTTTTTTCCCCGATGGAATATCTCCTAAAGGACCAGAATCAGATTTTGAGTTGGAGGTTTGGGACTTCAAACAGAACCACCTTACTGTTGACACTTGCCTGTCCATTGGCA
>NC_045750.1:20126299-20126489 GCF_008692095.1 Etheostoma spectabile | reverse complement strand
ACAGTTAAAGTGCCCTTCATTCGTCATGACTTCCCTGCTGAAACATGGAAGGCAATTGACAGAATCCTTGTGAAAGGTTACCAAGATTGTCATTATTTGCCAAACAAACTTGCACTACCATTCCTTGAACAGGTGCTTTACAACAGTGTGTATAGTGATCTTAAAGCACATTTTCTGCAGTTTGTGAGCA
>NC_045750.1:20124258-20126274 GCF_008692095.1 Etheostoma spectabile | reverse complement strand
TGACGCACACAGCAAACAAAGAGAAGAACTAAGATAGAAAGTGGAGGTTTTTTTTTTTGGTTTGATGCAATTTCGTAAAGATTAGGTTTTTAATGAGAATATTTTTTTTTTATTTTTTTTGTGTTCTGCAATTTTTGTTTGTTGCAGAGTTTATTCATGAATTATGAAAATTATAATGTAGGACATGATGTAATTTTGTGTCGGACGCATCGTTGGTAGTGGAAGTTTGTAGTCAAATTGTCCTTTGTAAGTCACCGTTTTGACTCTGATGTTGATCGTGTGGCAGTTATAGACAGCTATGGAACTGTTAGAAGGAGAATCTGACAGCTTCCCAGCGGAGTGTGACTGTTCCTTACAATAGTGTGAAATTTGATTTGAAATTAGAGCACTACATATTGATTATAAGAGAAACTTTGTCCCAAATTTTTACCCCTGGTTGTTATTGGGATCTGTGGAGGGAGCATACCCATCATCATTCATCTCTCTTCAGTCCAGATTTCCCCCTCCATCCGACCTTTCACTTCTCCCCCCCCCCTTCCCCCCCCCCTTTCCCCTTTACAGCACTGACCAAGTTGCTCTTACCTGTCTCCCCCTGACCCTGCAACCCCCACCCCCCAAAAACCCACACCACCCCAATATTATTTTTTTTGTTTTTGTGCTGCACCACAGATGCTGGTCCACCCCATTTCAGCTGTCTTGACGTCTTCGCATCCCCCTTAGACTCTTATCTCATTTTATCCATCATCCTCAACAAGTCACCACGGACACTTTCCACCCGCTTGACTAGTGAAACCTGTATTCATTCGCCACTATACCCATGCCCTTCTAATCACGGTCACGACGTTCTCCGCTGTCACCCACACCCGCCCTACACACTTCATGTTTATCCTCAGTCCTTCAAATCTCCCTGTTCACCTTTCCTCTCCCTTCTCCGCCTGCCCATCCCCTCTCACTGCATTACGGGAACTGATATACAGAGCTTACAGGCAGCATCTTGTGGGAAATTTTGATTCCCCATGATTCACCCCCCCACTTCTTGAAAGACGCTTATACACTCGCAAGTACCATCACGTGGGCAACCATTCGTTCTTTCCTTTTCCTCCCTCTCCCTCTCGTCGTGGATTCGGACGTATTGAACTTTCGCCCTATCCCCCCCTTAATCCCAGAGCCCCGCATTACACTGCCCCCTTCTCTCTTACTCTGCCGCAGTAACCCCCCTTTTCCCTTTCTTGTTCTCACCCATCGACTTTTCTTCTCCCTCTCCCCCATCTTTCTTCCCCTCACGCGGTCTACGCATTGTGTAGCTTCCCTATTTGTGATTTTGTACGTAGGCCCATATCCCTCTCCCCCCAGGCACTGTACTGGGTAATGGACATTGTTTAGATTGACAAAACCAATCCGACAAACAAGCACTGTAAAGACTTCACATTTGAACTAATGCAGGTAGTCAAGGATAGAAATGCACAGGAGGAATAGATACTTAGGATCCTGTAAAATAAGACTTCAGCATACCCTTAATAGTCAGAGAAGCTTATTCCAGCTGTGGCAGAAGAAGCCCAGCTTTGTTACAAAAAACTATATAATCTAGAGTTCAATGTGTTTTGGGGTGCATTCACATACCACAAACAAAAGTTATACGACCTAATCAACAGCCAGAATCATCTACACCAGATTAAGTTATCAGCTGCAACACACACCAGTCTTGCTGGGACAGACACCTGTTTTGTTTTGTTTCAATTGGGACTTACAGCTGCTCTGACTACGTCCCACCTCACACATACATACCCGAAGCACTCAACTACCCAACCCTTTTTCCCTTTTGTGTGTGCATAGCTTACCTCCCTACACTTTGCTTTTAACTCCACAGTTATGCCCTTATGCTCGCTACCGCCGATTTCATTCTTCTTTCTTCGTTAAGTTTTACAAGTTCTAGACAGCTATGACTGTAGAAGGAGAATCACAGCGGAGACTCTTCCTACAATCGCATAAATAACTTGTCCAAAAACCCATGTTTGT
>NC_045750.1:20124144-20124248 GCF_008692095.1 Etheostoma spectabile | reverse complement strand
TGGAGGGAGATCACCCATCATCATCGTCTCTCTCTTAGTCCAGTAACACTGACCAAGTTGTTCTCTGACCTGCAACCAACCACAAAAAAGGTCTGCAAGCTGCT
>NC_045750.1:20120283-20124119 GCF_008692095.1 Etheostoma spectabile | reverse complement strand
TCTCCCAATGGGTGCCAACTGCGTCTTGTGAACGCTGTCATTTCTTCAAATTCCACATAGTATCTGTCTGTAACTATGAGATCAGATCCGTCAGAACCGCAGGAATTTCTGGTTTACTTTCATCTACCTCTCTGTGAAATCTTTTCAGATGATTTATGACTTCCTTCTGTTTTGTAGTCAAATCAACATCAATTTCAGCACTTGCAGACCTTTTTGTGGTTGTTGCAGGTCAGAGAACACTTGGCATTGTTACTGACTAAGAGAGAGACATATGTGGGTGATCTCCCTCCACAGTCAATAACAACATGGGTTTTTTTGGACAAGTTATTTATGCGTTGTAGGAAGAGTCTCCGGCTGTGATCTCCTTCTACGCATAGCTGTCTAGAACTTCCACAAGATCATCAGAGTCAACTGCTGACAAATTACTCATCGCTTGCATCAAAACCTCACGTTCTTTGTGCTCCAAACTGACACGGAAATGTGCTTTCAAGACACTATCACACTGTTGTAACAGCACCTGTTCAACGGACAGGTAGGTCAAGTTGTTTGGCACATAATGACAATTTGGTACCTTTCACAAGGATTTGTCAATGGCCTTCCATGTTTTCAGCAGGGATACATGACGACTAAGGGCACTTTAACTGTTGTACCAGTGGACATCGATCCATAGAATCTGCCACTCGCGAACATCTCTCATACCCCAGATCCGCTTCCGGCTTCTTCTTGTTGTATGGAAGTTGGCGTCTACACTCAGTGCTTTGATTCAAAATTCTTGATCCGAGAAAGCTGTAATCATGTCATTTAAAGCGCACCATGTGGAGCTTGGTCTCATACATAGTTGCCATGGCACAGATCAAGTGTCAACAGTAGAGTGGTTCTGTTTGAAGTCCAAACCTCCAACTCAAACTGATTTGGTCCCTTTAGGAGATATTCATCGGGTGAAAAAGTTTTCTTTCCTTCTTGAAGGTATCTTTCATCCAGCTTAACGCCAATGATTTTTCTGGTGCCACCTCCCTGCCGTTGCACTCACCGTTTGTCTATTGTACCGTCACTGTGAATCCATCCTATCCTATATTTTCGTGTTTGTTTTTAGCTTCTTGTCGTATTGTCTTGTTCAGCATGTGACGTGTTTCCTTGGTGACTCCTTTCTGACTTTTATTTTCTCACGAAGTTTTTCTAAAAAGCCCTTGTTCGCTTGAGATGGGCTTTTACTTTTGCAGTAATTGAAGAGGTGCTGATGTTTGTCGTCCATAGAGGGATGTAATTTTTGCCAGTGATTGCATCAGTCCTGAGTCCTGATGACCGCACGGTCAATCTGCAACAGAAGAACAAAGAAAAAGGAATTTATCTCCAAAGTGCACATTACAACATAATAAGGTTAAGCTCTAAAACTGACCCTTTTCAAAGTGCCTTGTGTCAAGACAAAATTTGACATAGGACATGATTCAAATCAAATTGGCAGTTTAAGTTATTTTAGGGTAAAATACCTGTGTATATATTTATGTAAACTTGAAATCATCCAGGTCCTGCCATGTACTTTGTACACTCTTGTCATACTCCTTTATGTCTTAATTTAACTCTATTTGTTCACATCCCAGTTTATTGGTGGATGAATTAACTTGTGAGAATCCCAGATGTGTGGCATATTTCGTCTCAAGTGTTTGTATGTAACTTACAAACGATAATATTTGAGGTTTTGTTGACTTTGCAACTCAATCAAGGTGTGGAGACCGCGTTGTTAGCTTTGGCCACTGTTTTATACAGTCTATGGATGAAGCATCAACATCGAAACCCGTTAGCTGGGTACAGTCTGTGTAGGGAAACATCGCCGAATATTGGCCTTATCACAGGAACAAATTGGCACTGCCCTCATCATGTTAACGCGCATTTACTTATGAACTAAATAATTAATGACAAACTGAAACGGAGATCGTTGACCAGAACAGCGCTAAGTCTCTCGCTGTTATGTTCACTGTCTGGTTAGTTTTAGTCAGGCGCTAATGTTACTTTTATGAGCATATATTAATTCCCCTCCCAATATTACCTTGGAACAATAAATCCGTGTCTGGCAAAAATCTAGCTACGTTCTGAAGCATGCTACGTGCTCAACTGTACGCCGAGGTGTTGCTCATATTAACGTAGCTAGCTAGCTAGGTGATCAGTTAGTTTTTTAGGATTCCTTCGGTGTAGACCGCTCAGGAAGCCTAATTATCACCGGCCGTCTAACTACTTACAAAACACTGAAAAACGACTGTCTCATCAACGGACGCTGGACGTTGGAAACACTCAGTACATAAAACATGCTAACGTTGCAGCTACTTTGTGTTCATTCATATCCGCAGCATTTCCATAGTTTTAACAAAAACCAGGCACCAACCACACGTATAGTTCTTTTTTACTCACCTTTTGTTCTTCCAGTAATGAATTGCTCATGCTGGACCCTCGAACTCGCAAAAACTCACTTAAATCTGACAAGTTCAGCGTGTGGTTCTCCGCTAATCATGCAAAGTTACTCCCTCTTGTTGGTCCCTTCAGTACCCATACTTCTGCTTAAGCGATTCTGACTTAATCTCAGAATTCTGAGAAAAAGTCAGAACTCCAAAAATTTTCAACCAGTGGCCCTAATCCTTTCCGTACCTCTCTGGTATGGCAGCTCACATATGGGTGATGTTGTTATGTGGTGCTCACTGGTGACATGTTGAAAGTCACCCGAGATCACTATGAGGGCACTCGGGTGTTGAGTACTGGAGTTCGGCAATGGCGGTGTGGGTGGACATCAACGCCGACATCGGGTTGCAGAGGGCGCATGTAAACAGCACCGGCGAATGCATGTGAATATTTCCGTGGCAGATCAATATGGCCGGAGTCCAACAGCAAGCGTTCAAGTCCGGGATCTAACAGATACGCTGTATAAACCGTATTGACCGGGATTACACCATCGTTTTTAACTAGAAACGGCAAGCCACCGCCTTGACCTTGACTCGCTCGCGGTGCAGTCTCTGTCGGCCATAGAACAGTCTGAAAGCGTTGATGGAGACGTTGGTCGTATATCCAGTGTAGCCAAGGTCTCCATAAGCCATTAGGACTACACTCCCTTGTACTCCCGCTGCTCCGGACTACGCTGTCTGACTCCATCTTATTAGCCGCTAGACTCTCACTTGCCCATGATTGCGAGGGGGAACACTGCTTAAATCTCCTTCTCCACTAACCTCGTGCCTGGACCCCTCCTCTTCCCTGCCGTCTCTTCCACCCTCCGCATTCCTCGATGTGTCCTCCTCCAGATCCGTGGAGATATCTGTTGGCGGGGCGCCCAAGACGGCGCGGGTTACGGCCTTCACGCAATCATCTGTGTACCGGTGTAAAACAAGCGGATTAAGTTGCCATGGCTTTCCAAAAACTCTCCCAACTCGCATAAGTGGGAGAGATGTAGTAAAGTGTGTGACTTAGAGTCTGAAATCACACACGAAGAAACAAAAAAGTGGATGAAAAGAAAACAAAAAGACTATTAAAAGTTACAGTAAGCAGACTAGACGGCAGGCATACAACAGGTGCATGCAAGTGGCGCATGCGCACTAGAGGGTTCTGCATATAGCTGACAGCTATGAGAACTTCCCAGACTTTCGCTCAGAATTTAATGCCTTTATTGAAAGCAATGTCTGGGTAATGGACATTGTTTAGATTGACAAAACCAATCCGACAACAAGCCACTGTAAAGACTTCACATTTGAACTAATGCAGGATGTCAAGGATAGAAATGCAAGGAAGGAATAGATACTTAGGACGTCCTGTACAATAAGTACTTCAGCATGACCCTTAATAGTCAGAGACAGCTTATT
>NC_045750.1:20115630-20120273 GCF_008692095.1 Etheostoma spectabile | reverse complement strand
AGAAGGAAGCCCAGCTTTTGTTACAAAAACTATATAATCCTTAGATTCATGTGTTTTGGTGGTGCATTCACATACCACAACAAACCGTTATACTGACCTATATCAAAGCCAGAATCATCTACACCAGATTAAGTTATCCAGCTGAACACCAAGTGGGGAACGAAAGCGTCAGTTTCTGCTCGCCGTCCGTGGAGGGGCACCTAAGGTAGCCCTCCCGAGATCCAGTTAGAGAAATGGTGGGGCCGTGACCATTGGTCTAGCTCCTCCACTGGCAGTGGATATCTGTCATGGATAACGGCTTTTGTTAACTAGCGTGAGGTACCACACAGATGCGGCAGGGCCCCTTTTCTTCCTGGCCACCACCAATTCGGAAATCATAGTGAAGCATCAACCCGGCTCAAGATCCCTCATCCACAGCCGCTGCAACTCCCAGACACTCCGTCCCCAGGGCCAGTGGGATACTGCCAGAGTCTGGACACTTGAACGCCCAGAGGAGTCAATGAGGGTTGTGGGCAAAGGACGACAGACAGCCCACCTTCAAACAGTGATACTATTTCTGATGCGTCCCGTCAGCGAAGTCATTTATTGCAGCCCCCCCGGAGGCAATGATACCGATCCAGCCCCTCTATGCGCATGCGCCAACGTGCATGCACCTGTTGTATTGCCTGCCGTCTTAGTCCTCTACTGTAACTTTTAATAGTCTTTTTGTTTTTCTTTTCATCCATCTTTTTGTTTCTTACGTGTGTGTTTCCAGACTCTAAGTCACACTTTACTTACACTCTCCCAACATTATGCGAGTTGGGAGAGTTTTGGAAAGCCATGGCAACTTATGTCCGCTTGGTTTATTACACGCGGACAGACTGATTGCGCTGAAGTGCCTACCCGCGCCGTCTTGGGCGCCCCGCCAACAGACATCTCCACGGAAATCTGGGAGGAGGACACATCGAGGATGCAGCGTTGGAAGAGACGGGCGAGGAAGAGAGGGGTCCAGCACGAGGTTAGTGGAGAAGGAGATTTAAGCATGTCCCCCTCCAATCATGGGCAATGTGAGGTCATGGCTAATAAGAGGAAGATCACACAGCGGTAGTCCGGAGTCAGAGGGAGTACAAGGGAGTGTAGTCCTAATGGGTCTTATGGGAGACCTGGCTACACTGGATATACGACCAAAACGTCCCATCAACCGCTTTCAGATGTTCTGGCCGACAGGACTGCACCGCGAGCGAGTCAAGAGTCAAAGGCGGGGGCTTGCCTTTCTAGTTAAAAACCGTGGTGTAATCCCGGTCAAATACGGTTTATACAGCGTTCTGTTAGACCCGGACTGACGCTTGCTGTTGGACTTCCGGCCATATTTCGCCACGGGAATACTAACATGCATCCGCCGGGTGCTGTTTACATTCCGCCCTCTGCACCCGATGTCGGCGTTGATGTCACCCACACCGCCTTGCCGAACTCCAGACTCAACACCCCGAGTGCCCTCATATGATCTCGGGTGACTTTCAAACAGGTCACCATGAGGCACCACAGCTAACAAACTCCCCAGTATGTGGCGTGCCATACCAGAGAGGTACGGAAGAGATTAGGGCCATGGTTGAAAATTTTTTGTGAGTTCCTGACTTTTTCGAAGAAGTCTGTAGATTAAAGTCAGAATCGCTTAAAGTCAGAAGTATGGTACCTGGTAAGGGGACCAACAAGAGGGAGTAACTTTGCATGATTAGCGGAGAACCACACGCGAACTTGTCATATTTAAGTGAGTTTTTGCGAGTTCGAGGGTCCCATGAGCAATTCATTACTGGAGAACAACAAGGTGAGTAAAAAAGAACTATACTTGGTTGGTGCCTGGTTTTGTTGTAAAACTATGGAAATGCTGCGGATATGAATGAACACAAAGGTAGCTACACGTTAGCATGTTTTATGATCTGCTTGTTTCCAACGTCCACGCCGTTGATGAGCACTCGTTTTCAGTGTTTTGTAAGTAGTTAGACGGCCTCGGTGATAATTAGGCTTCCTGAGCGGTCTACCCGAAGGAATCCTAAAAAACTAACTGATCACCTAGCTAGCTAGCTACGTTAATTGAGCAACACCTCGGCGTACAGTTGAGCACGTAGCATGCTTCAGAACGTAGCTAGATTTTTGCCAGACACGGATTTATTGTTCCAAGGTAATATTGGGAGGGGAATTATATATGCTCATAAAAATAACATTGCGCCTACTAAACTAACCAGACAGTGAACATAACAGCGAGAGACTTAGCGCTGTTCTGGTCAACGATCTCCGTTTCAGTTTGTCATTAATTTGCTAGACTTCATAAGTAAATGCGCGTTAACATGATGAGGGCAGTGCCAATTTGTTCCTGGTGATAAGGCCAATATTTCGGCGATGTTTCCCTACACAGACTCGCCCCAGCTACAGGGTTTCGATGTTATGCTTCATCCATAGACTGTATAAACAGTGGCCAAAGCTAACAACGCGGTCTCCACACCTATTGAGTTGCAAAGTCACAAACCTCAAACTATTTCGTTTGTAAGTTACATACAAACACTTAGAAACAATATGCCACACATCTGGGATTCTCACAAGTTAATTCATCCACCAATAAACTGGGTATGTGAACAAATAGAGTTAAATTAAGACATAAAGGAGTATGACAAGTGTGTACAAAGTACTGGCAGGACCTTGTATGATTTCAAGTTTTACATAATATATACACAGGTATTTTACTCCTTAAATACTTAAACTGCCAATTTGCTTTTGAATCATGCCCTAGTTGTCAATTTTGTTTGACACAAGGCTACTTGAAAAGGGTCGTTTTAGAGCTTAACCTTATTTGTTAATGTGCACTTGGAGATAATATCCTTTTTCTTTGTTCTTCTGTGCAGATTGACCAGTGCGGTCATCAGACTCAGGTGATGCAACACTGGCAAAAAATTACATCCCTCTATGGACGACAACATGCCCTCTCAATTACTGCCAAAGTAAAAAGCCCATCTCAAGCGAACAAGGGCTTTTAGAAAAAACTTCGTGAGAAAATGAAAAGTCAGAAAGGGAGTCACCAAGGGAAAACACGTCACATGCTGAACAAGACCAATACAGGACAAGAAGCTAAAAACAAACACGAAATATAGGATAGGATGGATTCACAGTGACGGTAACACATAGCCAACGGTGAGGTGCACGGACAGGAGGTGGCACCAGAAAAATCATTGGACGTTAAGCTGATGAAAGATCCTTGCAAGAAGGAAAGAAAACTTTTTTCACCCGATGGAAGATCTCCTACAGGGACCAAATTCAGTTTTGAGTTGGAGGTTTGGACTTCAAACAGAACCACTCTACTGTTGACACTTGATCTGTGCCATGGCACTATGTATGGAGCAAGGCTCCAATGTTTGCGCTTAAATGACATGATTACAGCGTTCTCGGATGAAGAGATTTGAACAAAGGCACTGATGTGTAACGCCAACTTCCAGACAACAAGAAGAAGACGGACAGCGGATCTGGGTATTGAGAATGTCCGCATGCAGATTCTATGATCGATGTCCACTGGTACAAAGTTAAAGTGCCCTTCAGTCGTTCATGTACTCCCTGCTGAAAACATGGAAGGCCAATTGACAAATCCTTGTGAAAAGGTACCAATATTGTCATTATGTGCCAACAACTTGACCTACCATGCCGTGAACAGTGCTTTTACAACAGTGTGTATAGTGTCTTAAAGGCACATTTCCCTGCAGTTTGGGAGCAGCAAAGAACGTGAGGTTTGATGCAAGCGATGAGTAATTTGTCAGCAGTTGACTCTGATGATCTTGTGGAAGTTCTAGACAGCTATGCACTGTAGAAGGAGACTCACACGCGGAGACTCTTCCTACAATCGCATAAATAACTTGTCCAAAAACCCATGTTTGTTATTGACTGCGGAGGGAGATCACCCACATCATCGTCTCTCTCTTAGTCCGTAACCATGACCAAGTTTTCTCTGACCTGCAACCACCACAAAAGGTCTGCAAGTCTCGAAATTGATGTTGATTTGACTACAAAACAGAAGGAAGTCATAAATCATCTGAAAAGATTTCATCAGAGAGGTAGATGAAAGTAACGTTCAGAAATTCCTGCGGTTCTGCCCGGATCTGATCTCATAGTTACAGACAGCATCTATGTGGAATTTGAAGAAAATGACAGGTTCACAAGACGACCAGTTGGCACACATGTGGGAAGATTCTGCATATAGCTGACAGCTATGAGAACTTCCCAGACTTCGCTCAGAATTTAATGCCTTATTGAAAGCAATGTCTGGGTAATGGACATTGTTAGATTGACAAAACCAATCCGACAACAAGCCACTGTAAGACTTCACATTTGAACTAATGCGGTGTCAAGGATAGAAATGCAAGGAAGGAATAGTATACTTAGGACGCTGTACAAGTAAGTACTTCAGCATGACCCTTAATAGTCAGAGACAGCTTATTCCAGCTGTGCAGAAGGAAGCCCAGCTTTTGTTACAAAAAACTATATAATCCTAGATTCATGTGTTTTGGGTGCATTCACATACCACAACAAACCGTTATACTGACCTATATCAGCCAGTACTCATCTACCCAGATTAAGTTATCCAGCTGTACACACAACCGTCTTGCTGGACAGAACCTGTTTTG
>NC_045750.1:20115146-20115605 GCF_008692095.1 Etheostoma spectabile | reverse complement strand
TGTTTGTTTAATTGAGGTTAAGGATTCCATTCCAACAACAGCAACAACTGTGGCATGCGTCATCACTGCTTTGTACAGTCAGCTATATCAGCTATAGGATTTTTTTGTAAGTTTTAAAATAATGACCCACGTGAAAATTGTGTGTAAACAACCATTTCATTTCAGCCAAAAGTGTAGCCAAGCTACATCTGACTATTTGCTGGAATGTCATGTTGGACCAGCAAGCGCATTGTTCTAGTCAGACTAGTTCATCTAGACCATTTTTATTTAAATCTGAACTAATTACAACCATACATAATCTAAAAGTAAGGTTGGCAGTTTTTCAACACTATAGGTTATTTCCCAGTGTGTGCAATTTTACCCATGTGTTTTGCATTAGCCATGTTTGCAAAATGTTGCATTTTATATCTTTGCTGGATATAATTGAATTCAGGTCTTTAAAGTTTAAATACTTGCTGA
>NC_045750.1:20114878-20115136 GCF_008692095.1 Etheostoma spectabile | reverse complement strand
AAATACCACTTCCTAGTTAGCAAAGCAAGTCTGAAGTGTGTGTTTTTTTGGATGTCATATTGTCTCAATACCACATCTTGTTAATCAACCTATTTAATGGTATTTTGTGATGTCACGTTGTAATGTTTGTTCCTTCTGAACAGACAGTGTTTGATACAAATTGTCTTTAAAGTTTACTTATATCTAATTATTATGTGCTACAATTGCAATTATTATTGTACCTTGTGGATCAACACATTTGATACTAGCAATGCCAAA
>NC_045750.1:20114760-20114868 GCF_008692095.1 Etheostoma spectabile | reverse complement strand
TGTTTAGGAATCCATGTTCCAAATTCTCAGGTTCTCATTTTAATCCAATATGAGAAGGTATTTCTGTTACTGAAAGCAAGTCTGGCATATAGCTTTGCAGGTTTTCAT
>NC_045750.1:20114527-20114750 GCF_008692095.1 Etheostoma spectabile | reverse complement strand
ACTTGCCTTAATTCTACACTACATGTATGATTTAGAATTTATGATATAACTTCTGAAGTAACAGACCCTGGTTGAATAGCCAACGTTGACCTGAGGTGTTAACGATCTTTTACATTAGGTTACAGTTGTAGAAGATGTATAGAGTATGATGTATAGATAGAGGCTATACAAGATAACATAAAGGATATTTTATTTTTAAAGCATCAATTTAAAATTGTATGCT
>NC_045750.1:20114318-20114517 GCF_008692095.1 Etheostoma spectabile | reverse complement strand
CATTTGTTATGCAGAATTGGTCATGTGGTGTAGCTTGACCATCTCTTTAGTTTAGATTTCTTTTAAAGCCTCTTTACTGTAAACATGCTAAATGTTACTTTTGTTAATTTAAAAAGTCAAGTCATTATGGTTATATGCACTTTACAGACCAGGCTATGTGGTAATGAGATTTAAACATCTTATTAAAAAAACGTTTAAT
>NC_045750.1:20114213-20114308 GCF_008692095.1 Etheostoma spectabile | reverse complement strand
AATGTTAATAAAATGTTACTTTTTCTCATTTGTATTCAGGTATTCATTTGAATGTTTGCATATTGGTGAAAGTGATGGGGTAAATGAGGTTTAAA
>NC_045750.1:20113946-20114203 GCF_008692095.1 Etheostoma spectabile | reverse complement strand
GGAATATTACAAAGTGTTTTAAAGTCATTCGTATTTGACACAAGTGTGAAAAAATCATTCCACTGGGATTAAAAACAAATCAACCAGTGCAAGGTATCAAACTAGGCACGATTAAACAGCTAGTAATTTACCTAGAAAGAGCTGATCTTACACAAAACCTAAAACAGTTATGCTGAAAGTTGTAATAGTAGATGTAGATAGTAATGGTATTGCTGGGGTCAAACCTTTCTTAGGAACACATGAAATAGCAAGGCCTA
>NC_045750.1:20111275-20113936 GCF_008692095.1 Etheostoma spectabile | reverse complement strand
GATACATATTTGGCAAAAGAAAATGTACATATAACACTGTTTTTTTTAACCATCTTATGTTCTTTCACTGCTTACAAGCTGTAGAACCCAGTTTATACCTCAGTTGTCCTCACTACCATAGTATAGTACCTAACACTTTCATTTATCCCCATTTTTTGCGGAAAAATTACAAACTGACTAATTACTTTCTTTAAATAAAAATGTACATTGCTGCTCATGAGTATAGGAACCCCTGCTTAAGTTAAAAAAATATTTTGGAAATTGATATTAATGCCTTCATTAAAAAAGAGGAAAAATCCAACCTTTAAAGACACAAATTTTTAAGATTTTTAAAGATTTTAAGATCAATTTCCAAAAGATGATTTTTTTTATTCCTCTTTTCATTCAACTTAAGCAGGGGTTCCTATACTCAGGAGCAGCACTCTAACTACAATTTTGCTATTTTAATTAATGGTCTTGAATTGTAGTTTCCTAATTTCATCTGTTAAGCGTTAACATTTTGTTTTGCATCCAACATCCATTCATCTTAAACAGATCAAATCATTTCCTGTATTTCCTCTCTTTACATGATGTACAAATCAGCTGCAGCAAGGGGATCTGCTGGAGCATCCCATCCTTTCTCCTCCATTAGGAGACAACACAGTTCAAAAACAGTTTCGTTACACGGAAACTGCCCTTTAGGAGTACACTCTTCCATACACAAAGTGACTTCCTCCATGGCAATTGGTTTCAGTCTATCCTCAGCACTGTGCAACTCTGGGAATGAGTACATCACAAATGGCCGACCCGACGCCACATCATCACTTGATCGTGGTCTGATTTTGTGTGAATTCCATGTGTTGACAACTTCATCAAGTTCATCCTGCAGAGAAACAAACAGTAAATACAGAATACAAACGTGATATAGTTGGTCTTAAACTATGCAACTGGTGCCTAAACTGAAACCTAGGTTTTTTTGCATTTCATCAGCTAAGTCAACAGTGAACAGATACAGCATGCCCAACTAATCACTGTAAAACTAAGCAGCAAGAGAATTGCATTTTCACCAAAAAGCATGTGCACACAGAACGATGCTGCACTGATACCGCAATACTTCACAAATACTTTGTCATTGCATACAGTAACTGTATCCTAACAGGAGGCTCTGAATGAAAGTCTTGAATGTTCACTGTACATGAACAGAAAACTAGGAAGGGTCTAGTTTCTCAAAATAAAAGCTCAGTAAGTGTCTCTTTACAGGGTATAGTGAGTTTTACATCCAATATGAATACAAATTTCTTCCTTCGTATTTCTATGGCATTTTATTTCTACTTATATATAGGACTTGTATTATTTGCCATTCAGTTGTGTCAGCTACATTTTTCAGCGGTCAAGTTCTGCTAATGCAATTGAGCTGTCAGCTCCAGTTTTACATTTCAGCTTTCACCTTTTCAAAACAATGGATGACAAAAAGTCAATGGAATCTATTACACATCATTTTTTATGCTACAATAATTGCAGCATAAAATCTTGAGATTAATATGGCCAAAAAAAACAATCCTAAATAATTAATAAAGAACACAGGCAAAAGACTAAAACGTCCTTAGGTGTGCACACTGGACGTTAAGACAGTTCTCAGGTTGGCAAATGTTTCAGTGAAAAATTTACTGTGGGCTACATTACTACAGTATCACTGTTTAAAACAAACTAATATTTATGAAACTGTAACTGATCAATCATCTGTCATAGTCGCACTAATGGAACATTCCTATCATAGTTATGTTACAGTATTTTATGAAATGCAAAATAAGCAAGATGTTTTAATGCAAAATAGCCTTCTGTTTGAACAAAGACACTGCAAATCACTGGTAGCTGCGCTTGATGATTAAATATATTTTTTACATTTCCAGGGAGGTTTTTATCTAAACAATACCGTTACATCTCTTTTCTGAGACTTTCTGTTGCAGGGTTGTGGCATTATTTTTGGGCCTAAATGGATTCCTCCTTCCTGGCTTTCCTCGGCTTTACTTTTCGACTCTCGCTTAGCCCCTTAAGTTAGAGTTTAAAAAGCGAAGCTGACCAAAGCCTGGAAACAGGGTTTTAACCGATGTAACCGTTATTATTATTACTATGCTCCATTTATTACTGACTCATTTCCGAAGGTGAGGAAAGATTATTACCTGAACAAGATTAAGGAAACAGAATTGGATGAGACTTTTGTCCAAAAAGTCTCCTGTGAAGTGGCCATCATCCTGAAAAGTTTGAAATAAGTTCATCCAGAACTGTGCACTTTGTTCGCGGAGGGTACCCCACCATCCCTCAATGCGCTGGTTTGCTGTGCTTCTTCCATAAAGGAAACTTCTCTCCCCTGCAAAACTGTCTGGGTGGTTGCGCCGCAAAAATATCTGCATTTATTATACACAACCATTTTCTATTCCCCTGTCTGCACGAATCCTCTCTGGACAACCCCCTATGCTTGAAACAGTTTTGATGAAGTAACTTGCAACTACTTTAGGATCACTGTTAGTAGTATAGGCCTCCATCCATAACACATAGCGACTAAAGCCATCTATACAGCCATTGAGGGCTTTAACTTATCATAGCCAGCCATATGTCAAAGCGCATTTGGACCTCTGCAGCTGTATTGGCGTCTTCTCAAGCGTCTGGCTCGTCTTAATTCCA
>NC_045750.1:20111133-20111265 GCF_008692095.1 Etheostoma spectabile | reverse complement strand
ATCAACCAATTTGATGATGCGTCTGAGGGTATCTTGTGATACAACAAAACCCTGTTGAATTGCACGAAGGTGTAGCCAACGATAACCTTGCTTCTGTCCATTGGTCATGATCTCATGTTGAACAAAAGCCAG
>NC_045750.1:20110134-20111123 GCF_008692095.1 Etheostoma spectabile | reverse complement strand
AAGTTAGACTGGTTCTTCCTTCTGAACAGACCAAGTCTTCCGGACACATTACTTTTTGATTGTTGTGTGCTAAAATTGCAAGTATTTCTTTGTTACTGAAAGAAAGTCTGAAGTAGAGTTTGAAATATTCATCCAAATCTGACATAGCAGGCATTGTTGTGAGTAGCAACACTGATCAAATCCTATTGAGGGAAGGCTTTAACAGTAATTGAAGAGGGCGATTCGGTGATTTTGACAACTAGGCATGATTCAAAAGCAAATTGGCAGTTTAATGTATTTTAAGAGTCATACCGTTATATATTTATATAAACTTGAATCATACAAGGTCTGCCAGTAACTTTGTACACTCTGTCATACTCCTTTATGTCTTAATTTAACTTCTATTTGTTCACAGCCCAGTTTAATTTGGTGATGAATTAACTTTGAGAATCCCAGATGTGTGGCATATTCGTTTCTCAGTGTTTGTATGTAACTTAACAAACGAGTAATAGTTTGAGGTTTTATTGACTTTGCAACTCGATCAAGGTGTGGAGACCGCGTTGTTAGCTTTGGCCACTGTTTTAACAGTCTATGGATGAAGCATCACATCGAAAACCCTGTTAGCTGGACGAGTCTGCATAGGAAACATCGCCGAAATATTGGCCTTATCACCAGGAACAAATTGGCACTGGCCCTCATCATGTTAACCCGCATTTACTTATGAAGCATAGCAAATATATAATGACAAACTGAACGGAGCGTTGACGAGAACAAGCGCTAAGTCTCACGCTGTTATGTTCACTGGCTGGTTAGTTTTAGTCAGGCGCTAATTTGACTTTTTATGAGCATATATTAATTCCCCTCCTGATGTGAACAATAAATCCATGTCTGGAAAAATCTAGCTAACGTCTGAAGCATGCTACGTGCTCAACTGTTACAGCCGAGGTGTTGCTCGTATTAACGTAGCTAGCTAGCTAGGTGATCAGTTAGTTTTTAGGATTCCTTCGGTG
>NC_045750.1:20109050-20110124 GCF_008692095.1 Etheostoma spectabile | reverse complement strand
AGGAAGCCTAATTATCACCGAGGCCGTCTAACTACTTTACAAAACACTAAAAAAACAGTGTCTCATCAACGGACGGACGCTGGACGTTAGAAAAATGCAGTATCTTAATAGCATGCTAACGTTGCTAGCTAACTTGTGTGTGCATTTCATATCTGCAGCATTTCTGTAGTTTTTACAAAAACCAGGCACCACACACAAGTATAGTTCTTTTATACTCACCTTTTGTTCTTCCAGTAATGAAATTGCTTCATCTGGGACCCCTCGAACTCGCAAAAACTCACTTAAATCCGACATGTTCAGCATGTGGTTTTCCGGCTACATCATGCAAAGTTACTCCCTCTCGTTGGTCCTTACCCATACTTCTGACTTTATTCTCAGAATTCTGAGAAAAAAAGTCAGAATTCTGACACTCAAGCCCTCTACAGGAAGGGTCAAAGCCGTCTCTGTTTTCTGAGGAGGCTGAGGTCCTTCAACATCTGCAAGACAATGCTGAAGATGTTTCATGAGTCTGTGGTGGTCAGTGCTATCCTCTTTGCTGTTGCATGCTGGGCCAGCAGGCTGAGGGTAACGGACGCCAACAGACTCAACAAACTGATTTGCATGGCCAGTGACGTTGTGATTATGGTGACGAATTATGGTGGGTGAGCCTTGAGTAGTGTGTCCATCCGGCCTGGAAGGAGCAGAGCGGCACATTCTTGCAAAGTGGTTCTTCCTTCCAAATCTGGACTCTCTGTTGGTGGTGTCAGAGAGGAGGACGCTGTCCAAACTACATGCCATCTTGGACAATGTCTCGCACCCACTCCATGGCTTGTTGCTCAATCACAGGAGCACTTTCAGTGATAGACTCATTCTCCCAAAATGCACCACAGAGCGCCACAGGAAGTCATTCTGCCTGTGGCCATCAAACTTTATAACTCCTCCCTCTAAATGTCTGACACGCACACACTTAGAGAGGTTGAAACTGGACAATATTATCTGTTTTTTGCAATTACACTGGCCAGACGTGTGCAGTTCTCAACTACTACAATTATTATTATTATTTTACTTCACCATTGCAATTCCTTAATTATGTTA
>NC_045750.1:20108841-20109040 GCF_008692095.1 Etheostoma spectabile | reverse complement strand
TAATGTATAATAACATTCCTTTATGTAAATGCCGTACATAGCCACACTCCTTATGTTTCATTATTTTTTTTATTTGTATTTCTACTCTAATATTTATAATATTTGTGCAACTGCAACACAGAGTTTCCCTCGGGGATCAATAAAGTATTTCTGATTCTGATTCTGATTCTGATTAGATTTGCCCCTCGTCGGGCCACAT
>NC_045750.1:20108549-20108831 GCF_008692095.1 Etheostoma spectabile | reverse complement strand
GGAGGGCAAGATCCTAGTGCCATAGCTGACGGTCACTGAGACGGACCCCAACCGGTCAATTTTTGAGTCACCATACCCACAGCAGTGGGTGCGCCCAGTGGACGGGAAAGGAAAAACTGACGGTATGTATTGGCATTCAGGAGGGAGACACTTGCTCCTGTGTCTAGCTGTGTCAATTTTTACTGTACATGACTTGAACAGCCTGGGTCCCGATGTAACATGACAAATTATGGTGGGTGAGCCTTGAGTAGTGTGTCCATCCGGCCTGGAAGGAGCAGAGCG
>NC_045750.1:20108220-20108539 GCF_008692095.1 Etheostoma spectabile | reverse complement strand
TTGCAAAGTGGTTCTTCCTTCCACAGTTACGACATGTTTGGCCTGTTGCTGGGCAATGCTGGGCTCTAGTGGCGTGGGTGTTTGACCCACAGTTACCGCAGGAAAACTGCCTTTGCCGCTGACGTAGCCCTTGTTGTCTTGTGAGGTGCATGACTGGTTCTGGGGCTGCATCTGATACATCCAAACCAGCGCTAGATGGTTGTTGCTTCGGGCTGCTGCTCCTGCGACTGTCCACTTAGGCGTACAGCTTGGCTTAATGATGATGATTCAGTCTGTGTTATTGTAGCTGCACATTCCGCTGCACTTTGGATTTGGAATG
>NC_045750.1:20106305-20108210 GCF_008692095.1 Etheostoma spectabile | reverse complement strand
GCTTTAGCTAGCGTCAAATCATCTGATTTGAGTAGCAGCGTCTCCCTGATTTTAGGTTGTGTAGTGTGTTCAATCAGTTAATCACGTATCATCTCGTTGGTCAATGTGCCGAATTTACAACGGCTGACTAAACCTTTCAGGTTGGAGACGTACTGATGGACGGACTCACCCGGGAGTTGATGCCGTTGCCGAAACACAAATTCAGCAATCTTCGTCGCCAAAATGTTATGTTTAATAAAGACACTGGACGAGCTGTTAGAGCATGCGGGCTACTTTACTTTTCAGACCACAACAACTGTCTGTCACGCATGCGCCAAGGCGCTACAACCAACACAAGCCTAGGCACTACCAAATGATCACAGATCAATTCCTCCTGAACGGACATAACAGCAGTGACACAGAAAAAACTTCCAAACCCTAGAACATCCTATGACACTCTTGCAGAGGCACGGAATGACTCTCTCTTAATGGCCAAGTTGCACTTCTTCATGGCTGTCTCTAGGACCTTCACCACCTTTTTGACCAAATATCAGACAGATAAGCCTGTGATGCCATTCATCAGTAAAGATCTGGTTGTTCTCATGAAGGTAATGTATAACATGCCATGGATAGATAAAGTGTATGAAATTTTAATTCAACAATTCCCCTTCAACACTTTTTATTGACTCATTTGTTTTAATTTATATATGTTGTACTGTACATGTTCTCAGAACCTGCTAAAGAGGTTCATCAAGGCAGAGCTCCTTAATGACATCACAGCACTGCAAATGGTCAAACTGGACACAACTGCTAAGGAAGCAAGGGCTCGCCTAAAGGATGTGGACGTTGGATTAGGAGCAGAAGTAGTCCTAATGGCAAAGGTCTAAAATATCAAACAATGGTTAAGGTACAGGAAATCAAAACTTTATTTTTGCATAAAACCTTTAGTCAGTCTCACAGGCCCTCCTCCCTTTTCCTGTTAGGAACTCCAGAGTAGCCCCAACAGCAGCGTAGGGGAGCTCAATGTGTTGGCATTTAGAAAGGACTGCATGGACTGTTTGACTAACATTGTCAAGAAAATGCAAGACAAGAGCCCACTGAAGTACAACATTGTGAGGCAGATGGCATGTTTAGACCCAAGGAACATGTTCTCAGACCCCGATTTGTGCTGTGAAAGAATGAAAGGAGTTGTTCAGAGGTTTCTGCATGATCACCAGCTGTCAGGAGGCGTCTCTGCTGGTACTTAAGATTTAGAAGTCTAGCAGAATGTATACTGTCACACTTAATGTGATTTCTTTTTTTTGTTTTTGTTGTTTCTCTGTCTAAATGTTTTCATTACATTGATTGTTTGTTTTTTTAATATTTTGTGTTAATCTGTTTTACAACAGGTGATGTGATTGTCCAGCAATTTGGAAATTTCTTGTCTCTGGAGGCAAAAGATAAATCATTCTCCTCCTTCCAACCCATGCGTATAAGACTGGACGTTTTCTTGCATGGACTTCTCCATCAATCCTACCCTGAACTCTGGACTTTCTCCAAGAAACTTCCTCTCCCATGGCCAAGCAACTGTTGAGAGGGGCTTTTCTGTAAACAAGGAGAGAGAGGCTGATAACATGAAGGAGGACACAGTGGTTGCTCAGAGGATGATATCTGACTACGTCTCTCTCTGTGGGGGGTTCTCAAAGTACCTCTGACAAAGGAGCTTTTGGCAGCTGCAGCTTCAGCCAGGTCCCGGTATCGGCTGCACCTGGATCAGGAAAAGAGAAAGCATGCGGGCAATGCACAAAGAGAAAAAGGAAAAGTTGCAGAAGACCACCTTGAGCAGCTTTTTAGGTGAGGTCCTGAAGTACAGACATTTACGTAAGTGTATTGTCTCACTTTCGATGCTTCTACTCAATTTTCAATTCAATTTTATTTATAGTATCA
>NC_045750.1:20105807-20106295 GCF_008692095.1 Etheostoma spectabile | reverse complement strand
AGAGTTATCTCGAGACACTTTACAGATAGAGTTGGTCTAGAACACACTCCATAATTTAGAAGGATCCTACAGTTCTAGTTAGGGATGAGCGAGTACAGCTGTATCTGTATCTGTTTACCACATGAATTATCTGTATCCGTATCTGTACACGGATTGGGCGGGGCCTAACCCGGAAGTGGGCAGATTTAACCCGGAAGTGGGTCGGGTTGTCTTGAAATGGGTGTGGCTTTAACCGGTATGTTATTTAAGCATGCAATTGATATGGGTTGATCAGAAATTGTTATATATATTGCTGATTAGAAAATTATTTCCATGACAGCATCAGCATTGAGCTTCAGATCAGTGGTGTTGTCATGGTAACAAACAAACTATATACAGTATATAACAAGTTTTGCAACAATAAATACAACAATGTGGTTGCAATTATTAAGTAAAATGTAATGAACAAAGAGTTCTCATACTCAATAATATAACTTTCTTTTTTTAAC
>NC_045750.1:20101759-20105797 GCF_008692095.1 Etheostoma spectabile | reverse complement strand
TTTTCTATGATCAGTGTGATAATTTATGGTTTTTTGATTCTTTTTTGTTTTCACACCAGGTATGTGTGAGTGTGTGTATGTCTGTGAGTGAGTAAGAGATACAGAGAGAGAGAGAGGGGCGGTGGGTTGGAATGTGTGTGTGTGTGTGTGTGTTAGGGATGAGCCGAGTACTCGGCTGAAACGAGTATCCGGTACGGATAAAGCACTTTTGCCAAGTACAAGTATTATCCGAGTAATGCGAGTCAATATCGTACTCGGATTCATGAAATTCTCCATGACTGTGTCTCCGTTCTGTGATAGGCTAGTCACAGTGCCAGTCACAATGCCCTCCCTTACATATTCATGATAGCTAGTCCCAGCGCCCCTCCCCTACACTATTCTGTGATTGGCTAGTCCCAGCGCCCCTCCCTACACAGACAGACTCCTTCTGTTGCTGTGTGCCCAGTGTTGCATGTCCCTTATTCTAAGCGACTTGTGGCTTGTTTTTTTGTAAGTCGCTTACAGATATGGTAGTCGCGGGTTGCGGGTTTTTTGGGCTTGTCACTAAAGTGTAGTTGCTTATTTGGCTTGTACACAGCTTGTCCTTGCCGGCTCGCTCGATCCCGCCCCTTTCCCCATAAACACTATAGACAGCAGCGTTATTTCCCACCCCTTCCTGCTTCTAATTGGCTCTGACCCAGATAGAAACGAGTACCAACCAATCAAGGCAGAGCGGCAGTCTGTTGTTTTCTGGTTAGGAAAATGCGCGAGTAGCGACTAATGGTGAGTGTACTGTAGGAGAGTTTTTGGAGGAATAAATGCCCGGATAAAGTGGGAGAAATCAGGAAAAAATATACAAAGACTGGGAGAAGAGAAGGAGGAAAGAATGGATCAACCCGTCGTGGGGAACAACTCAAAATCACTGTGAAAAAAAGTGATTTACAATCCCTCAGTTTTCTAATGTTAACTATGTTAAAGGTGGTTTAACTTACTCCTGTGGTCATTGTCCTGAAGCTCAGGGGGAGAAATAAAAAACTCTAGCCTACCGTGTGTACAGTTTACCAATCTGTCTACATGGATGTAACACAGTTTTATTTTTTTCTCTTCCAGGATCGGGGGGCTACGTAGAAAAAAGTCGCTTATTTGGGCTTGTTTTCACAGGCCTGGTTGCGTATTTGTCTCGCAAGATCTGGCAACACTGTGTGTGCCGCTCCCGCTAGAAGCCCCTGACTGCAGCCCCGCAGACCTCAATGTGGGCGGAGTTAAACGTTAACCACGCCCCCTCAACGTTTAACCACGTCTCCAGTCTCCAACTCATTTAATACGGTGTCCGAAGAGGACAAGAACCTTAATGGATGTGGCAAAATGCAGCGATTAAACACATAATGACTTAATCTTTGGTTTTACTAATTATGAAATACAATATTGACACTATTCACAAAACATTAAATTATCGATAACATAAAATATGAAAAAAGTAATCTATTTTAATGTGTATTTATCATAATCAAATGTAACCTGATTTTCTAAATGTTATCAAAATTAAAAATCATGAGACTATAATATAATCATATATTGTTATATAATATAATGTATATAATATCTGTATATATCACACTATAATATATTCTATATAGAATAACACCAATAATTCTAAAAATAAGTTTAATAACATCAACAATATAACAACAACAAAAGAAGGTTGCATACACGTTTTTTGATTTATAGCGTCAGATCAAACTACATAAGAGGAAAAGATTTTAACATAATGCATATAATTTATTTTAATAGCCTCAAACGTTTCAAATGTATTGTTGCTCTTGAGATAATTATGTGGCACTTAAATGTTAACATATACAAGCTCTTTTAAGATTTTTGAGTTATATAACCAATAAAACACCATCACATTAAACTGTACGGATGTAAGGTTGGATAAGTAGTACAAATTTGATATGATGAAAAAAACACAAACGTAGCATTAAAGCTCATAGAAACTGTTCTTTTCATATTTTTACATGAACTAAAACTTTTTACCAACTGCTTAAAACTGAATACATCATAATACAGCCCAATAATTTTCCAAACCAATGAGGCTCTTGCATCACAGCTGGTCTAAAACTGTCCCAACTACACTGTTATTATGCTTACTTCTAATAAAAGGAAATTGTAGGCTACTATTGTTGTACCTCAGATAACTAACTTTGTAGGGTGTAAGATTGTTTTGGTCAATCTTCATATTAACATATACACTGAATCTTAGATTCATCCTTAACAATACTGCAAGTGGAAAAAAACACAATTTTGGGATCTGATCAATACCTTGGATACTGATCAGGACTATATACACTGACATGATCCAGGTGTTTGGTTTTGAAATGAGACGCATTCTGTCCCAAAAATTGCTAAAAATCTAGTGAATTCAAAATTTTCTTGTAGAACTCATTTATATAGGTCTATGTCATTTAATGTGAGATTAGTTGTCCTTTTAGATTTTTGGGTAGTGCCTGTCAAGAACTGTGATGTAGATAAAAGTCGACGACAAAGGGGCGACAGTGGCCTGTGAAGATCTGGAAGATCTGGAGGGCAACAGTGCTTGTGAGGTCTGAGGGCGGCAGTGGCTTGTGGAGGATCTGGAGGGCGGCCGTGCCTGTGAGATCTGGAGGGGCGGCAGTGCTTGTGGAGGATCTGGAGGGCGCGTGGCTGGGAGTCTGGAGGGCGGCAGTGGCTTGTGGAGGATCTGGAGGGGCGGCAGTGGCTTGTGGACTTGTATTAATTAACACAGTGTATTCAATAACTACATTTCAAAAGTAATACCTTGTGCTCGACTGAGGCATGACCCTTAATGTGGTAGTCCACTTGGCATTTGGAAGACCCCCTGTACCTGCAGAACGGACATGACACGCTGCTGGATTTAGGGAGTCTCATCCCACGTAGGATTGGAATGTGTCCCTATACATAAAAAAAACAAAAACTTATTACAAAGTCACAAAATACTGCCTATTCATTATTGTTTTTTTTGTAATCGGATTAGTTATTACAGTGCATATACCACCGAATGCTATCTGATATTAGTCATTAGTTTAAATTTAAGTCCAGTTTCGGATGAGCCAGACCAATTGTGGGTGGGCTTTAATTTAAAAACGTTAGAAGTTAAACCTAATACAAATGACTGACTAATATACTGTTATACTTTCTGTGCTTACATATAGATATTTTAATAGCTTGATCCTCTTAAATATGTTTTGCAATGTTGTTGCTTGTAAACAGTTTCAGTGTAAAGGACGGACCTTAAAAGGTTGTTGCATTGTAGAAGTTTTGGTCAAAGATCGGACCAACGGCGACCCCGCTTCTCCGTGTTTGACAAAGAGAGCGCTTTGGAATCTCCATTACGCACCACACATGGCTGCACTAGCGCATTTCCTATAGACCTAAGCTTAGACTATAACAGTGGTCAGCCATCTTATATTCCACAATATGGTTTAGTTCTGTACATAACACGAGGCAGATATTTCACAATTCTGTTAATTGTTTAAGTTTCAACCACACTGCCCAATAGTTTGAATCACACAAACGTCTGTCATGTAAAAAAAGACTGAAGTTATTCCTACGCGAGGCATGCTGTTACTTTAGTGTAATAATTCATGTTAGATAGACATACATAGACATAACCAGCTTTTTTAATTGTTTTTGAAACTATAAAAGTCACACTTCCTTCATTATTTTTATTGAAAAAGGGCTGTCCGAAGGGCTGTCCGATTAATTTACTCTAGATAGCCGCTAAATGTCTGACGACGTACACAAATAAACTCGTAAAAGCATATAATAATAATTCCCACTATCTCCTCCACAATAAAATCTATAAAACTGCAAAAGCTAATAATAATTTACTTGGAGCTAGCATAGACAGTTAAAGAACGTAGCTAGCCGTCAATCCGAACCTCAGCCTGCTCAACTTGAGCTGCAAAACATTAAATAGACATAACCACTTTTTTAATTGTTTTGAACTATAAAAGTCCCCTTACTTTCCATTATTTATTATTGAAAGGCTGTCCGAAAGGG
>NC_045750.1:20100713-20100933 GCF_008692095.1 Etheostoma spectabile | reverse complement strand
ACTTATTAAGGAGTAACACAAACTACCCTTTATTAGAGAAGGATAAGCAACAAGAAAAATGAAATCATGAATGTATTGGTCTCTGACCAGTCTGCAATTATTATCATCTTGGAATATTAATTATCGTCACACTTAATCTTTGGAGCGCGTCCTGTATAAACATGAAGCTGAGACCACGGACGCTGCGCCGCTCATCTCTACTTTTACAGAGAGAGTGGAC
>NC_045750.1:20089566-20100696 GCF_008692095.1 Etheostoma spectabile | reverse complement strand
GTCTGCTGGCAGGCAATAGCCACCGGCCACCGGCCACCGGGCAGCAGCCACCGGGCAGCGGCGGCCACCGGACAGCGGCCGCACGCCAGGCAGCCTCGACACACTACCGTCCCACCGGGAAAAGTCCCACTCGCCGCATCAGGGTGTCAGTGCATAACCCTTCCTAACCATCTAACAGCTGTATAGGGTTTAAATCAAACTCCACAACAATAGTGACAAGTAGGCTAATGCTTTAATAAAAAAAGCAGAACACCTGCGAGACGGAATAACTGTTAAAACAGTTTATTTTGAGTCAACGGCCGCAGCTGATTGACCACATGAACTCCAGGATTAATCTTAGCCTGGCTGTTAGCCTGTTCTGGACCAGGCTAGCCGCAAAGAATAAATCTCCATGTTACTTGACTGGGTTTAATTCAATCTGGTTTGTGCAACCAAGTCCAAGCTAAAACCATCCAGGTACTTTGAAAATACCCGGCTTAATCCCTTATCCTGGTTTCGTGCAACAGGCCCTTGTTCACTTCTCCGTGTCCTGAGTGTGTGTAAGCGAGCAAAGCCTGTCGGACACAACAACAAAAGGAATCTGTGTGTGTAGGGAGGGGCGCTGGGACTAGCCTATCACAGAATAGTGTAGGGGAGGGGCACTGTGACTAGCCTATCACAGAACGGAGACACAGACAATGGAGACTTTCATTGAATCCGAGTACAGATATTGACTAGAAAGCACTAACTAATCTATTGCGAGTGGCTCAACAGGTAGATCTATAGGTAAACTCATCTTTCATAAATTTGACCGATCGGGTTAACACTTCAGCGTGAGAAATCGGGGGGGGGGCGGTGTCACCGTGTGAAACCAGTCAAATGCGTGTGTCTCACGGCCAATGCATGAGAGTTGGCAAGGCCACTTGATGTTTTAACAACACACTTTGTTGCTCTTCTCAAAAAGATGATGAAGCAAAGGAAACCAGCACCCTGGTATAACTCCCAAATTTACAAATTAAAATAAACCTCGCAAATGCCAAAACTTTCAGAATTTGTGGCTAGAACCCAGAAGCAGACAGAAACACAGCTTGATGTTTTAACACAGTTTCTTTCAGAATCGGAGAATGTAGGAGAATGGACTGGTGGGGGAGTCCTCTCAGGTGACAGAGCAGGTGTTGAACACCAGGGAAGACGAGGCATGCAGGGCTGGTGATTGCAGGCGGAGAGTGGTGTCAGCAGGCAGGTTCAGCAACAGCAGAACAGAGTGGTATTCCTTCAGGACACAAGAAAAACAGTATTAAAGGGGTGATAGAATGCAAAACCGATTTTACCTTGTCATAGGCGACTAACGACAGTTCAGTGGGTAAATAGGACATACATAAAAGCTTTAAATCCCATTGACATGCCTTTCCTCTGAAAATCCCACATTTTGAAACTGCCGCTGAAAACGGGCGAATCCCAACAAAGCCAAAAGATGACGTCAGGATCTCAGAACCTGTAGCTTTGTCACGCCCATGGACGTATAAGGAGAACGGTCCAGCCCCAACATTTACACACAGGCCACTGACCTGAGACCAGCTCCTAATGTTGCTGGCGTTAAGTCAATTAGATGTCCGACTGAGAACGCTGCTCCTGTACTCTGACGGGATTTACTAAGAAGAAAGTTTGGAATATTTTCCAGGATATTGACAATGAACCAGAGTTGCAATTGCAGAGTTCCAGGCTGTACAAGGAATGGAGACACTTCTCATAGCCTTCCCAAGGAAACAAACACTGGGCATGGCTGCTGTTTAGAAGGAGATCCCAGGGAACTTTTCCCCCAAAGACAGTTTTCAAAACTTCGGACAATTTAAAGCAGGATTTGCTAAGCTGCTGTTGCTGTTCCGACTGTCTGGTCATCCCAACCACAAGCTGTAAGTTTGATTTCGTCGCTAACAGTAACATTAGCAATGCTAACGTTCGGTAGCTAGCATAGGCTGAATGTATGTTGATCACGTAATGGCAAGGGCTAACGTTGCATTTTCCCTAACTGTTCCATTCGAATAAATACCCTGTGTTGTCATGTAGCTCCATCTATAGTTCACGATGCATCTCGGGGGACAAAACTGTCTCATAAGACATTAAGACCTCACATTAGATTAGATTAGATTAGATTATACTTTATTTATCCCACGACGGGGAAATTCTGATTCTGTCGTTACAAGTAGCAATAGCAGCAACAGCCAAAAACAAAAAACAAAAACTAACACACAAACAAGTAAGCACGAAAGAAAAACACAAGGCAGAAATACACGGCAAGAATACAGCAAGAAATAGGACAATGAAAATATGGTTAGACTGAGTAGTAAATGCCGTCAAACAAAAGGAATTTTAAAGTGCGTTTGCAGATAAGAGAAACCAATATGGCGGTGAAGTGAGTTTAAAAATAAGTTGAATGTGTAGGAATTAAGCAAAGAAAGCAAGAGCGGTAGCATAATTAAACTTATATTAACGTAGACCAATAAATATGAAATAAGTTGGACTTGTAATAACAATAATAAAATACCAATATTAAAGATAAACATCAGTGTGTTGATGTTAGATGGGAGAAAAACAGGAAACACGAAACTACAACACTATAGGGTAGTGCAGGTGTTTGTAGAGTCGACAGCGAGCCCGGATGAAGGCCCTGCGGTACCTCTCCTGCTTACCCGTGGTGTGTCAATCAGTCTGTCTGCTGAAGGGCGCTCCGGGACCCCCAGTGGTGGGTAGGGGTGGAGTGTGTCCATGATGGATGTCGCACGTTGACTAACATCCTCCTCTCCCCTACTTCTTCTATGGGTTCCAGAGGGCAGTAGGACAGAGACTCGCTCTCCTGATCAGTCTATTGAGTCTGCTCCTGCCCGTCCGAGCTGCCCCCCCTCCAGCAACCACAGCGTAGAGGATGGCAGAGGTCCACCACAAGGCATAGAAGGTCCTGAGGAGAGTCCTACACACTCCAAAGGACCTGAGTCTCCTCAGCAGATGGAGGCGATCTGGCCCTTCTTGTAGAGTGCTTGGTGTATTATCCAGTCCAGTTCAGGTTATTGTAGGAACACCCGGAATTTGTAGGCTCTCCACTACATCAATGTCCAAGCCTGGTGACTCACCGGTGAGAAAGGGGATGTTTTCCTTCTGAAGTCGACTATTCATCTCTTTGTCTTGCTGAATATCATATCATATGAATATTATGATAGTGCATATCAACAAGGTAACCTTTCTACTTATTCTTACAAAACGACGTCTTATGGTGTTGTGTAGCATTGGACGGGGAGGAATTTAGCAATAGCAGTGTTATTAACAATGTACCATGAGAGTGCAGTGAACTTTTATCACATATGTGAGACATTCCCCAAACAGTGTGAAACTATTTAACGTAGGAATGAAATATTCATCTGGATTATCGTCGATTGGGTCTGATCTCAAGTCATTGCATTTCCTTTTGTGGGGAGGCGCTGGTGAAAATATTTTGGGACAATGGCGTAGGAATGTGTTTGTAATCCAACCGGTATGACTGAATGCTACGACTGGTGTTGAGAATGCCTTTTGAGGTGCATGTACACGCCTATGAACTTATGTATTCACAATACAGTCTTTAAAGAACGGCAATGTCGAATGGGGAACACAGTTGTCTGCAGGAAAATGGTTTTTGTTCAGTGAAGGATGTGAGACACCGAGCAGGTCTAGAGACATCAGCCTAATTGGCCGGCCGGCTAAATGTAATCCTTCAGATTTAAGGTGGTCTAACTGGACAGGACCTGTAACAACAGGGTGCGAGTAACAGCTTGGCACAGCTTAGAGTTTAGCAACTGCTTTGCTGGTGAGTTAACTGAGTATTTTCTTGTTGTGTGTAAAAGGTAATCAGTATGGTTCCAAATTTATTGTTTTTTGTTTCGGGTGTATCTTGCAGCCACAATGGAAGACAGCCAGGGGAAACTAATGTCCGCCTCAGTTATCCAAAGTCCAAATGGAGGTTAACAAACACCGTCACACAAGTGAGACAGAGCCACAATTGTAAGTTAACATATTTTTTTTATTACAAACAAAAAATAAAATGTGCTCATATGCACTAAACTTAACTTTTCACACACTTTCATAACAACAAATCTGAATGTGCAATGGGATAAGGTGCTAAAAAATTACTTTCATAACAACAAGGCTATGTTTAGACCTGATGAGACATGGGTCGAGGATCATCATTCCATCCCCCATTCCCTTATTCTGGAAGCAGGTCCGGCAGATTTCATGGGCCCCAGGACCTTTGCTCACTACGACCAGACACCCAACCCGAACCATACTGCACTGAAAGCCTCCATAAACCCTCCCTCCGCATGCACAAGCGTGTGGTTCACGCACACGTGACACTTCTACCAAGAAAAACCCAGCAACCAGCTCACCAGTCCTATAGGCCTGGGTTGCAGGCCCTGCAAAGAGGACGGGAGGTGGTTAGTGAAAACCCATATTTTTTTTATCTTTTAGATTTAAGAGTAATGATGATTGTTTTTAAACTAAATAAAGTTTTCATTTTGTTGTCTTGATAATACTAGTGTTTTTTTTGTATAACTGCTGACCAATAATCAATGGTGGTACTTGATATAGAACTGCTAACAGTGGTATCAAATTGGGCCTCACCTTTCCTATCCCTCCTATCTGAGTTCGCAAATGGCCATGGTACACCTCGTAAGTCAGTCATTGCATTTTGCAACAGAATATGGTTATAGGCACACCGGATGAAGGTCCATTGGATGGTGAGATCTAGTTCACAAGATAACACTTTGACTACTTACACAGGCGGAGAGTAGTAATAAATTGCTAGACCGCTACAACAAAAGCATTAAGCCCTGTCCAGGATAAATGGACGTCCTGTTGTAACTATACATACACTCTACGTGTTAAATAACTTACGAACGTCATTAAATCACCAAATCCAGAGACTGTCGTTGTGTCAGCTCTAGAACTAGACTCTATGACTAAAACTAGACAGGGTACAAGTAGTAAAAATATTTGTCCGTGTGTCACTTAACTTATGTTGTTCTTACGATACCTACAAAACAATGCACTACAAAGTATTCTTAGGCCTAACAACACTGACATGGAGTTTAAAACTAGTAACAACGGATGGGCAAATGGTTGGGTCTTGTGTTGAAAATGCAAGTAAATGCGAAATACCAACTACCTGTCTGAAGAGTATATTTCCAATCTACTGCACGTGGCTCATCGTACAGTACAGTATCTTCCTTGGATCAGGCGTCAAAACAGATACGTTCAACACAGCTAAATCTCCATCTTCGCTTCTTCTTCTGTTGCTCTGTCCGCCGCACAAGCGTCGTTGCACAAGACAAACCAATCACGCGCGCATCTAATGAACAGTCTTCATGAGGCACCATATAGGCAGACACCTCCTCGTTTCACCATGCAATTTAGCGGTGTGTGAGGGCCAACAAGAACAGCAAAGCAACATTTTCAGCCCACAAAATGTTGACATACCCTATCGCAGACCTCAAGGAAAAGCGGGTATACTCTATACAACAATTCTATCACGCCCTTTAAGGTTTCCAGCCAAAAAAATAATTCAGGATACAAAACCAAGATATCAGACAGAGTTACTGGTCTGGGACTTCACGCGTGACAAGACTAACATGCCATCTCGAACAAGCAGCAACCACAGCATAGGTTCCTTTTTTTGCGAAAGGCAGTGAGGCAGGAGTAGATACGCACCAGGGATGCATCGTTCCCATCTACCATTGACCGTGTAGAAAGAACGCCCCTACCCCCCCAATTGTGAAGCATCCACCTTCTCAACGAATTGTCTGCTCGGAGATCAGAGTTGGAACAAGGAATACTTTAAAGAAGCGTCTTCTTGAGGTGACAAATGCTCTCTCCCCTTCTGGTGGGACCACAAAAAAAGGCTCTAGAGGTCTGAAGTAAGGGTCAGTTAGTGTTGGCAGCACTTTGACCTGTAGGACGTAAAGTCTTACTTAGGCCTCCTTTGCCTCATGTTCACCTTTTGTGATAGGCTATAGAGTGAGAGGGGAAAGAGACATCAAACAAAAGTTCAATGGCAAAATCCTTAGGGCGTAAGTGTGTGATCCATTAGTATAATATTTATTACTCCCACAATGGGGAAAAGTTCACTGTTACAGAAGCAGTTTTTCACATAAAAACAAACAGGCAAACACAGACACTGTGCACACAGTACTACAGTACCATGAATGTCAAGGGTATTCTATAAAGAGCATTGTAAAGTGGAGGTGGCCAAGTGAAAAATGTGCAATGCAAGTAAGTTACATGCAATCAACCTGAATATATGTAATAAATAACATAGCAAAGTCAACATAACCAGTAATTTACATGATATTGAAGGTGCCACATATAAATAATGTTAAAAAGTAAGTACTCATAATGGAAGAAAATATACGATACATAAAATAAAGCAAGTAGGGCAGGAGTGGCTAAATATGCCTCGGAGATCAGCTTCATAGGGATTGTGAAAGGTCGGACCAGAACGCTACTTACCGGTTTAAGATGAACTACATGGGACGATGAGAAAGGACAATGGAATGGTCGTTGTGCTCAACACGACAGTGAGTTGACCAATCACTATGGGTATGTTTGTGTGATAATAGGGAGACCCAAATTAGCGGAAACAGTTAGTGTTGCTTGAAAAAAACGGTTCACTCAAATGTGATGACCGGTAGAGTTGACAGTGCTGGACAGGTTGAGGACTTACACAACGCCTAAGTGTGTTGGAGCTAAAATCCTCCTGCCATTCTAAGGTTACGTCAATTAGTAGCAAGTACTAGTGTGATTGAGTGAATCTTTGTTATTAACTGAGGACAAAACAGAGTCACGCTCCTCCCCCCCCAACATTGTTTGGCTAATTTGGCTCTTGGACCTCATCTTATCCACAATGGGACTCTAGACCACAGGAGGTGTACTGTGGCTATTCGTTATCTTTCAATGGGAGTTTGTGACAGAGAGTTTATGGACCCCTCAGTTTTAGGACTGCTCATACAAAGAGCGTGGACGTAAAAGTGGGACTGAAACCAGATTCAGGAAAGCATTCCTGAACAATCAATTATTACACTTCAGACACATTTAGGACAAGTGCTGGTTTATCAGGGAATGTACCAGACATCTTACTGTTATAGAACAAAGTAATGCAAAAAACCTTATGCCACAAACAACAAAACAACACCAGAAACTATATGCTTACAACAAACAAACTTAATGGCAGACCAACCACGTCATTTATCTTGAAACACATGCCTTTTGCCTTTTGCCTTAAACAAGTGTTAATGCAATCCAACATCAATGTTTTAAGCACATATAAACTTTTAAATACCAACAATAGTAGTCCAATGCAGTAATACTAACTCTAGGTTTGGGGAGCTCAACTTGCAACTGGGATACTGGACCTGACTTAACCCACCTCAAGGATCTAAAAACTTCTCGCACCGGAAGAGGGCATAGTCACTATCGGCCTAAGCTAAGTTCAGAGGCTGACCTGGTGGAAATTGTGGTATGTACTTGGTGCAGAGGCGAGGAGACAGGAAATAGAAGTTGGACTGTAGAATACGCCGCCAATGTAAGCGGGTCCTCCTGTTTAATGGAGTGGCTAGGGGACTCGAGGCAGGTGAACTAGAATCAATCCACATACAGGAACACGGATTGGAGATCCGAAGTGTGGGCTTCATCTGGGTTCAACGGGTGAGAACCAATGTGCATGGGTTCGACCTTTGGCCCCTACTCTAGTCTGCTACTCATAGTTACACCGCCTCCATTGGCCTAGAGGCTGCATGCTGGTCCATTCTCCCAGTTGATTGTCTATACAAATATGTAAAGCTATCAGTTGATCCGTGAGGCAGGCTCAGGGTAAAAAAACCAAGTCATCTTTTTGAGTAATACTTTAGGTCCTTTACCCTGAAGACAGCCTGTGAGTACGTGACGCTGTTCCCAGCCACTCCTCCACGCCAGTGGTGCCAAACACACGTGAAACTCAAGTAGGCTTTTCCGTTATGGAATGAATCTAAAAAACATTCTTGCGTTGTTGCAAACAAGGAAGCATAGTGACGAAGGCCTAGCTTCTCCCAAAACCGGCTGAAGGTCTCCATTTCAAAGCTTCTCACTGTGAGCAACCTGATGACATGACAATTTTGGCTTGATCAAGAAGAGTCGGAAAACACGGCTGTATTTTTAAAAAAAAGAACAATGCACTGTCACCAAAGCATCATACCTTTTGGGGGATGGATCCATTGGATTCTTGTTCTGAATAGCACACTGGTGACAACTGGTTGGCTGCGGGTTCGTAGGGGGAGGCAGACAAGGGTGTTGTTGAGCTGAACCGCGTTGGAGTAGCCCCTTAGCTCCCCAAAACTTACCTGGAGAATAGATCCACTCTGCCAAACAATCGCCTTATTAGATACTCACTCCCGAATGAACGTAAGTCTATGGGTTCATACGGGCCGAATAGTACTGTCAGATTTGTGGTCTAGAACCAAAGAAGCAGACAGAAACACATTTGACAGTGTTGTATAAAATTCATCTTTTCTCCTTTAAAAGAAACTTAAGAAAATGGGTAACCGCGGTGAAATGGAGAAACAGAGGTAAACATCAAAAAAGCTCAGAGTAGGCTGCAAAAGATGTTTCCCTGGCATGGAGATGGTGTTTTACCATTCTACTGTTATAGAAAAACAGTGTAAACCTTGTTAAAAAGAGAAAACAAGGTTAACACGTCACAAAAAGCTCGAAGAAGGGCCGAAACGCACGTTCCCTAGGATAGAGATGTGTTGTTTTACAGCTAGCTGTTAAGGAAACGTCTGCGTGTACGTATGTCCTCCTTGTTCCCCGAGATAGTACGACCACTATGGAACGTCCCCCCCCCCTATTAGGCAGGACAGTCTGGCGAATGGCGAATGAAACAATACTCCAATCCTATTGGGTCCTAGTCAGAACGGTAGCAGTGACGCATGATATAAACCGTAGGGGCCATATATCAGGACCGAGCCGGCACATAGCTCATTTAGCTCTTCTTGGAAGCACAGGCATCCGGGCGGGGCGAGGGGTCGGTGAAATCCGACGCATTGTCCGTTACCCACTTCTCCGTGGAAACGGGTTACATACGTAATCCAAGACGTTCCCTTCGGGGTAACTCGAACTGGTTCGGTTACGACCTATGGGAACGAGGATACCCCTAACCGACGCTCCAAAACCCCTCGGACCCCCCCCTAGCCCCTAGCGTGCAGCCCTGTGGGCACGACTAGTATGAGAGCACCCGTTGCCGGGTGCAAGGAGAGGAAGGTCCAGAACTATAACCCGAAAAGAGTGTTGAGGAGTGTCACGCCATCTGCATCACACCCACCCGGAGAGGACGCTCAGAAGGAGAGGCCATAGGAGGCCCTCCATGCGCCTCTTTTGGATGCTTGCCCGTACAGCCAGAGTAAGGCAAACCCACCGCGCATCCGATAGGCCATGGAGATTGGTCTGAACGATCCAGTAGACGCGATGTTTTTTGGAAGCGGGAGCCCCAGCCTTGTGGGCACCCGTAAACACACCAGCACTGGTCTGTCTCCTCCACCGGGAGGATACAGAGGGAAGGAAACTCAGCGCTATGACAGGCAGAGCAACATGATGCCTCCAGTCCTCCGCCGTCCATGAGGTGGAAGGATAAACGCACATGCCGTACCACAGCCCCATAGATCGTGGTGACAGCACATGGGTAATTGTAGCCCCTTGTTTCGGTAATGGGGTGCAGGCATGACCTCACAATTACCCTGGGGCAGAACAATTCCAGGCACGGGAGCAAAGCCGAGTAGGCTGGAGGTTCCCCCACCCTCCATCAGAGACGGATGAGCAGGGAGGGAAGGCCAACAAAGGGCGGTACTTGGCCTCAGCCAGAGACTCAAACGGCTCGACAGGGGGCCTCAGCCACAGCCTTGAGAACCACCAGCCAGTCCCAGGCGGGAATTCGTAGGTGAAGGCAGGTCCTCATTCTCCGGACACGCAGAAGAAACGTGACGAGGGGAAGCCTCTCCCTGAGACCCATCCCTCGACGGCATGTGAAAGACTGAACGGCTGCCACTGAACCTTGAGGGTGGATGGGAGAAGGACAGCAGAGAAAGCGTCCTGCAGAAACCCCTCCAGCACACCCTGAAACCAACGTGCATGAAACTGGGCACAGAATGCGTCCACTGCACCAGGCAGAGAGACGATCCACGTCAGGCCGACTCCTCCGTTTAGCCGGGGCCCAGGAGCCATATGGAGTCACGGAACCGATACCGCCGTCGGCCCGACAACAGGCCACTGGGACGTTCATGGGCCAGACCCACAGCGCCTACACACAGCGGCAGGGCAGGGGTTGAAGGACCGGCCCTCCGGGGACAGCAGGGCCCCTCCTCAGAAGGACCTGCTGCATCAGGCAGAGGGCCCCGGCGGCCGTCCAGGACACAATCAGGCTCCGAGAACCCACACAGGGTCGGCCAGAACGGCGCTACAAGACAGCCGTCGGATAGTCTTCCGACGGATCTCTCCAGGAACCCGGGAGAGAGGCGACTGGGGGGAAAACGGAAAGACGCAGCCCCGGCTACATCCCGCACCCATGGCGTCCAGCCCTAGCGGGGGACGGGGGTCATCGGGAGAAACCACAGGGGACAGTGTGTAGTCACCCGAGACACAAACAGTCACGACTAAAGGATACGACACTTCCGGCACAAGGAGCTTGCACCCACCCCGGGGCGGAGCCCGCAGATTTACCACGGGAATATAGTCACCTTATCGACCAGCAGCATGGTACCTGCACCCTGATTCCTGAAGACAAGGGAGAACATCGCACTGAGAGAGAGGCAGGGCATAACCGGGACCACAGGAGGATATGATGCGAAGAAGAGAGGGGCAAGCGACAGCCCCCTGGTGATTAAGATAGGAAACAAATGTGGGGAAAAAGGAGTGAAGGAATTGGGAAGCTACGAAGAGAAAGGAAAAAGGAAGAAAACATGAAGGAAAGGGAATATGTTGAAAATGAGGAGTGATGCGCATAAACAAAAATAAGAAGAGGAGGTCGACGATGAAAGAGAACAACAACCACAGGAGTGAGGGAAGCGTCCGTCCACAGAACCGATGAAACGGCGAAAAGGG
>NC_045750.1:20089303-20089541 GCF_008692095.1 Etheostoma spectabile | reverse complement strand
AATTTGTAAGTTTAAATATTTTTTTTATTACAAACAAAAAATAAAAATGTGCATCATAGGCACTAAACATAACTTTTCACACACTTTCAAACAACAAATCTGAATGTGCAATGGTATAGGTGCTAAAAATTACTTTTCACACACAACAGGCTATGTCTTAGACCTGATGAGACTGGTGTTCGAGGATATCATCCATCCCCCTTCCTTATCTGGAAGCAGTCCGGCAGATTCATGGGCC
>NC_045750.1:20089175-20089293 GCF_008692095.1 Etheostoma spectabile | reverse complement strand
TGTGCTCAGCTCGACAGACACCCAACCCGACATACTGCCCTGAAGCCTCCATAAACTCCCTCCGCATGACACAAGAGGGGTTCACGACACGGACACTTCTACCAAGAAAACCCAGCAC
>NC_045750.1:20088589-20089165 GCF_008692095.1 Etheostoma spectabile | reverse complement strand
AGTCCTATAGGCCCTGGGTCTGCATGGCCTGCAAAGAGGACAGGGTGTAGTGGACAACCACATTTTTTATCTTTTAGATTTAAGAGTAATGATGATTGTTTTTAAACTAAATAAAGTTTTTCATTTTGTTGTCTTGATACTACTAAGTGTTTTTTGGTATATACGCTGAACCAATAATCAATGGTGGTACTTGATATAGAACTGCTAACATTGGTATCAAATGGGCCTCACCTTTCCATCCCTCCTTCTGATTCTCAACTGCCATGGTCACACTCTAGTTAATTCATTGCATTTTGCAACAGAATATTCTTAGGCACACCGGATGAAGGCCATGAATGTGAGTCCTAGTTCCAAGATAACATTTGACCTACTGACACAGGCGAGAGTAGTAATAATGCTTTAGACGTAGCATACAAACAGAAATAGTAGTCTCCTGTCCAGTTAAATGGACGTCCTGTTGTAAGATAACATATCACTACTACGTGTTAAATAACTTACGTAACTCATAATCACAATCAGAGACTGTCGTTGTGTGCAGCTCTACGAACTAGACATCTTGACTGAAACTGCGAGGGT
>NC_045750.1:20088442-20088579 GCF_008692095.1 Etheostoma spectabile | reverse complement strand
AAGTAGTAAAATATTTGTCCGTGTGCACATTAACTTATGTTTCTTACGATACTAAAAACAAGGCTAATACAAAGTTATTCTTAGGCTACAACACTGACATGTGAGTATTAAACTAGTGTAACAACGGATGGCAAATG
>NC_045750.1:20087445-20088432 GCF_008692095.1 Etheostoma spectabile | reverse complement strand
TGTTGAAAATGCAAGTAAATGCTAAATTACCAAACTTACCTGTCTGAAGAGTCATTTCCAATCTACTGGCAAGTGGCTCCTCTACATCAGATCCTTCCTAGTCTCCAGCTTCTTCTTCTGTTGCTCTGTCGCCGGCAAACGCGTTGCACAGCAAACCATCACGCGCGCAAATCTAATTAAATATTCATGAGCACCATATAAGGCAGAACACCTCTCGTTTCAACCAGTGTCCAATTTAGCAGGGTTGTGAGGCCACAGAAAGACAAAAGCAACTTTCAGCCCAACAAATGTTACATACCCTATCAGAAGACCTCAAGGAACAGCGGGATATACTCTATACAACCATTCTATCACCCCTTTAAGGTTTGCAGCCAAAAAATAGCAGGATACAAAAAGATCATAGACAGATACTGGCTGGACTTTCACCGTGACAAGACTAACTATCCATCTCTGAACAGAGAGCAACCACAGCATAGTTCCTTTTTTTGCAGGAAAGAGACAGTGAGAGAGATAAGCACAGGGATGCATCTTTCCATCTACCATTGACCGTTGAGAAAGAACAGCCCCGACCCCCACATTTGAAGCATCCACCTTCACAACGAATTGTCTGCTCGGATCAGGTTGGACAAGGATAGATACTTTAAAGAAGCGTCTCTTGAGGTTGACAAATGCTCTCTCCCCTTCTGGTGACCACAAAAAAGGCTCTAGAGGTGGAAGTAAGGTCAGTTAGTGTTGCAGCAATTTGACTGTAGACAGTAAAGTCTTTATGTAGGCCTCCTTGGCCTCATGTTCCAGTTTTGCTAGGCTATAGAGGTGACTGGGGAAAGAGACATCAAACAAAAGTTCAATGGCAAATCCTTAGGACGGTAAGGTGATCAATTAGATAATAATTTATTCATCCCACAATGGGGAAATTCACTTGTTACAGCAGCAGTTTTTCACAATAAAAACAAACAGGCAAACACAGACAATGTGCAAACAGTACTA
>NC_045750.1:20084778-20087435 GCF_008692095.1 Etheostoma spectabile | reverse complement strand
GAATGTAAAGTGGTATTATATAAAGAGCATTGTAAAGGGAGGTGGCCATAGTATGAAAAATATTGCAATGCAAGTAAGTTACATGCAATCAAACTGAATAATATGTAATTAAATAACATAGCAAAAGTAAATAACCATAATTTAAATGATATTGAAGTGTGCCACAATATAAATAATGTTGAAAAAGTAAGTACTCATAATGGAAAAATATACAGATAATAAAAATAAAGATAGTAGGGAGAGTGCTAAATACTGCCTGGAGATCAAGGTATTCAGAGGGATTGTGAAAGGTCGGAACCAGAGCTACTTACCGGTTAAGATGAACTGGACAGGGGACGAGCTGAAAAGAGACAAACTGGAATGGTAGTTAGTGCTCCAACAGACAGTAGTTGACCAATCACTATTGGGATTGTGTTTGATTAACTAGGGATGACCCAAAATTAGCGGAACAAGTGTTAAGTGTTGCTTAAGAAAAACTGATTTCCTCAATGTGATTACCGGAGAGTTGAAGGCTGGGACAGGTTTGAGACGTTACACAAGCTAGTGTTGGAGCTAAATCCTGCTCCATTCTAAGGGTTCAGTCAATTAGTAGTCAAAGTCTCAGATGTTGATGTGTGAATCCTTTTTATTACCTGAGACAAATACAGAGTCAAGCTCTCCCCCAACTTTGTCTGGCTATTTGGCTCTTGGACCCCTAGTCTTATCCACAATGGGATCTCTAGACCACAGTGATGTGTCTGTGTGCTTATTCGTTATCTTTCAGTTGGAGTGTGACTGAGAGTTTATGACCCTCAGTTTAGGACTTGCAGAGCAAAAGAGCAGTGGACGTAAAAGTGGGACTGAAACCAGATTCAGGAAGCATTCCTAACAATCAATTTTACTTCCGACACATTTAGGAAAGGCTGGTTTATCATGGAATGTACCAGAACATCTTATGTTATAGAACAGAGTAATGCAAAACAACTTAATGCAACAAACAACAAACAACAAACTATATGCTTATAACAACAAACTTAATGCATGACCAACACGTCATTTATCTTGAAACAATGCTTTTGCCTTTTAGCTTAAATGTATAATGCAAATCCCACACAATGTTTAAGCACATATAACATTTTAAATACCAACAATAGTAGTCCAATGCATTAGATACTATAGGTTTGGGGAGCTCAACTGCAGGGATACTGACCTGCTTAACCACCTCAAGATCTAAAAACTCTCACCAGGAAGAGGGATAATAAGTCACTAAGGGCTAAAAGTTCATGAGACTGACCTTGGGTGGAAATTGTGGTATGTAGCTTGGTGCGAGGGCGAGGAGACAGGAGAATAGAAGTTGGACTTGCTAGAATACTCCTCCCATGTAGCGAGTCCTCCTGTTTAATGGATGGCTAGGGGAAGCTGCGAGGAGGTGACTAGAACATCAACAATACAGGCAACACTGATTGGAGATCCGACGTTGGGCTTCATCTGGGTTCAACGGGTGACGACCCAATTGCATGGGTTCGACCTTTGGCCCCCTCTCTCTGCTACTCATAGTTACCACCGCCTCCATTGGCAGGCTAGGCTGATGCTGTCATTTCTCCAGTTGATTGTCTATACAAATAGCTAAAGCTATCAGTTGATCCAGTGAGGCAGGCTCAGGGTAAAAAACCAAGTCATCTTTGAGTAATACATTTAGTCCTTTACTGAAGACAGCCTGTAGAGACTGACCTGTTCCAGCCACTCTCCACTGCCAGTGTGCCAAACTCGATGGAATACTCAAGTAGGCTTTTCCGTTAATGGAATGATCTAAAACATTCTTGAGTTTGTTGCAAAAAGAAGCATAGGTGACGAGGCTAGCTTCTCCCAAACGGCTGAAGTCCATTTCAAAGCTTCTCACTGTAGCAACCTGATGACATGAACAATTTTGGCTTGATCAGAAGAGTAGGAACAAGGCTGTATTTTAAAAAAACAGACTGCACTGTCCAAAATTGCAATCATACCTTTTGGGGGTAGGATCCATTGGTTTCTGTTCTGAAGTAGCAACAACTGGCTGACAACTGGTTTGGCTGCGGGCTTAGGAGGGGAGGCAGCAAGGGTGTTGTTGAGCTGAACCTGGTGGAGAGCACCTTGAGCTCCTCCAAAACTTCCTGGAGAATATTTCCCTCCTGGCCCAGAACCAAGCCCTGATTAGATAACTCATCCCAACTGAACGTAAGTCTGATGGGTTCATACTGGCCGAATAGTACTGTCAGGATTTGTGGCTAGAACCCAAAAGCAGACAGAAACACAGCTTGACAGTGTTGTAAAATTATGCTGTTTCTCCTTTAAAAGAACTTAAGAAACTTGTGTAAACCGGTTGAAATGAGAGAAACAAGGTTAAAACATCAAAAAAAGCTCAAGAGAGGCTGAAAAGGATGTTTCCTGCATGGAGATGTGTGTTTTACATTCTACTGTTAAGAAACTAGTGTAAACCTGTTGAAAAAGAGAAACAAGGTTAAAACGTCACAAAAAGCTCAGAAGAGGCCGAAACGCACGTTTCCTAGATAGAGATGTGTGTTTTACAGCTACTGTTAAGAAACGTCTCGGGTTACGTATGTAATCCTTGTTCCCCGAGATAGGTTACGACACTATGGGAACGCCTTTAGGCATGACAGGGCTGAATGCGAATGAAAACT
>NC_045750.1:20082036-20084753 GCF_008692095.1 Etheostoma spectabile | reverse complement strand
CGCCGCACTTGTCGGGGTGGTGGTTGTAGGCTGAAACACACCGGGGGCCTGTTGTTGCTTTCTTTTCCATTCTTCTCCACTTCCCCCCTTCCTCCTCCTTTCCTTCCTTTTCCTTTTTCCCCCTCCTCCCCTCCTCTCCTCCTTCCCTCATCCCTTATGGTCTCCTCTTCTCCCCTCCTCCTTTTTCTTCCTCTCTCTTCCCCCCCCCTTTTTCCCCCCTCCTCTCTCCCTCTTTCTTTCCCTTCCTTTCCCCCTCTCCCTTTTTCTTCTCCCTCCCATCTTCTCCTTTTTTTCCTTTCTTTTCACTCCTCGCTTCACCTTTTTTCCCTGAGTTGTCCCTTCATTTCAAATGTTCTCTTCTCGCCTCTTGTTTCCCATCGCGCTCCTCTTCCTTCACTGTGTTCGCCTCGTTTTGGCTTGCCTCTCGCCCCCCCTCCCTTTCTCTCTTCCCCCGCCGGCTCTCCGTTCGCGCCTTTCTTATTGTTCTGCTTCTCTGTTCCCCTCTCCCGGTGTCTCTGTTTCCGTCCATTTCTGTTTTTTCCCCCCCCTCCTTCCCCCGGGTGGGTCGGGTGTTTTTTGGGGTTGTTTTTTTTTTTGTTTTTTGTGTCCCTTCCCGTGTGTTGTGTGGGTGGGGGGGGGGTGTTGTTTTGTGGGGGAGGGGAGGGGGGCGGGGGGGGGAGGCGGGGGTTTGGGAGTTGGTGGGCCTGGTTTGTGGGGGGGGGTTGGTTTAATTTTTTTTTTTTGGTTTTTTTTGTGTGTTGCTGGGGTGTGGTGTTTTTTTTGTGGTTTTTTTTTTTTTGTTGGTTTTTGTTGTTTTTGGGTGGTTGTGGGGTGTTTTTTTTGTTTTTTGTTTTGTTGTGTTTTTTTTTTGGTGTTGTTTGTTGTGTGTCCTGCTTTTTTTGTTTGGGTGTTTTCTTGGGCCATGTGCGGGCTGGTTTCCTTTTCCCCCCCAGTCGCTCTGCTCCCGGGTTCCTGGAGAGTCCGTCAGGAAGACATCCGACTGCTTCTTGTAGCGCGCGTTCTGGCCGACCCGTGTGTGGTTCTCGGACCTGATGGTGCTCCTGGACGGCCCGCCGTGGCCCTCTCCTGGGACAGACAGGTCCTTCTGAGGGGGGCCTGCTGTCCCGCAGGGCCGGGTCCTTCACCCTTGCCCTGCCCTGGCAGCTGTGTGTCTGGCCCATGAACGGGCCCAGTGCCTTGAGGCGGGCCTACGGCGGGAGCGGTCTCTGACTCCCTTGGCTCCTGGCCCCGTCTACAACGGAGGATGTCCGGCCTGAAGTGGATCGTCTTCTCTGCCTGGTGCGTGGACGCATGCTGGTCCCAGTTTCATGCCGGTGGTTCAGTGCTGAGTTTCTGCAGGACCGCTTTCTGCGGGCCTTCTCCCATCCACCCTCAGGGTTACGTGGCAGCCGTTCAGCTTTCCATGCCCTTCGAGGGATGGTTCTCTAGGGAGGCTTCCCCTGTCGTACGTTTTCTCCGTGGGTCCCGGAGAATGAGACCTGCGCTCCACCCAGATTCCCGCCGGGATCTGGCGGTGGTTCTCAACGCTGTGGCTGAGGCCCCCTTCGAGCCCGTTGAGTCGGCTGAGGCCAAGTACCTGACCCTGGTTTGGCCTTCCTCCTTGCTATCACCTCTCTGAGGAGGTGGGGGACCTCCAGGCTCTTTCGTTGCTCCCCGTTGCCTGAAATGTGCCCCGTTATTGTGAGGGCCATCCTGCACCCCATTCCGAATACAGGGGCTACATTCCATGGTGCTGTCCACTCTCATGGGGCTGTGGTACTGCAGGCGTTTCATCCTCCACTCATGTGACGGCGGAGGACGGGAGGCTCCATTTGCTCTGCCCTGTCAAGCGCTGGTGTCCTTTCCTCTGTATGTCCTCCCGTGGAGGAAGACAGACCAGTTGCTGGTGTGTTTCGGGTCCCACAAGGCTGGGCTCCCCGCTTCCAAACATACTATCGGCTACTGGATCGTTCAGACAATCTCCCTGGCCTATCAGGTGCGCGGTTTGCCTTCACCTATGGCTGTACGGGCTCACTCCACAAGAGGCATGGAGGCCTCTATGGCTCTCCTCTCTGGAGCGTCTCTCCGGGGGTTTGTGATGCAGCTGGCTGTGCCACTCCTCACACCTTTTTCGGGTTCTATAGTCTGGACCTTCTCTCCGCACCCGGCACCCGGGTGCTCTCCTACTAGTCGTGCCCACAGGTTGCTTGCACCGATGGGCAGGCGGGGTTTGGCGCGGTTGTGGGTATCTCGTTCCCATAGTGTCGTAACCGACGCAGTTCGAGTTCCCCAAGGGGAACGTCTTGGTTACGTATGTAACCCTTTTCCCGGAGATAGGGGAACGAGACACTGTTCGGTTCACGCCCCTCGCCCCGCCTGGAGTGCCTTGCTTCATAGAAGAGCTAATGAGCTATGTGCCGGCGTGCCTATATATGCCCCTACGGTTATGCCGTCACATGCTACCTTTCTGACTAGGACCAATAGATTGGAGTAGGTTGGGAAAGGCCCGCAGAGAAGCGGTCCTGCAGAAACTCCAGCACCTGAACCACCGGGCATGAAACTGGGCCCAGCATGCGTCCACTGCACCAGGCAGAGAAGACGATCCACTTCAGGCCGTACATCCTCCGTGTAGACGGGGCCCAGGAGCCAAGGAGAGTCACGACCGCTCCCGCCGTCAGGCCCGCCTCAAGGCACTGGGCCCGTTCATGGGCCAGACC
>NC_045750.1:20081777-20081899 GCF_008692095.1 Etheostoma spectabile | reverse complement strand
ACACACGGGTCGGCCAGAACGGCGCTACAAGAAGCAGTCGGATGTCTTCCTGACGGACTCTCTCCAGGAACCCCGGGAGCAGAGCGACTGGGGGGAAAACGGAAAGACGCAGCCCCGGCTAC
>NC_045750.1:20081679-20081767 GCF_008692095.1 Etheostoma spectabile | reverse complement strand
TGGCGTCCAGCCCTAGCGGGGCCGGGGTCATCAGGGAGAACCACAGAGGACAGTGTGTAGTCACCCGAGACACAAACAAGTCCCGACT
>NC_045750.1:20081314-20081439 GCF_008692095.1 Etheostoma spectabile | reverse complement strand
AAGCTCCTCAGAGCCCGGAACACGGCCAGCAACTCGAGGCAAGTGATGTGCCATGACGGGTGATGCTCATACACCCCACGCAGAGCGGTCGTCGATGACCGCGCCCCACCCGGTGAGGGAAGCGT
>NC_045750.1:20068952-20081289 GCF_008692095.1 Etheostoma spectabile | reverse complement strand
CGCGCCTCACAACTGACACGCTTCCAGTGTGTTGGCCTCATGGTGGCTGCTCCGCTGATACACTTCTGGTCTTCTTCGCAATGGGGCCCTTTTAGTGTGACTGTCATCGCACCGCTCTGCGTGGGTGAGGGCAGGAGCTCACTCGTCATGGACCATCACTTGCCTCGGTTGCGGCCGTGTTCTGGCTTGAGGAGCTCTGCCTGCACTCCTGGTCACCACTGGCCTATCTGATCACCAGGGGTGGTCTGCGCTTGCCCTCTCTGTCTGCGCATCAGATCCTCCTGTTGTCCAGCGGAGCCTGCTCTCTCTCCCAGGGCATGTTCTCCCTGGGCTTCGTATCAGGGTGCGACCCTGCTGTCGAGACAGGGGCTGAGGCCCGGGGAACGGCGGCTCCGCCCCGGTGGGGGAGTCCTTGTGCGAAAGGTTCGTCCTGTAGTCGGACTTGTTTGCGTCTCGTTGACTACACACTGTCTCTGTGGTTCTCCCTGACGCCCCCGGACCCGCTAGGGCGGGACCGCCATGTGAGCGGAGTAGCCGGGCTGCGTCTTTCGTTTTTCTTTTTCCCCAGTCCCTCTGCTCCCGGGGTTCCGGAGAGGGTCCGTCAAGAAGACATCCGCGCTTCTTGTAGCGCCGTTCTGGCCGACCTGTGTGGTTCTCGACCTGATGATGCTCCTGACGGCCGCCGTGGCCCTCTGCCTGGACAGCGGTCCTTCTGAGAGGAGCCTGCTGTCCCAGGCAGGGCCGGCCTTGAGGCGGGCCTGACGGCTGAGCGGTCGACGACTCTCCTTGGCTCCAGGGCCCCGTCTACACGAGGATGTATGGCTGAAGTGGAACGTCTTCTCTGCCTGGTGCAGTGGACGCATGCTGGACCCAGTTTCCTGCCCGGTGGTTCTGGTGCTGGGTGTTTTTCTGCAGGACCGCTTCTCTGCGGGCCTTTCCCCATCCACCCTCAGGTTACTGGCAGCCATAAGCTTTCCATCCTTCGAGGGATGGGTCTCTAGGGAGGCTTCCCCTGGTCGTACGTTTTCTCCGTGGGTCCCGAGATGAGACCTGCGGCTCACCTAGGATTCCCGCCTGGGAATCTGCCCGGTTTCTCGACGCTGTGCTGAACCCCTTCGAGCCCGTTGAGTGGCTGAGCCAAGTACCTGACCCCTGGTGATGCCTTCCGCCTTGCTATCACCTCTCTGAGGAGGTGTGGGACCCAGCTCTTTCGGTTGCTCCCGTTGCCTGAGTTTGCCCGGGTATTGTGAGGGCATCCTGCACCCCATTCCACCTCATGTGACGGCGGAGGATGGGAGGCTACATTTGCTTTGCCCTGTCAGAGCACTGAGTGTCTTCCCTCTGAGGTCCTCCCAGTGGAGGAAGACAGACCAGTTGCTGGTGTGTTTCGGGTCCCCCAAGGCTGGGCTCCCCTCTTCCAAACATACTATCGGCTACTGGATCGTTCAGACTATCTCCCTGGCCTATCAGGTGCGCGGTTTGCCTTCACCTATGGCTGTACGGGCTCAGTCGCCGTTCGAGTTCCCTTCGAAGGGGAACGTCTCGGGTTACGTATGTAACCCTCGTTCCCCGAGATAGGGGAACGAGACACTGCGTCGGTTCACCGCCCCTCGCCCCGCCTGGAGTGCCTTGCTTCATAGAAAGAGCTAATGAGCTAAGTGATGGCGTGCCTATATATGCCCCTACGGTTATGCCGTCACATGCTACCGTTCTCACTAGGACCAATAGGATTGGAGTAATTTTCATTCGCATTCAGCCCTGTCATGCCTAAAGCGTTCCCATAGTGTCGTAAACCGACTTTGTCTCGTTCCCCTATCTTGGGGAACAAGGGTTAAATACGTAACCCGAGACGTTTTCTCCCCTGCCATCCGGCAGACATTTCAGGTGCCTCCAGACCAGGACCAGCAGACTAAAGAACAGTTTTTCCCACAGAGCTGACTCTTTATGAACTCCATTCCTCATTGATCGCACTCCCCTCATATACTGATAGACTCTCACACCTGCCTGCTCCATTTTGTATTTGCAATACTATAATGTTCCCTGCACTGCTGACTGTTACTCTAGTAACAACTGTTTATATCTGCATCTTATGCACTCTGACCTTTTTGCAATACTACAGTTTAATTTGCACTGCTGACTGTTTTTTACAGTACCAATTGTACATTACATCTGCATACCGTACTTTAACTGTAATATGCAATTCTTCCGCTGGACTTCACATTTGGATAGTTTCTGCCCAAACTTTTGTACTACCTTTAAATATGTTATACTGCTCATGTTTAGCCTAACTAATATATCTATCTGTAAAATTCGTCTATAATAAGCTGCCTGTTATATATATATTCATAGTACATACTTACCGTAAACTCTGTACACCAGTAGTATATGTGTATTTGCACATATCTGTAAAAATTTGTACTTATAGTAATACCACCGTTTATTATATTCAGTACATTTCTAGTTGTAAATCTTGCCTCACATACTTGGTTATCTTATATATTCATATACAAACCCATCTGTAAAATTCTGTTTATAATAGTATTCATTTCTATATTTATTCAGTACATATCCATGTCCTACACTTACGGAACCATTGTATATCCTGCACTTACTGCTATTGCCCTTCTGGTTAGACCCAAACTGCATTTTGTTGCCTTGTACCTGTACCTTTGTAATGACATTAAAATTAAATCTAATCTAATCTAATCTATGTCATATCTACTGTGGCATTATGGAGAAAACCCTGTTCAAACCAATTGACATTTTGACAACTCTGTTGCTAAAGTTCCTGACTTTGCACTGGCCCCCTAATTGCACAATATGGTTTCTCGTTGAGTTTGAATGCTGATTAATATACTACAGCTTGGCAGCTTAAAATTGAGGGAGAGGAAATAGGGATAGGAAAGCATGGGGGTGCAAACACTATGTTACAGGGATGGGTCTATTTATCAAATACCAGGGATCATAGAATAGAATAGAAAGCCTTTATTGTCATTATACACAAGTGCTTTACCTGTACAACGAGATTGAGGAAAAACCTTTACAGTGTTGACACAAAATATAAAAAATATAAAATATAACAAGTAAGTAGTGCATAAAAAAGGGGGGGAATGTGGTGCACAGTCCTGAGAACAACTATATACATATATAAAGTAGTAAAAAGATAAAGGGTTTGTATATGCATTAAGCAAAAATTTAGTTTGGTGTATCAAAAGTCCTGAGTATTAAATATTGCACTGTATTGAAATGAAATGGTTAAGTTAAAATAATAAATAAATAAATATTGCACTGTAATAAAATTACACAGAAGTCCAGTGTCCTTTTAGGTATTATTAGAACAGTATTGCACAGGAGGTAGGTGGAAGAAATATCCGGGGGGGGGGGGGGGGGGGGGGGGTGGAGGTGTAGTGGAGTGTCAGTGTTGTTCTGAGGGCAACGGCCAAAGAGATCAGAGCCGGGGGGGGCGGGAGTTGTCCTTGTTTGTGTTTTCTGCTCTGCTGATGCAGCGGAGATTTGGATGTCCATGCAGGTGGGGAAGCCTATGCCTTCCTGTACTGATCTTACAAGTCTCTAGAGCCTCTCCATGGACGAGCGGTTAGAAGGTCAGCAGTACTGGTCCAGGTTCCTCAGGAATGTCAGCAAACTGGACGATGAGGTTGTTATTGGGGTCCGACTACAGTCTGGGTGTTGGAGACAGTACTGGTTGATTGTGGCTGATTTTATGCGGGGGAGACCGCTAGGCCGGATAGGTGAGATCTGGTAACTCCGATCTGGGCCACAGGAACCAGTGGGGGTGTTAGCAGGGAGGCAGATAAGAGTGCTGTTGTGATGGTTCAAGCGAGCAAAGAAGCACTTAGGTCCCCTGATGTTGCACCAAGCCTCTGTAGTTCAGCCCCTGTGTGCACGTGCTGTTTGTTGAGGGTTTGACAGGAGAGAGAGCGCTGTGTTTCATTGGATGATCATTTTCCATACATCAAATACTTAAGAGGTCATGTGACCCAATGCTGAAAAGGAAATGCCTTTGAAGTGGTCGTTCAACAAGACAAGGACCAAAAAACACCAGTAACGGAACAAGTCTTGGTTCACATTAAGATTCCCCAGATCTCAATCCCATAGAACCTGGGGGGTGACCATCAGAATGCTGTTTCTGAACAAACCCAGTGATGCAGAGGATTTGGGATGTTTCAATGGTGCTGGGCTATGGTTTTCAGTTGGAATGAATGTGATTAGCATTATTTACTTTTTTAACACCATGCTATTATTCTTGTTGACTGCAGAAGTCTGAGATAAACAATTTAGTAATATTAACACAATAACACTCATTTACATAATTTCCACTGATACCATTGGCTTGAGAGCCATTCACTGGTGCTGGGGAGGTGAGCAGTGACCTGGAGGTCAACACCGGCCTGGAGGCACTTAGCTGGATCGGGTTGATGCAGATCGCGCTGGTAACAAAAAAGAGTATCTTCCATCCATCGATGATTGGGAAGGATGCAGGCAGCATGATAAAAGGAAACATTATTGTATTATCTCTAAAGAATCCACAACAGATATTTTACAAAGTGCAAGCTAACGTACATCCAACATAATTTTTTCATAGGTGACCTCCGCCTGATGATCAGAAAAATGCAGGGTAGAAAGGTCGAAGCAATACAGAATGCAGTGTTTAAAATACATTTTTTATGAAGGTAACAGACCTGTGATTATGATGTTGTAGATTACTTCCTGCTGACTTCTTTCCCCTTGGAAGGTGTTTGGAGTGGTTTGGCTGGTTGCTGGAGACCATTTGCTAGGATCTTCTATTAAAGGTGGAGAGGGACCAAGTCCAAAGTGAGTGCTGGCTTGTTAAATCAGGTGTCTTGGCAGCAGCTGGATTCACAACTGGTGTAGTGCCCGGGTATGGACCTATACCAGAAGTGATGAGTGTCTGCCTAACCGAGCCAAAGAATTCAGAACCCTCTCCTTCAGAAGACCGAGTCCACTCAATAATCAAACGACAGTTTCATCGTTCACCTAATTTTCTTGTTGCAATCAACAGAATGACATCTTTTTTCATCCTCACTGTTTGCAGATTAGAGACCCTGGTCTGAGGTTACATGTTGCTCTGAGTGATTTATCATCCTTCAAATCTGCTGTCCAAGGGTGGCCAGTCGCAGCTAGCCGCATATTGGGCTTGATGGCCCTGGTCCTTCCCTTTCTTGTCAGAGGTAGAAAACATATCCTTTTCCTCCCTCACTGATGTCTTTGGTAATTTCTTTCTTCCTTTTGGCAGTGCAATGGACCCATGGTAATCACAAACCACCTCGCCAGGCTGAAATTTGCGGGTGGCAATGACACCCTTGCCTTTCCCTTCAGTGTCCGTGACACGGAGTCCCTCCACTTCTGGGACCTGACAAGCTTTGAATCTGTCGAGAGGCAATCTCTTTGTCCTCATTTCCCGACTCCGTGAACGATGATTTGGCACGTTGGGCACATTGCTTGTCCATCCCTGGTTTCTTTATCCACGCATGATCCGATGTTCAGTTGGCCGACGCCTGCAGAAGTTATGCTGTCAGAAGAAGGTATTTGTTAGTAAGAAAGCTTTTTATGTTGGAATCAATGCATTTGTCCTTGATAATGGCCGTTAAATGTGAAAACACTTAAGAGAACATGTTCACACGAAGCTTCATCTTGCCTTCAGCCAACGTTCATACAGCTGCCGGCATGTGCTGGAGAAAACTTGCATCTTCATCCTCCACCTCCTGAGGCACCCCCGTCCCAATCCCAGCGAGGTGGGTTTTCTGCAGGCATCTGTCATAGCGCCTACGAATCTCCGTTTGCATAGGGGGTGCTTCGAGCCAAGTTGGAACCACAGGGTGGACCACGGTGGTCCCTCGGCCTTGGTCCCTTCATCTCCTGACTCTTGCTGCAAAATATATAATATGATTATGTTTTACACGATTGACTAATACATTTATTGCAGCAACCCAATGTATCAGTAAGGACTCCTTCCATGCGATAATGCTTATCGGCCATGCAGTGGAATGAGTCAGTATTGGGACAGTCTATGCCTTTTTTCCTGCGTTAATCGGTCTAAACGATTTTGCTGGCAGTCCCTGACGTCCTGCGGGACGGCCATACTGGTCACCGATGGACGTTGGTATCTAAAATTCATAGGTTTCTAAACTCAATTCACAAGTATTACTAGACATTCCTAAACATGTTCCCAGCGGAACCTGAAGACCTTATTAATAAAACAAATGTATAACTAATTAATATCATTAATTCGCCCATTGGTCACATCTGTGTTGTAATCCAATTAAAAATGTAACTAACCTCCTCTTGACAATTTCCTTGCTGACCCTCTGGGAGCAGATAATCTGCAATCTACTAATGAAGTCCATGAAGCTTTTGCAGAGAGTGTACATGGTTGGGTCGTCGGTAACCATGCTGGTTGTGTCGGTGTGGAACCTCAGGAATCTGGGGGAAGTAGCACAAGTATTTAAGCAGTTACACATTACAACTGCACTCCACACAAGTGTTGACGGAATCAAATACCCAGAAAGAAATGCTGTTAACCTTTTTAAACTTTTTAAATAGTTCAGCTGGGTCTGCTTGGACAACTGTGCCTCTGTGAGTTGTTGAATATACTCCCAGAGCTTCGGCCTGTCCTTGACAAAATCCAGGGTTGGGTCACGGCGGTCAAAGTAGTAGAAGTAGCGAGCCACATTTTGCACCTAAAAAGTAAAGAATGCATGTTAAACTACCTTGGGATCACTTCTATTTAGTTAACATAATTGGTGTATTTGCAGCATGTTTGTTTGTCCTCACCTCCTGTGTAAAATTCTCAACCCCAAGATCATGTTTCAGGTAAACCGCAAAGTCCTTCAACAAAGGGTGGTCCAGTGAATGTCTGTCATGAAGGTCCTTCTCGTGCATCAGTTCCTTTTTTTTCTTAAAGTGTAGATCTCGAACACTGCAATGGAGGAAAATTTGTTTTTTTATCATTCATGGGAATAAACATCACAAATTCATCGGGGAAGTTGTGAAATGAAACTTCACATGGAAAGATCTTGGCACAGCTGACAGAGGCCAACTTAATCTGGCCTGCTCATGCGGCGGTCCCCGGGCTGGCTGGTTGGCTGGTAGAAGGGGTCCTGCAGTGGGCCACCAACCACTGCCATATGGCGAGCCTCTAATTCGCGAACAAGCAAGCTGAGTTGATGCTGATCAGTATTCATATTTTGAGCAGCCGTACTCAACCACCGGCCCAGTTGCCAGGATGTGAGGGCGTCCCTCTTCGCCCTTCCCCCAACTGAAATGGCTTCAGGCGTGTCCTTTTCATGCAAACCTCGCGCAGATGGACCGACAGCATGTCCGGGTCTCAAGCACACCGGGCACAGCAGAAATATCCTGTTGGACAGACTGAAAACAGAAAAACACACACCATCAATAACTTAAAGTCTTTTTTGTAACTTCACATCTACAGTTAAAAGCATTGATTTCATTTTGAGGTAAATTCAGTCATACGTACGTCTTGTGAGCCATTTGGAAAGGAAAAACTTGGTTTGGATCTAAAGTTTTTTAGTAGCCGGTCCCTAAACTTTGTGGAGGTACAACAAGCTGAAGCATGTCAGCAGGAATGAACACCTAGTAGACAACAGAATTCTCTTGTCTTTCTGAATGAAGTGATAGTGACGTCGTGCTTTCTCAAAGTCGTGTAGGTTCAAGAGCCGTGTGCTCTGTCTTCTCTGTTAAAGGTGAGGTCAGACGGTCCACACAATGTGGCTCATCGGTCAGTGAGGGGACCATTAATAGTCCTGGTGAGCTGAGTCAGGCAGGCGGAGTTGTGATCGTCCCACTGTGATGTGGCAGAGTTAACACAGCAGTTTATGAATTCAACCAGTTTCAACAGGAATGACCAAAGGCTTTGATTGCCACATCCATGTTTTCTGTCTCATGTTAGCATGGGGTCATTAGGCAGTTCTTTTGCAAGACAAACAATGGCCTCATTAGCTTAAGGTGCTACTGTGGAAAACCTGCCTTTTTCCCAGTAGAGCATTTCTGCTGCTGATGGTTCTCAGATTCACCCTTGTGTGGCCTCATAGTTATGTAAAACAGCCGATGTTCGGCTTTCAAATCAATACAGCCGATAAAAATTTAGTAAAATCTTCAACAGATGTTGCTTAGCTCAGTTACCAAGATACATCCACCACTGATACACATCGATCGTATTTGCCATTTATCCTTGTGAGATCACATATGATCCTTTTTGTAAGAAAACAATAATGAAAAAGTTAAAAAACAAGATTGTTGACCATTTTTGGTGCTTATTTCCTAGAACTTGATCAGAATTGGTGAAAGTGCTTGAAATGTAACAATTTAGAAACTCTGTGTGGGAATAGCGGGTGCAGAAAGACACAAGAGTTTTATTGTGTATAATTGTTAATGTATTAATGTTATTTACCTCGTTACTTATTGCAATTAATACATGCAGTTAAACTTTCTCCTGTGACTTGTGGTGTTCTTTCACTGTGGTAATTCTATCCTTTGGCTTCAGCAAGCAAACGTATAATCTTCTGATCTGGCCCAATTCCGACATCTGGATTCGAAATCTCTATTGTCGGTAAACTTAGCGGTTATTCTTATAAAAGTGGCCAGTCCTGAGTAGCTGGTTACATTTAGGTTAAAAATGACACTGTGGTGTGATGTATTCAACCAGCAGTTGGCCAGAAAACAGTGTGGTGATGAGTATTCATCATTGTAGGTTTGCATTGCATCCTGTTCATGGTTATCATTTCACTTATTTATCATGTTTATGTCATGTATTCGTTATCATGTGTCATGTTATCATGTTATCATGTTATCACGTATCATGTTATCATGTTTTCATGTTCATGTTCACTGTTAGTTCATGGTTCATGGTTTATCAGGTTCATGTCATGTCATCCGTGTATCATGTATGTTATTGTATGTTATCATCTGTCATTTTTCATGTTATCAGTTTATGTCATGATTATCATGTGTTATCATGTTCATCCATGGTCATTTCATGTTCATGTCATCATGTTATCATGTTATCATTTGTATGTTTCATGTGTATCATGTTTCATGTTATCATGTTTCATGTTAGCATGGGTCATGAGGCGGTCTTTGAGCAGACAAAGCAATGGCCAGTCATTAGTCCAGGTGCTAACTGGTTGACAACATGCCCTTTTCAAGAAGTTCCTCTGTACAGCTGTTGGTTTCAGATAAGTCACACCTGTTGAAAGGAATTCCTTTTAAATTGTTTAAAGACACATTTATGTATTTTCTGCCCTTATTTCTTGATTATGTTTTAACACACTACTTAATATATCGCAGATAAACTCAAAGTTGCCTCAGCAGAAAATACGATAGAATACAAGAGAGTCTCGGGACCAGAAGACAATACAAGGCTTAAACATCCTACATCAGAAAGTTCTGATTTTCCCCGAGTGACGGTCTGGGGTGGGGTACTATCACCCTGAAGTGAAATGAGTCTGGTTAAACAGGAGGTTTTGGCCATCAAAATATCAAAATATATCATATCTACTGAGGAATTTTTGAGAAGAGAGAATCAATATTTTGACAACTGTGTGCTGCGTTCTCAGTGTTAAAACCCCGGGTGGTGGTGTTTGCATCTACACTTACAACAGCAGTCATTGCTCTCTGAACATCAAGTTGTTGACCATAAAATGTCGACCCTTCTATCTGCCCAGGGAGTTCACCACCGTCATGATGACTGCTGTTTACACCCCCCCCAGTGCGACACCAAGGATGTGAGTGTGCTCCACTGCTCCATCACGGACAGCAAACCACACATCCAGAGGTTGTCTTCATGTTGCTGGGACTTTACTCAGCTAACATGAAGGACAGTTCTCCTCCCTTTCCAACAGTAGGTGAACTTTGCAACACGAGCTCAAACACACTGGACGGAGCCAACACAGACATCAAGCAGCATTCAAGCGCCCCCCCACCCCCACCTTGTCATCAGACCATCTCTGTAATATAATTCCCTGCCTACGGCCCTGCTCACCAGAGGAACAAGCACTGTGGGCAGATGAAGGTCTGCCTGCAGGGTCTGCGTCAGCATACAGGATTGTTTGAGTGCACGGACGGACATTTTCATGAAGCGGCAACTGAAAACAACACCCCTAATGAGATATGCGAATCTGTGTCTTGCATACATCCAGAAAGCACAAAAAACGCGGGGCCCATAAACATACAGGGAGGGTACGTAAAGACTGTGCTGACCAGTGGCTGACGTCCTTAACACCCCTTCTTTTGACCGCTACAGCTTACCTACTGCCTCCACAAGCACGCCGTGTCCTCCACACACACCTGAGTCGGGTACCGTTGTCAAGTTACTAGGAGCCCAAATATCCATATCTACTCTGGAATTAACGGGGGAAAAAACAAACTGTTGCTAAAGTTCTGGACGTGGCACTGCCCCCAAATATGGTTTCTCTTTCATTTTGATCCTCATGTTTCTAACAAAGCCCAACCTGTCCAAATCTAATGTGGAATTATGGAGAGAATGCTTTAATCTCGTTGCACAAGTACCGTGTACTTGTGTATAATGACAATAAAAGCATTTTATTCTATTCTATTCTATTTAGAATCCAGCTCAAACAACTCTGTTGCTAAAGTTCCTGACTTTGCAATGATCCCAAATGGCCAAATATGGTTGATTCACATACTACAGCTCATCATTCCTAAGGAGGCCCAACATGTCCTTATCTACTGTGGAAATATGGAGAAATTACTTGGAAAAAATCACACAAAACAAGTCAGCATATCTCATGTCATTCCCCAGGGGCTGTTTAAAACGTTCAATTATGCAAACAGGAGTGGCCAAAGTGAGCACCCATCATGTCCTCCAACCACTCTAGACGTCTTTGCAAGACAAAGCCAGTGGCACCATCAATTCCAGTGCTAACTTGCTTGGAGACCTGGCCCCTTGTCAAGAAGTTCATCACTAGGCTGGAGTTTCTCAGATGAGTCCCATCGGTGAAATACTCCTTTTAAAAGGTGTTTAAGGTTTAAAAGAATTTCTTGTGATATGAAACAGGCGACTTATCCCAGATGAACTTTAAAGCTGCCTTACATCTCTTCCTCATCTGGGTCCTCTCGGGGACTGGGTAACAGCTCGCCAAATCACTTTCTTCATGTTGCTTTAGTGTAGTGCTTTCACATACTGATTGTATGTATCAAGATTTATCTATCATCTTTATTATTACTACGATCCGATGATCTATCTATCTATCTATCTATCTATCTATCTATCTATCTATCGTCTATCTATCATCTATCTACAGTATCTCTTTATTTATCTATCCTACTATCTAGCTATCATCTATCTATCTATCTATCATCTCTCTATCTATCTATCTCATCTATCCTACTCTATCTATCTACTACTATCTACCGATCATCATCTATCTATCGATCTATCTATCGATCTATCGATCTAGTCTACTAGATATCTATCTATCTAGCTATATATCTATCTATCTCTCTATCTATCCTATGGCTATCTATCAATTGTTGGCTGACATCCGGCCCTTCTAGATTTCTTTCAAGCAGAAGGGTTAAGTCCGTGGGTTTATAAAAGACGTTTATTACAATAGAATAATTTCCAGACCAAGGTTACAGAGAATATGCATCCATACGCTCCTAAGTTTGTCTACACCTTTTCCTTTCTGCTGCTCTTATGTCTAGGGTTTTCAGTGCTACCACTTGACATCTTTTGTGGAGCTTAGTTTGTCTTCAGAAGGATAGTGTCTAGCAGAGCTTTCGCCTCAAAATAGAGAACATCTCAGACTGGCTACGGGAGCTTATCTTTCACCTAAATACAACGTGTCCCTCACCCCCTGGGCCCTGGGGCTTTTCAGACTTAACTCCCTCGGCAGAAGCTATTGTTGGACACATTGTTAACCAAACCTATTATAATTCACAGTAAACTTTATCTATCTATCTAGCTATCTATCCATCCATCTATCCCCAGCCTCACACACCTCACCATGGCCAGAGTGGACTCAACACGAGCCGGAGACAGACATGCCAGCATCGTTAACGAGTCCCACACCACCCCTAAGAACACAGTCCGATGGGCGGGTGCAAGCACACTCCTCCCTCGTCGAGCCTCAGCCCCAAACAAAAAAGACGAGCAAGGGTGGCATCTCGACGCCGAACCGCCAACTCCCGAGACCGAGCCAGGAGAAGCCAGTCGTCAATTTAATGGAGGACCCGGATGCCCTGGAGCCACAGAGGGGCCAGCGCCGCATCCATACACTTGGCAAAAGTGCGAGGGGAGAGTGCCAGGCCGAAGGGA
>NC_045750.1:20068625-20068942 GCF_008692095.1 Etheostoma spectabile | reverse complement strand
ACCTGATATTGGTACGCCAAAGGCGAACCTCAGGAACGTCTTGTGGGAAGGACGAATGGAGATGCGGAAGCATGCGTCCGTCAGACTCACGGTGACAAACCAGTCCATGGACCGGACGTGACACACGATGGCGGGGACGGAGAGGATCACGAACCTGTATCTCCTCAGAGACCGGTTCAGAACAGGCAGATCCCCAGAAGCGGGCCGCCAGAGCCCACGACATCCCAGCGCGGGATCCAAACCTCCAGCCATAAACCGTCACCCCTCGGGCGGCATAGCGGAGAGGCGCGATCGGCGGCGGCCAGTGTTCCCGAGCG
>NC_045750.1:20054189-20068600 GCF_008692095.1 Etheostoma spectabile | reverse complement strand
CAGCTCCCAGACGCGGGTGCCAGCCAGGCAGAACCCGCTGATGATCCACAGTCAGGAGCCAAACCTCCGGCCTCGCCACCCCGGGCTGGCAGAGCGGCCAAGGCGGCAACAACAACGCTAGCGGCCAAACACACAGTCAGGACCACTTTGCCCTGCCCTCTGTCACAGGATGACGGCCCACAGGTCCGACCTGCTGGGAAGGGAGGGAGCGCGGGAGCGTGCCCCGCGGCCAAGCCGCTCGAGGGAACCAGGAGAAGCCACACACCGTGTGGCACAACCGGGGGACCGGATGAGAGCCGAGATGTTCCAGCTGCCTCAGCTGAGCGGGACCCAGTCATCTTCAGTAGCAGGTCCGCCTGGTAGGCCTGCAAAATCGCCCAGAGGGCAGGCTCCCGAGCGACCTCAACCGAGGCAACGTCCCGTAGCCGCAGTCCCTGACCCCGCACACATTGCCATACTCCAGCAGCTGGGAGGGGGAAAGCCAGGCGGAGAAAGACACAACCAAGACGACACAACTCATCGTGCAAGCCCGGAAAAAAACGGCAAGGATTGGCACAGGAGGTGCAGAGGGGCTCTGCAGGAAGCGACATCCCAGTCGTGGCAAATCCAGTCCGGTTTTGCCACAGCCGCGGGCACCACTCCCAGCAGCCAATCATAATCCGGCACACTCTGCTTTTTTTGATGTCGGGCCGACACCCGGAAGTCCCTCCTCCCCCACGCCGCCAAGCACGGCGTGCTCCTCAGAGCACGAGTGCAAACTGCGTCAGACAGCGTCCCCGAACAGAAGAAGCAGAGAAGCCGGCCCTCGAACGGGGACTGGGGGAGTCGGAACCGGCAGACGAAGGACGAGACGGTTTTTCTGGCACCAGCCGTCTTGGAAACCTCCAGCAGATCACGCCGCGAACCACATGACCGAGCCGCCACAGCGACCGCGGGGCCCGAGCCACGGGGAGAGCGGATCCGGCCGTCCGCGGAAAAGAGAGCCATGCGGACGCAGTGCCCGCAGGGCAGGGCCGCACGGGCAGGGCCACGCAATGGACACAAACAACCCCCTCGAGAGCAGCCGTGGCGTGCGACAGGCCCAGACAAGCAACACACAGCTCATGCGAGTCTCCTACCGTGATGAAACGCGGGCAGGGAGACACACATCCCGGAACTGGTTAACTGCTTGGACAGACTGCACGTCCAGGTGAGTAGGAGAACTTGGAATCTTTCAACACAACATCAACACAACGTGCCTGCTGATAGAAAAAAGCTATGAGCTATGTGCCGGCGTGCCTAATAGCCCCTACGGTTATGCGCGTCACATGTACCGTTCTCACTAGGACAATAGGAGGAGTAGTTTTCATTCGCATTCAGCCCTGTCATGCCTAAGGCGGTCCCATAGTGTCGTAACGACGCAGTGATTCTCCGTCAAGGGGAACAGTTGTGGGCTGGTGGTGAGAGGAGTCCTTAGGATGCTGCGAGCTCGATGCCGAAGCGTTTCCTCTGGATGTGCTCATGGGGTAGTGGGAGTCCCAGTGATGCGCTGGGCGTGTTTTCACCACCGCTGCAGTCACTGCTCCCATCACACTGTTGCACAGTTGGTAGGATGCTTTCTGTAGCACAGCATAGAAGTTCACCAGGATAGTCGAGGAAAGCTGATTCTTCCTCAGTGTCCTCAGGAAGAAAAGGCGCTGGTGAGCCTTCTTGACAGGGCAGGAGTGTGGTTGACCAGGACATGTCGCCGAGATGTGGATCTCCGAAACTTGAAACTGGAGACACGCTCAAAGCCATGCCATTGATGTGGATGGGTCGTGCGTGCCTCTTGGCTCTTTTCTGAAGTCCACAATGTGCTCCTTCGTTTTGGTAGTGTTGAGGAGCTGGTTATTTTCAGTGCACCATGTGGCAAGGTGCTTGATCTCTTCCCTATAGGCAGTCTCATCATTGTTGCTGATGAGACCAATCACCGTAGTGTCGTCCGCAAACTTGATGATGGAATTAGATTCGTACACAGGCTTGCAGTCGGAGGTGAAGAGGGAGTAGAGAAACGTGCTCAGCACACAGCCCTGTGGTACACCAGTGTTGAGTGTGATGGACGTGGAGCAGTTGGAGCCTGATCAAACATTCTGGGGTCTGTTGGTAAGAAAGTCCAAAATCCAGTTGCACGTGGAGGTGTTGATGCCCAGGTCTCCAAGTTTGGCTATTAACTTAGCCGGGATGACAGTGTTGAATGCTGAGCTGAAGTCAACAAACAGTATTTGTGCATAAGTGTTCTTATTGTCCAGATGTGTGAGCACAGAGTGCAGTGCCATGGAAACTGCATCCTCTGTGCTCCTATTGCTACGGTAGGCAAACATGGATTAGCTTGTTGAATTCATCTCCACTTGCGTCAGTCTGAACCAATCCGATCATTCTAACTATTTCCCCTCTTTAGAGGCACTAGACAGGGATGCCCCTCTCCCTTTTGCTCTTTGCTGTTGCTATTGAGCCCTCTCTCTACCAAAACGTTGATCAATCCTAACAGTACTGGGTGACTAGGGGCGGCCTTCAGGAGAGTATAACTTTATGCAGATGATCTGCTTCTTTATATTTCCAGGCCTAATGCGTCTATTCTAACTGCACTCTCGCTCCTTTTCTCATTTGGTTCTATCTGGTTACGGCTAAATTTGGATAAGAGCCAACTATTCCCAGCAAAGGGCTGCCGCTCATGCATTTCCACACCAAACAATCCCGTGCAAGGTAGTCCACGACAAATATAAGTGACAAAATGTTTTAAAATCTTTTTAATTTTAATTTAAATTCTCTCTGACTACAACAACGGGAAGATCTTGAGAGGTGGTCACTACTTCTTTTATCTGTGATTGGCTGGATAAATTCAATACAGATGAATTTTTTACCAAAAATTTCTTTCCTATGTCAATGTATCCCAATCTTTTTCCCAAAATTGTTCTTCAGGAAACATAAAGGGGCTATTTTACGGGACCCAGAGAATCCGTGATATATTTTTTCAGAGGCCAAAAGTAGTGGGGGGAATGGCCTTCCCTAATTTGAACTATAACTATTGGCCAACCAACCTCCATCTACTCCACTACTGGCTGCGTGCTGACAGTTTACACAGTGCCCCAGCGTGGTTGAGATCATGTTTGCCATGCTCAAGGAAGCTCTGGTTTACACATGTAATGGTTCATTTTAATTACCTATATAGTGAGGGCATCTTTGCATCCTTCCCCCAGATTATGGCTAAATGCCTCATAGATTCCCAATAGTCACTATTTCAGATTACAAATCCACAGCTTTGTAAAGAATATTAGCTCCCTTTTCCCTCCTAACCAGCACAACCCTGGTTATTAGATAGTTGCTATTGCCACCCAATATAAAAGGTGCATCTCGCAGGGATGATAAAATCCTCCCTCTCAGAAGTGGCCAACCTTAGCTATCAACGCACAAGGGGAGGACATAGGTGGAAACTTAACCAGGGCCTCTGGGAGCTATTCTTCTAAGAGTACACTCTTCCTCCTGCGTGCCAAACCTGGCCTGATCCAATTTAAATTAATACACTGCATTTATTGGACAAAACTAGGCTTTCTAAAATATATCCCGACATTGATCCTGCTTGTGATAGAGTAAATAGCTCCAGCCTTCTTATTCATATGTTGATTCGCTGCCCGTCTCTCCAGAGCTACTGGTCAAACATCTTTGGGACACTCTCAGGGGTTCTCAGTGTGACCTTGACCCAGATGTATTGATAGCCCGTGACCTGCAAAAGATCAATGCAGATTTTGAAATATGTAAATAAGTTAAGCCATAATTCATTTTTATTTTGACCTTTGCCTTACCTACTGTGACATGTCAAAATGTCAAAAAGGTGCATTGTTTGAAAGCCCATCTCTACACATCCATGTTCCACTCCCACAGGTGTTTCCACCTGAATAATCAGACTGTGTGGCCTTTACAGGCTCAGCTTGATTGACATGTATTAAAGGAGAACTATGCATTTATTTTTAGCTTCATTTACCTAACAGAACAGCTTCAGTGTCATTGGAATGGTTACAGGACTTTTTTCCGAGTTGAATGGTGGTCGTCTTGCTCCCCCCTAGCGCCCGTGAGCTGAACCCCCCCCGCCACCCCCCTTGCGACGTTCAGGCAGCGAGTCGCCCACTCAGCATCAGGAAGTATCGCGTGACATCAGGTCTTCCTAACAAGGTAGCAATGGATTTCTTTTGGTGTTGTTCACAGTATCATCATGACTGACTGGTAAAGGGAAACAGAAACTAGGAAAGCATTGTTGGAGGAACAGAGAAAGAGAAACTGAGACTGACCGAGGACGAATCAGTCGCAAGGAAATAGAGGAGCTGCCAAATACATCTAAGAAGCTTGAGGTGGAGCTCGATAAAGAAAACCTGCAAGTAAAAAGGAGAAACGAGAAAACAGCAAAGAATGTTTGAAAGTGTTCCTCTTCACTGAGGAGTGGAGGTGGAACAGCAGTTGGAGGTCTAAATGCAGCAGGTTCAACCATGCCTTTGGTCTGGGAAGAAGAGCTGGTTGTTGTTAAGAAATAGTATTAATGCAAAGAAATGCCTGGAGCATTATGAGAGAATAAGTAGGCTGACCTGAAGAGTATTGAGACAACAGTGACTGAAAATCTAATAATACTACATATCGGCTTCTCTAAAGATCTAATAGATTTTCTCACCTCACAGTCATCTGGAGTAGTAACCCATTAGCTTCTATCCTCTGAACCCTGAGTGACCATCACTCTGCAGTGAATGAGATGCAGTTCACCCCCCCCCCCCCAGTCTAACCAAGACTAGACCTCTCAGGGATCATTTCTAAAGCTTCTGACTTGAGAATGAGTTCTAAAGTGTTTGGTGTCGCTGACCACATGATGAGTCGTGCTATTTCTTTCTGAGCATAACGCTGACGGAGTAATGATTCCCTTCATATACTCTCGGTCATTGATGAGTGGTCTTTGACTCTTTATGAAGGATTGGAAAGGGAATATGAGTGATAGTATCAGATATGTGGACAACTAATACAATTAAGATAAAATTATAAAGTTTTCTAATTAAATCAGTTATTGCCAATTGAAGTATTTGTCTTGTCCATGGTGGAGCATGTGTTTGGAAGAGGTCTACTGATCTCAAAGATCAGCACCTAGTTGATGGCAGCGACCCTGAAGCTTCGATCACGGGCTTCAAACCTGAACTACAACTCCATTTACCCACTGGTCCAAAGGTTGCTTGGTACGGGAGAACCCACGTGAACACATGAGTCTGAGCAGTAACTGCTTCATTCTCTGAATGAATCAGCTGAGTGGTTTGCAGCGCCACGAGCCACCAGAGACCAGTCAGTTGCTGCCACGGCAACTGGCAAAACTGTTTTATGCACGCTGGCGTCATCCGTCCCTGAATGAATTTCTCTCTAAATGTGGGAGGTTGTGAGCCAAAAAAAGAAACAGGGTCAGTCCAAAAATGTGAAAAAAGAACATTGGAGGAAAATGATGGACGTGATGGTTCCCGTATCAAGTTATGGTGCCCTTTTAGAGAGGGAGGGGATAGGAGGGGGTCAGAGGAAAGGTAAGGATCCACTAACTTGGTTCTGTCTGATCCCTCTGTTCTCTGAGTTCCTCCAGACGGAGTGAAGGGAGTCCAGTTTAGAGGCGTGTTTGTTGCGCTTTTGTGCTTTGTTGTGCCGGGTTGTGGGCATTGTTGCTGCATTGCAGTGTATTAATCTTCTAATAAACGTATTCAGTAGCATTACTATTGGGTTTCAATTTTTACTTCATCACTTGGTGAAATAGGTTTGTTTAGTATAATGAGTATTATTAGGGATGTGACACCTGCTCTGCACAGTGCAGACTTAGTGGAGGACTTTCATTACCTAATTATATTTTAATATAAAATACATAATGTAATTCCACTCAGCGGAGGTAGAAACGCATACTTTATATTTTTCGCGTCAATCTGAGAACCTTATCCACATGTGTTTGAATGTCTCTGAAGTAGAACACTTTTTAGTAATAACAAAACCAATTACAGCATAGAAGTGTTGTGGGTATGGGTTTTTGTTTGGGGTATTTCCACTTTGACCTTCCCGTGTCTTCGTCCCGTGTTTCTCCCTGTCTGGTTCAAGTCCTGTTCTTATGTTTCCCTGTGGTCTGGTGTGTTTTGTTATTTGCTTTCTATTTGGCGGTCAGCTTCCTAGCTTGTCTTGTCGTGTCTAGATTCTAGCTGTACTTGTTTGTCTGATTGTCTTAGCCCGCCCTAATGTGATCCCCGGGTGACGTCTCGCCTTGTTCCCCGTACCTCGTGTACCGGCTCTTGTATTTACCCCCAGTGTTTTCCTTTGTCTCGTGTCGGATCTTCTGTTTGGTTCGCCTGTCACGACGTCGCTTTGTGGTCTCAGTCTGTCCCTGATAGTTTGTTCACTGTTTTCCTTGGTCCTGGGATTATAGCTTTGCCTTTTTGTTGGACTTGTTTGCTTTTGCTTGTAAGTCTGGTGTGGTTCGTTTTGTTGAGGCTTACTTTTGTGTTTGGACAATTAACAACTCCCCTGTTACTGTCCCGCCCCGTGCCTGCCGCTGCCCTATCTCTGATCATTGGGGTCCAGACCCCACTCCCCACGTAACATAATGAATTCCGACCAGACTATGCCCCAGCTCTCGGAGATTTGAGACAGGCTGGGAGTACTGCCGTTTGGCCGGGTTCGTCGTCGAGCCCTGGGGAAAACCCGTGACGTGGGGGCGCCGACTTATTCATCTGTTCCAGTGCTACGAAACGCTGTGACAAGAAACGCACGGGTCTCTTTGAGGTCCCGCCGCTGAAGTTACCCACGCTCCGGCGGTTTACCAGCTGGAAGCTAGCCTGCAGGTTCATTCTTAACCCCCACCAGCGAGGCTGGCGCCTGGTGTTCCAGACCAGCACGCTGAACGACGACCGGCCGCGCGGAGCCCAAGCTGACACTGCCGCCGCGTGGAGCCACGCGGACGACAACGCCGCCGCGGAGCCCCGCTGTCGACTGCCACCAGCCGCGGAGCGCCCCGCGGCTTGACGACTGCCGCCGGCCAGCGAGATCCCCAGCGCCGACCCCCGCCGTCGGGCGGATCCTTCCCGGCCGCCTAACCCCTCGCCGTCGGGGCGGACTCCCGGGCCGCACACGGATGACCCCGCCGTCGAGTGCGGGACCCCGCGCGCGATCCTCAGGCGTCGTGCGGGACTCCCGACGCGGCCCCGCCTTGTGGGCCCCCGCCGCCCGCGTTGTGGCGGACTCCCAGTCCGCCCCTCCCGCCGTTGTGGCGGATCCCAGCCGACCGGCTCCCGCCGTTGTGGCGGACTCCAGGGCTCGCCGTTGCGCTACCGCCGCTCCCGCCGTGTGGCGGCTCACCAGCGCGGACCCGAGCTCCTGAGCGTGGACTGCCCAGCCGCCGGCTCCCGCGACGAGGCTCCCCCGCGCCGCCGGAGCCGCTGGAACTCTAGCTCGCGACACTGTTATCCTCTGAACTTGGGCCAGGGTACTGCAGCGTCACGAACCACGCTGTGCTTCGTGCTCGTGGTCCTGGTCCCCGGCCGTTGCCATCCTTTGTGGCCATCGGCTCGTCGGTTGGCGTCCCGACCCCAGCCGGTGTCTGGGCTCTGCCCTCTCGGGGCACTGCTAACGGGGCAACCTGGTCTCGTGTGCCCAGGGGTCCCTGGACCCATCCCCTGTTTTCATCAGGTTCCTGGTCCTGGCCCAGGTACTCAGAACACTGTCTTTCCGTCCTAGCCTCTCCTAGTTTCCTAGTCTCCCTAGTCTAGGTCTGCCCTAGTCTCTGCTTGTCCCAGTCACTGTGTCTATTCCTGTCACCAGTTATCTGTATACCGTGTCGTAGACATGTCAGTGCTTGTCCCCGTGCCGAAGTCTGGCCTGGGCTTTGTCTCAGTCCCTGTGTTTGTCTCGGTTCCAGCTTGTCCCGTCTGGGCACGGTCTCGTCCCGCACCTTCCTGTTCCCGTCTTTCTCCTGTCACGCGTCCACCCCATCCAAATGCGGTACACCCCTGATCAGTCTTGTAGTCCGGCGTCTCCGGCAGTCCCACATCATAAAATGCCCCTGAACCCGACCTAGTTCCATGCGTCGTTCAGGCTTGAACGATCTTTCCCACCTGTTTTGGTCCCGAGGTCTAGCCCGTTACACCAGTGGATATCCTAGGACGCCCCCACGTGGGCTTTTTGATCCCTCGTGGCCTCCGGAGGCTTTCTCGTGCTCCGCGTGCGCCCTCTGCTGGGCTTTTCAGTTGCGCCCCAGTGGGCTTCTTTGCGTCCCTCGTGTTGAACTCTCTTAGGCTTCTCGTATTCCTCGTGCTCCTAAGGTGCGCCTCTGCTGGGTTTTCAGTGCGCCACAGTGGGCGTCTTGCGTGCTCTCTGTAGGCTTTCCCGTATCCCTCGTGCTCCTCGTGCGCCTCTAGCGGCTTTGCAGTGGGTCCGTCTGTCGCCCTCTCGTGGAGAAATTTCGGTATCCCCGCCTTTTTTTCTAGGGTCCCTAGTGGCGCACTCTCGTGGGCACCCTGTATCCACGCGAGCTTATAATGCCCTTCCTTGTCATCTCCGGTCCAGTGTTCGTAGTCACACATTACTCCCTGTGTCTCTGTTTATTTCTCCTTTTTCCGTTGTTTATCTGTGTCCTGGGTCCGGTGTCCCCCCCGTTTGTTGGACACAGTTGATCCAGGTGTTAAACGTATGAGATCATGGATGTTTCAGAATGTGAATGTTGTTCTTATTCTTTCAAGTCTAGTGTAGTTTTTAGCTTCTAAATCCGGAGAGCCCTGATGTTTTGTGCGTGTTTTTAGGAGAGATAATGGTAAACGTGTGTATGTATGGGTACCATGCTCTCCATTCTCTGGTGTACGTCCAGTACAGGCTTTATACTCTAGTAGTACATTGTCCTGTATGTGTGTGTGTGTGATATTATGTGTGTGTTATATACGGTATGGTATATGTATGTATAAGTGTGTATATTTGTGTGTGTGGTGTGTGTGGGTGTGGAGGTATATTGTATTATGTATATATATTTATATATATATATAATATATATATGATATATATATATATATATAATATATAATCTAATAATTACCGGTTACCGGGATCCTGATGTTTATTATGCGTTTCTACATGAGTTGTGATGGCCTTAAGATCCTGTCGTTCTTTACAGTGTTGCTTTCAGCCAACCTTCTGTTTGCCCTTGGCGTGTTGCCTTCTTCTAGCTTCTCTGGTGGCACTTCTCCTGTCCCACGACTGTCTCGTGTTTAGTTTTTTCCCGTTGTTGGATCCCCCTAGGTTTGCCTCTCTTTGGTATAGGCAGTTCATTCGTCCCCCAGTGTTCCTTGCTCGTCTTGTTTTTTTGTGTCTGCTTCTTCTCTGGGTGTAGCGCACGTTCCGTCTTACTTTGGTTGCAGTGTATCATTGTTGTTTTTTCCCTCTCTGCTTTGGTCCCTGTCTGCCCGGTCCCTGGGACCTTTCGTGTTTCACTCCCTGCCCCTACCTCAATGCGTTGTCCTCTTACATGTTTGTCCTGTCTGACCCCTCTCACCTGTGTCTATCTATCTGTCATGTCGTCTCGTCATTTCTTCCATAGCTTCTGTCTCTCGTGCTTTTGTGCTGTCTACTTGTTCTTTGTCCCTATCGCTTACTTGTTTTCTTTGTTTTGTGTGGGTTGTCTCTCTCTTCCCTGTGTCGGCTCATGCTCTCGGGTTTCAGTCACGTTTTCTCATGTTTGTGTGGGTGACGCTCCCCGTTTCCTCTCGGTTATTAGTGTTTTTTGCCTTTCTATCTGGGCTGCGACTGTACCTGTCCTCGTGCTTCCCGCTCCTCTTCTCGTTCTTCTACTCCTAGTTCCCTCTATTGTCTTCATCTAGCCCCTTACGATTACTCGTCTCAATCGCACGTCTCTCGTGTCTTTCTGTATCTGTCTGTCTTGTTCTGTGCTTTCTCCCTCTTTCGGTGTGGTTTTTTTGCGCTGTGTCTCACGTCTCGGTGTACAGTCCTCCCCATGTCTCTCTTGGTAACTGTGTTGGTCTAGTTAACTCTGTCTCTGCGTCTTGTGGTATCTTCCCCGTTCTAGGCTGTCTGTCTTGCAACTCTGCGTCGCTGTCCCTTTCTCTCCCCTGTTTGTTTTTGTGTGGGTAGCCGTCTATTTCGTTTCCTGGGCTCTGTCTCTTGATCTCTGTGTCTCTCTGCCGTCTCCCAGTCCTCTCTGGGCTCTCTATTGTGCCTGCCCTAGTTCCTTTGGCGCCCTTTCTTCCTTCGACATCCCTCGCTGTTTTGGTCCTGCCCTGTTCCATGCTCGTCTCTGTTGCTACCGAGGTCGTCGTTCTGGGTCACTCTCGCTCGGGTTTGATATCTCTGTCTGTCTTATCTTTCTTTCTGTGGGTTGTCTCTGTTTCTCCCGGTCGCGGTGTTGCTCTCTGTTCTGGTGTCTTTTCCCGTCTTTTCGTTCCCCAGGTGTCGGTCTGTCTGTCTGCTGGTCTTGTCCTCGTATCTCTCTCATCGGAGTGGTTTATCTCTTCGCTGTCGATCTCCCCTTCGTATGGGGTCCTTGTGGTTCACGCTCTGTATCTTTCTCCTCCTCTGTATGGTTCTGTGTCGTGCTGTGTTCCCGAGCGCCTCTCCCTTTGTCGACCCTTTGTCCTCTCGGTCTTTTCCTTGGGCCTCGCTCGCTACTGGTGCGCCCTTGTTGGGACTTCCTGGTGCCGCAGTTAGTGCATTCTCGTTGGTTGTCGTCTGTCCTATCCTTTCTCCACTCCTGCGTCCTCTAGTCTCAGTCTTGTTCATCCTCCACTTTCCTTCGTCTCCTTCCCATCTCCTCGTCCTGGTCTCCTTCTTGCAGGTCGCCCCTCCCCTCTTTCCTCTCTCGTCCCTATCTTCTTCAGTCCCTCCCTCCTTTCCAGTCCATCTCCGCTCCCTTGTCCTTCCTCTTCGGTCCAGTAAGGTCCAACTTCAATCCCTCGTTTGCATCGTCCTGTTCCAGGGCTGGCACTTGTCCGTGATCCCACGATGACCTGTCCCCGGGTGTCCGGGTTTTCCTCTGTCCATTGTTTCTCAGTCCCTTGGCCCCTCTATCCAGTGTCTTCTTAAGCCTTACTGGGTTTTTTGTTCTCTTTTGGGGTTTTGTTTTGTGGTTTTGACATAGGTATCTGTCTTTGGGGGGGGGTCTGTGTGGGTGGGGTTTTGTTTGCGGGTTATTTCCCATTGACCTTCACTGTGTCTTAGTCCGGTTTTTCACTAGTCTGGTGTCATAGATCCTTGTCTTATGTTTCCGTGGGGTGTTTGTAGCTTCTGATTTATTTTGGCGTCAGCTTCCTATCTTGTCGGTCTTGTCGTAGTATAGCTACTTTGTTGTCTGACGGGTCTTGCCACGCCTAGTGATCCACTGACGTCTCGCCTGGTCCCGTTTACCCGTTACCTATTGTATTTAACCCCCCAGTGTTCATTTGTTCGTGGCGGCTCATTCTGTTGTTCGCCGGGCAGCACGCGCTTTTGTCTCAGTCCCTGAGTTTGTCCTGGTTTCTTGGTCTCCTGGTGATTATACGTTTGCCTTTTGTGGATGTGCTTTTGCCTTGTATTGGGGGGTTCGTTTTGGTGAGGACTTTGTGTTTTTGGACAATTAAACTCTGGTTACTACCGCCATGCCTGGCATGCTGTCATCACTCTGCATGTGGGTCAATCCCCACTCCTCATAACATAAAGAAGCGCTGCCATGAGTCAATAGAATAACATTGCTCACTAGTAAGTTAAGAAACAGTTTGTAAGTGTGTTTTAAAGTTTCAAAAGGAATAAAAACGGACTTCAACAACTTGTAACTTCAAGAACTAGTTAATTTTACAAAAATGACAAAGCAAGAATTGAAAGATGGGCCAGTGTTAGTAGATATGACAGTGCTTTAAGTTGCGTGTGTTGTGTTCGTTTCAAGAGCCAGTCGAGGTCGAACTTCGTCGACTTCAGAATGCTTTTGCTGGTTGCTGCATCCGACCACCACCTCTGGGGCCTCCACTGGGAAAGGACAGTTTTTGCATACTGGGCAAGTTGGGGGCCACTCTGCTTGGCAAAACAGGAAAGTCATTCTGCTTCAGAAGGTAGACGCCTGGAGAATGTTCTGTGGAAAGTTTCTCACAATAATCAAATGATTCAGGTAAGGACCCAACACTAGTCAACTAGACATTTTAGATGGATAATGGAATACTGCCAAAGTATTTAGTTTGGTCCTCATATCACGCTGCTCTGTCCTCTTATCATAGCAGCAGCGGTCATGTAGGCCTGGGAGGGTAGGGGGCCGCCAGGAAGAACCCGCCGATGATCCGCAGTCCGGGAGCCAAACCCCCAGCCTACTGCCACCCCTCGGGGGTAGCAGAGCGGAGAACGCCCGGCGGCGGCCAGCGCGTCCCGAGCACCACGGCGGCGGGACAACAACCCTAGCGGGCCGCCAGGAAGAGCCCGCCAATGATCCGCCAAACATCGCTAGCGGCCGCCAAGGAGGGAACCTCAGTCGGCCTCCATGGGCCAAACACACAGTCAGGACCACTTTGCCCTGCCCCTCCGTCACAGGATGACGGCCCACAGGTCCGACCTGCCGAGAAGGGGAGCGGTGCCCCGCGGCCCAAGCCGCTCGATGGGGACCAGGAGAAGCCACACACCGTGTCTGGCACAACCGGTGGGAGCCGGATGAGAGCCGAGATGTTCCAGCTGCCTCAGCTGAGCGGGACCCAGTCATCTTCAGTAGCAGGTCCGCCTGGTAGGCCTGCAAAATCGCCACAGAGGGCAGGCTCCCAGAGCGACCTCAACCCGAGGCAACGTCCCGTAGCCGCAGTCCCTGATCCCCGCCACATTGCCATACTCCAGCAGCTGGGGAGTAGAAAGCCAGGCGGAGAAAGACACAACCCAAAACTGACACAACTCATGTCAGCTAATGTTAAGAAACTAATGTAAACCTGTTGAAATGACAGCAACAAGATTAAAACATTACCAAAACCTCAGAAGAGGCTAAATTGCACATTTCCTGCATGGAGATATGTGTTTAAAAGCTACTGTTAAGAAAATAGTGTAAACCTGTTGAAATGACAGCAACAAGGTTAATACATCACAAAAAGCTCAGAAGAGGCCGAATTGCATGTTTCCTGCATGGAGATTTGTGTTTAACAGCTACTGTTAAGAAACTAGTGTAAACCTGTTGAAATGACAGCAACAAGGTTAAAACATCACAAAAAGCTCAGAAGAGGCCAAAACGCACATTTCCTACATAGAGATGTGTGTTTAACAGCTACTGTTAATAATCTAGTGTGAACCTGGTGAAATGAGAAAAACAAGGTTAAAACATAACAAAAAGCTCAGAAGAGGCCAAAATGCATATTTCCTACATGGAGATGTGTGTTTAACAGCTAGTGTTAAGAAACTAGTGTAAACCTGTTGAAATGACAGCAACAAGGTTAAAACATAACAAAAAGCTCAGAAGAGGCCAAAAATGCACGTTTTCTGCATGGAGATATGTATTTAACAGCTACTGTTAAGAAACTAGTGTAAACCTGATACATGAGAGAAACAAGGTTAAAACATCACAAAAAGCTCAGAAGAGGCCAAAATGCACGTTTCCTACATGGAGATGTGTGTTTAACAGCTACTGTTAAGTGTAACCTTTTGAAATGAGAAAAATAAGGTTAAAACATCTAAAAAAGCTCAGAAGAGGCCAACATGCACGTTTTCTGCATGGAGATGTATGTTTAACAGCTAATGTTAAGAAACTAGTGTAAATCTGTTGAAATCAGAGAAACAAGGTTAACACATCACAAAAAGCTCAGAGGAGGCTAAACCGCACATTTCTTGCATGGAGATGTGTGTTTAACAGCTACTGTTAGAAACTAGTGTAAACCTGTTGAAATGACAGCAACAAGGTTAAAACATCACAAAAAGATCAGAAGATGCCTAAATGCATGTTTTCTGCATGGAGATTTGTGTTTAACAGCTAGTGTTAAGAAACTGGAGTAAACCTTTTGAAATGACAGCAACAAGGTTAAAACATCACAAAATGCTCAGAAGAGGCTGAAACGCACGTTTCCTGCATGGTGATATGTGTTTAACAGCTACTGTTAAGAAAATAGTGTAAACCTTTTGAAATGACAGCAACAAGGTTAAAACATCACAAAATGCTCAGAAGATGCTGAAACGCACGTTTCCTGCATGGTGATATGTGTTTAACAGCTACTGTTAAGAAGCTGGTGTAAATCTGTTGAAATGAGAGAAACAAGGTTAAAACATCACAAAAAGCTCAGAAGAGGCTGAAACGCACGTTTCCTGCATGAAGATGTGTGTTTAACAGCTACTGTTGAGAAACTAGTGTAAACTTGTTGAAATGAGAGAAACAAGGTTAAAACATCACAAAAAGCTCAGAAGAGGCTGAAAAGCAT
>NC_045750.1:20052212-20054179 GCF_008692095.1 Etheostoma spectabile | reverse complement strand
CCAGCATGGAGATGTGTGTTTAACAGCTACTCTTAAAAAACTAGTGTAAATCATTTGAAATGACATTAACAAGATTAAAACATCACAAAAAGCTCAGAAGAGGCCGAAACGCACGTTTCCTACATGGAGAGTGTGTTTTAAAGCTTCGTTAAGAAACTACTGTATACCGTTGAAATGAAGCAACAAGCTTAAAACATCACAAAAGCTCAGAAGAGGCTGAAAAGCACGTTTCCAGCATGGAGATGTGTGTTTTAAAGCTTCTGTTAAGAAACTACTGTAACCTGTTGAAATGAGAGCAACAAGCTTAAAACATCACAAAAGCTCAGAAGAGGCTGAAAAGCACGTTTCCAGCATGGAGATGTGTGTTTTAAAACTTCTGTTAAGAAACTAATGTAAAACTGTTGAAATTACAGAAACAAGGTTAAAACATCACAACAAGCTCAGAAGACGCTGAAAAGCACGTTTCCAGCATGGAGATGTGTGTTTTAAAGCTTCTGGTAAGAAACTAATGTAATACTGTTGAAATGACAGCAACAAGCTTAAAACATCACAACAAGCTCAGAAGAGGCTGAAAAGCATGAAAAGCAAGTTTCCAGCATGGAAATTACAGAAACAAGGTTAAAACATCACAACAAGCTCAGAAGACGCTGAAAAGCACGTTTCCAGCATGGAGATGTGTGTTTTAAGCTGTTAAGAAATAATGTAAACTGTTGTAAATGACTAGAACAATAAGCGTAAACATGACTGCAAAAAGATCAGAAGAGGCCGAAACGCACGTTTCCTCTATAGAGATGTGTGTTTAAACCTGTTTGTGTTCAATGAACCACTGGTGGTTCGAAATTGGAACGCACCATAAAAAGGACGTTATATTTGCATAAACCGTCAGAAACCGCTAAAGTCATACATAGTGAGAAAGCCTTAAAGTCTCATGATTCCATAGAGCCCACACACAACAAATAGGGAATCACCAACGGGTATAATCAGTTATGAAGTAAAGCAAGACAGACAGATTCGAGTCTAGACGAGGCGTTGCATCCCTACCTGTCTCCTCGTGGTCTTTACAGCACAAGTGGTGAACGATCTCAGTTAAACGTTGTTTTCTCCTACGTTAAACACGTCAAGCGATTAGAAATCCAAGCCTGTAATCCATAATTATCTGGTCCCTCACAATTGGTAGTCTTCTGGCAAAGTTGCGACGTAGAGAATCTAGATTGTTAGGGGGGGGGCATATTTGACTCGGTTTTATCGTTTGTAAAACTTGGTCCCTGTGCACGCTTAGAAATCTGTCGACACACCCATTGTAATCTGTGGTGCAGCAGAGCCGCTTCCAATGACTGGTTGCAGCCACTAGCATACATTATAATCAAGAGATCACTCACAACTAAGCCCATAAATCACACAGCCCCCATTGGGCCCACGGGGAAAGAATGACAGTAGATCCCACCAATAGAAGAAAGGTCATAAAACTGGCATCCTGTGTAGCAGTAAAAAGACGAGGTGAATGGTACAACATGGCCAAAAAAACTATTCCCTGGAGGTGACTCCAAACTGTCGAAAGCAAAAAATAGCCCTTCTTTAGAATTTCAACATTTCATCAACTTATGATTCTTATTCCTATAAATCTAGTATCTACTTCTTTTAGGCACATGTGGTGTGAGTGAGTGTGGATGGGTGTGGTGTTTTTGTATTTCAGAAGTATGTATTTAGCACTTTTTGGGCTTTTTAGAATAAGAATCAGCCAAATGCCACAGACATTCTGTAGAATACTCATATAAAATCGATTTTAGAGCAATTTTCTTCTGGATTTTTTCTGTTCTAAGTTGAGACATGTTGCTAGGGTACTATTATAGTATATAGCAGTTGTAATATGCTTACAGTAGTGATTTTTTATTAATTTTTCAGATGATTTACTTGGACGGAAATGGAAATTCTGTGTTCTAACCTCTGTAGCTCTGTGTCAGTAAGGC
>NC_045750.1:20052101-20052202 GCF_008692095.1 Etheostoma spectabile | reverse complement strand
TCACAATGCCACTAGAAACAACAAATTGAGAGTGTTAACATCACAATGAACTCAGGGTCATCACAGAGGGCCAAAGCAGATGGAAACTGCAGCATGTTTTA
>NC_045750.1:20051962-20052091 GCF_008692095.1 Etheostoma spectabile | reverse complement strand
ATTTAGGCGAGAAAATCATATATTTTCCAGTGTATTTCAGCTACTCTTAAGAAACTAGTGTAAACCATCTGAAATGACAGCAACAAGGTTAAAACATTACAAAAAGCTCAGAAGAGGCCAAAACGCACG
>NC_045750.1:20051798-20051952 GCF_008692095.1 Etheostoma spectabile | reverse complement strand
GGGAATGTGTGTTTAACAGCTACTATTAAGAAACTAGTGTAAACCTGATAGATGAAAGAAACAAGGTTAAAACATCACAAAATGCTCAGAAGAGGCTGAAACGCACGTTTCCTGCACGTAGATGTGTGTTTAACAGCTACTGTTAAGAAAATAG
>NC_045750.1:20051536-20051788 GCF_008692095.1 Etheostoma spectabile | reverse complement strand
TTGAAATGAGAGAAACAAGGTTAAAACATCACAAAATGCTTAGAAGAGGCTGAAACGCACGTTTCCTGCATGGAGATATGTGCTTAACAGCTACTGTTAAGAAACTAGTATAAACCTGTTGAAATGAGAGAAACAAGGTTAAAACATCACAAAAAGCTCAGAAGAGGCCAAAATGCTAGTGTTAAGAAACTAGTGTAAACTTGTTGAAATGAGAGAAACAAGGTTAAAATATCACAAAAAGCTCAGAAGAGG
>NC_045750.1:20051348-20051526 GCF_008692095.1 Etheostoma spectabile | reverse complement strand
CGTTTCCAGCATGGAGATGTGTGTTTAACAGCTACTCTTATAAAACTAGTGTAAACCATTTGAAATGACAGCAACAAGGTTAAAACATCACAAAAAGCTCAGAAGAGGCCGGAATTTATGTTTCCTGCATGGATATGTGTGTTTAACAGCTACTGTTAAGAAACTAATGTAAACCTGT
>NC_045750.1:20051204-20051338 GCF_008692095.1 Etheostoma spectabile | reverse complement strand
GCAACAAGGTTAAAACATCACAGAAAGCTCAGAAGAGGCCAAAATGCATGTTTCCTGCATGGAGATGTGTGTTTCACAGCTATGTAAATGTAAATGTGCTGTATTTATATAGCGCTTTTCCAGTCTTAACAACT
>NC_045750.1:20050496-20050985 GCF_008692095.1 Etheostoma spectabile | reverse complement strand
CACCAACCTTCCGATTGGCAGGCAACCGCTCTACCACTGAGCCACAGCCGCCCCTACTGTTAAGAAAATATTTTAAACCTGTCGAAATGAGAGAAACAAGGTTAAAACATCACAAAAAGCTCAGATGAGGCCGAAACGAACGTTTCCTGCATGGAGATGTGTGTTTAACAGCTACTCTTAAAAAACTAGTGTAAACCATTTGAAATGACAGCAACAAGGTTACAACATCACAAAAAGCTCAGAAGAGGCCAAAACGCACGTTTCCTACATGAAGATGTGTGTTTAACAGCTAATGTTAAGAAACTAGTGTAAACCTGTTGAAATCAGAGAAACAAGGTTAAAACATCACAAAAAGCTCAGAAGAGGCCGAAACGCACGTTTCCTACAGGAGGATTTGTGTTTAACACCTACTGTTAAGAAACTAGTGTAAACCTGATAGATGAGAGAAACAAGGTTAAAACATCACAAAAAGCTCAGAAGAGGCCGAAA
>NC_045750.1:20050204-20050354 GCF_008692095.1 Etheostoma spectabile | reverse complement strand
ATGGAGATGTGTGTTTAACAGCTACTGTTAAGAAAATAGTGTAAACCTGTTGAAATGACAGAAACAAGGTTAAAACATCACAAAAAGATCATAAGAGGCCGAAACGCACGTTTCCTGCATAGAGATGTGTGTTTAACAGCTACTCTTAAG
>NC_045750.1:20049119-20049238 GCF_008692095.1 Etheostoma spectabile | reverse complement strand
ATTAAGAAACTAGTGTAAACCTGATAGATGAGAGAAACAAGGTTTAAACATCACAAAAAGCTCAGAAGAGGCCTAGATGCTTGTTTTCTTTATGGAGATGTGTGTTTAACAGCTAGTGT
>NC_045750.1:20048904-20049109 GCF_008692095.1 Etheostoma spectabile | reverse complement strand
TAGTGTAAACCTGTTGAAATGACAGCTACAAGGTTAAAACATCACAAAAAGATCAGAAGAGGCCTAAATGCACGTTTTGCATGGAGATGTGTGCTTAACAGCTAATGTTAAGAAACTAGTGTAAATAAAGAAGATAATAAAACAGACGGTTAGCTCCATGGTATAACACTGAAATTCGCAAATTAAAGCAAATATCGCGGAAACT
>NC_045750.1:20048727-20048883 GCF_008692095.1 Etheostoma spectabile | reverse complement strand
CAAACTGGAAAATTCTCGTTTAATCTGGCAAGATAGTCTTAAAACGTATAGGAAGGCCGTCCGTAATGCCAGAGCAGCGTACTACTCGTCGTTAATACAGGAAAATAGGAACAATCCCAGGTTTCTTTTCAGCACTGTAGCCAGGCTAACAGAAGG
>NC_045750.1:20048324-20048462 GCF_008692095.1 Etheostoma spectabile | reverse complement strand
AGGCTACTTAAAGAAGTTTTACCATTAGTCAACACTTCGCTACTGGATATAACCAATTGGTCTTTATTAACAGGCTATGGACCACAGCACTTTAAAGTTGCTGTAATTAAACCTCTTCTGAAAAAGCCAAACCTTGAT
>NC_045750.1:20045765-20045911 GCF_008692095.1 Etheostoma spectabile | reverse complement strand
TAACTCTTGTTATGAATTGATACTATAAATAAAATTGAATTGAATTGAATTGAAATCTGTTGAAATCAGAGAAACAAGGTTAACACATCGCAAAAAGCTCAGAATAGGCTGAAACGCACGTTTCCTACATGGAGATGTGTGTTTAA
>NC_045750.1:20045604-20045755 GCF_008692095.1 Etheostoma spectabile | reverse complement strand
GCTACTGTTAAGAAACTAGTGTAAATCTGTTGAAATGACAGCAACAAGATTAAAACATCACAAAAAGCTCAGAAGAGGCCGAAACGCATGTTTCCTGAATGGAGATGTGTTTAACAGCTACCGTTAAGAAACTAGTGTAAACCTGTTGAAA
>NC_045750.1:20045476-20045594 GCF_008692095.1 Etheostoma spectabile | reverse complement strand
AAGATTAAAACATCACAAAAAGCTCAGAAGAGGCCAAAACGCATGTTTCCTACATGGGGATGTGTGTTTAAATGCTACTGTTAAGAAAATAGTGTAAACCTGTTGAAATGACAGCAAC
>NC_045750.1:20045207-20045466 GCF_008692095.1 Etheostoma spectabile | reverse complement strand
AAAACATCACAAAAAGCTCAGAAGATGCCTAAATGCACGTTTTCTGCATGGAGATGTGTGTTTCACAGCTAGTGTTAAGAAACTAGAGTTAAGCTTTTGCAATGACAGCAACAAGGTTAAAACATAACTAAATGCTCAGAAGAGGCCAAAACGCACGTTTCCTACATGGAGATGTGTGTTTAACAGCTACTGTTAAGAAACTAATGTAATCCAGTTGAAATGACAGCAACAAGGTTAAAACATCACAAAAAGCTCAGAA
>NC_045750.1:20045074-20045197 GCF_008692095.1 Etheostoma spectabile | reverse complement strand
CCGAAACGCACGTTTCCTACATGGAGATGTGTGTTTAACAGCTACTGTTAAGAAACTGGTGTAATCCTGATAGATGAGAGAAACAAGGTTAAAACATCACAAAAAGCTCAGAAGAGGCCGAAA
>NC_045750.1:20044676-20044821 GCF_008692095.1 Etheostoma spectabile | reverse complement strand
AGTCTCAGAATAGGCCGAAATGCATGTTTCCTGCATGGAGATGTGTGTTTAACAGCTAGTGTTAAGAAACAACTGTAAACCTGCTGGAATGACAGTAACAAGCTTAAAACATCATAAAAAGCTCAGAAGAGGCTGAAAAGCACGT
>NC_045750.1:20040301-20044512 GCF_008692095.1 Etheostoma spectabile | reverse complement strand
TTTGTTTTAAAGCTACTGTTAAGAAACTAATGTAACATTGTTGAAATGACAGCAACAATGTGTGTGATGTTTTAAGATTGTTACTGTCATTTCAACAGGTTTACAGTTGTTTCTTAACAGTTGCTTTAAAACACAGTTTGCCCATGGAGAGTGTGGTTTAAAGCTTCTTCAGACACTAATGTAACACTTTGAAATGGACGCAACAAGGTTTAAAACATCACAACAAGCCTCAGAAGAGGTGCTAAAGCACGTTCAGCATGGAGATTGTGCTTGTAAAGTAACTGTTAAGAACGAACTGTAAACCTGTTGTAAATGACAGCACACAAGTTATCGACCCACACCAAGCTCAAAGAGGCTAAAAGCACGTTTTCCAGCATGGAGATGTGTGTTTTAAACGTCTGTTAAGAACTAATGTAACACTGAAAAGCACGTTCCATCATGGTCAGATTGTGTTTAAAGCTGTCTGTGTTCAGACCTAATGTACACTGGATTGAAATGACAGAAACCCAGTGTTAAAAAGCATCCACACGCTCATACAGAGGCTGTAAAAGCACGTTTTGTCCATGCATGGAGTGTGGTGTCTTTAAAGCTTCTGTTCAGGACCCGGACTGTAACCACTGTTGACATGACCGAAACCAGTTAAAACGGATCAACACAAGCTCAGAAGAGGCTGAAAAGCACGTTTCCAGCACTGGAGATGTGTGTTTTAAAGCTTCTGTGTAGACACTAATGTACTATCTGTTGAAATGCCAGAAACAAGTTAAAACATCACACTCCAGCTCGGAAGAGTGCTGAAAAGACTTTTTTCCAGCATGGAGTGTTTGTGTTTTAAAGCTTTTTCCGCTAAGAATCTTAAGTAACACCTTGAATAGGAGAACAAGGTTAGAAACTACATCACAGAATGATCCTAATAGCTTACAAAGCAACGTTTCCACATGGAAATGGTGTGTTTTAAAAGGCGTTCTGATTAAGACCTAATAACCTTTTAAAAATGACATGAACAGGTTAATAACTACACAACAAGCGCGGACAAGAGCGACTGAAAGCCTCGGTGTTCCAGCAAATGGAAAGTGCTGTGTTTTAAAAGCTGTCTGTTAAGAAACATCTGGAAGCGCTGTTCAAAGACATAACAAGCTTAAAACATCACAATGATCAGAATAGGCTGAAAAGCACGTTTCCGTCCCAGCAGGATATGTGTGCTTTACATAACTGTTAAGCAAGTGAACTGTAAACCTGTTGAAATGACCGCACAAGGTTAACTCCCACACCAGCTCCGGATAGCTGAAAAGGAAGGCACGTTTCCCGCATGGAGATGAATTGTGTTTAAAGCGTTACTTAGTCGAGACAGCTAAGTTAACATCTGTTGGAAATGACAGAAACAAGGTTAAAACATCACAACAACGCAGAAGAGGCTGAAAGAGGCCGTTTCGCAGCATGGAGATGTGTTTTAATGCTACTCCGGGGACTTCCGCTAAGAAAAACTAGGGTAACACTGTTGAAATACGTGAAAGTGTGCTTAAACATCCCAACAGCTCAGAAGAGGCTGAAAAGCACGTGTTGTCGCAGCATGGGGATGTGATTGCCTTAAAGTAACTGCTACGAAAGAACTTGGTAACTGTTTAGAAATGACCGCAACAGTTAAAAACCCACAACTAGCTCAGAAGAGGCGTGGACCAAGCACGTTTTCCTGCATGGAGATGTTGTTTTGTACAAGCTTCTGCGTTAAGAAACTAAGGTAACACTAAAAGCACGTTTCCAGCTGGATTATGTGTGTTTTAACAGCTTCTTTCAGACACTAATTGTAACACTGTTGAAATGACAGAAACAATCGTTAAACGGCTCACAACATGGCTCATAAGATGGGCTGAAAAGCACGTGTGTTCCAGCATGTGATATTGTGTTTTAAATGCGCTAGCTCCGCTACTACTACTGCGATAGTAACCCTGTTGACATGACAGTACCAAGCTTAAAACAGTCACAACGCTCAAGAGGCTGAAAGTCACGTTTCCAGCACTGGAGATTGTGCTTTAAAGTAACTGTTTGTAGGAAACACTGTTAACACTGGAGTCAAGCACTGTGTTCCACATGGATATGTGTGGTTTTAAGAGCTGTTCTGTTCAGAGGTACACTCAATGTAACTCTGCTTGAAAATGAGAAACAAATGTTAACCATCACAACAAATCTCGTAAGAGGTCTTGAAAATAGCGGTTCCAGCTGGAGATGTGTGTTTTAATGCTTCCCGTCTAAGAATACTAATGTTGCCACTGTTGAAATGACAGTTAAACCAAGCGGAAAACATCCAACAAGCCGCAGGATAGAGGCTGAAAAGCAATACTTTCCTAGCATGTAGCAGATGCTGTGCTTTAAATGTACCTGGTTACGAAGGGAATGTAAACGCTTTGACATGACAGCAACAAGGTGTAAAACACCACCCCAAGCATCATTAAGAGGTGCGAAAAGCACGTTTCCAGCAGGTAGATGTGTGTTTCAATAAGTGCTTCTGTTCAGACACTAATGTAACACTGTGTGTTGAAATGACACGAAAACAAAGGTTAAACACAGCCCACCAAGGCTCAGAAGAGGCTGAAAGCACGTTTCCAGCATGGAGATGTGTGTCTTTTAAAGCTGTCCTTATAGAAACTAATTTAACACTGACAACACGTTTCCAGCATGAATGGGTGGTTTAAAGGCTTCTGTTCAGACACTATGTAATGCACTGTTTGAAAATTACAGAAACCAGTTAAACATCAACAACAAGCCGTAAGAAGTCGACAAAGAAATGCGGTTTCGCAGCATGGAGAGTGTGTTTTTAAAAGCGTCTGTTAAGAACTAATGTAAAACTAAAAAGCAACGTATTCCACTGAGATGTGTGGTTACTTTTTTAAAAAAAAGCTTCTGTTAAGAAACTAATGTAACCACTGAAAAGCACGTTTCCAGCATGGAGATGGTGTGTTTTAAAGCTAGTCCTCCTAAGCATCTAATGTACCAGCTGTTGAAATGACAGAACACGGTTAAAAACATCACAGAATGATCAAATAGGGCTGAAAAGCACGTGTTTATCCACGCATGGAACTGTGTGTTTTAAAGCTTCTGTTTAAGAAACTCTGTAACACTGGTTTAAATGACAGTAAAAAAACAAGCTTAACATCACAAAAATGATATCAGACGAGGCTGAAAAGTCACGTTTCCGCCAGCATGCTAAGAGTGAATTATTGTGCTCTTCAAGTAACTATTAATAAAGAACTGTAAACTGTTGAAGATGACAGGCCAGCAAGGTTAAAACACCAAAACAAGCTCAGAAGAGGCTGAAAAGCAGCTGTCCATCCATGGAGATGTGTGTTGTTTAAAAAGCTTGCCTTGTTCAGACACTAATGTAACCTGTTTGAAAGTGACAGAACCAAGGTTAAAAACACACACAACAAGCTCAAAAGAGGCGTGAAAACACGTTTCCAGCATGGCGAGGTTTGTTTTAAATGCTCCGCTAAGACACTAATAATTAACACTGTTGAAATGACAGTACAAGGCTTAAAACATCCAACAACGCTCAGGAGAGGCATCGAAATCACGTTTTCCAGCAGGGAATGTGGGCTGTTAAGTACTGTTACTGAAAGAACGGTAAACCTTTGTTGACATGACAGGCAACAACTTAAAACCCCATCACAAGCTCAGAAGAGGCTGAAAAGCACGGTTTCCTAGCAAATGACTTGATGTGTGTTTAAAGCTCTGTTAAGAAAATTAACTGTACCGTGAAAATTCACGTTTCCCTGGAGATGTGTGTTTTAAAGCGTCTTTCCGACACTAATGTAACCTGTTGAAATGACCGAACAGTTACTAACTCAGCAACAAGCTCAGAAGAGGCTGAAAATCACGTTTTCCAGCCTGGAGATGTGGTGTTTTAATGCTTCCTCTACAGAATCTAATGTAACACGTTTGAAATGACAGTAACAAGCTCAAACATCACAACATGCTCAGAATAGGCTTAAAAGCACGTTTCCGCATTGAGAGTGTGTGTTTTAAATCTCTGTTCACACTAATGTAACACTGTTGAAAACGAAACCCGGTTAAAGCATCTCTGCTGTGACAATCTCAGAATAGGCGAAAAAGTGCACGTTTTCCTCCAGCATGAGATGGGTGTTTGTAACGCGTAGGTTAAGAACCTACATGTAACATGAAAAGCACGTTTCCAGGCATGGAGATGTGGGTACCTCTCC
>NC_045750.1:20040066-20040276 GCF_008692095.1 Etheostoma spectabile | reverse complement strand
ATGCTGGAAACGTGCTTTTCAGCCTCTTCTGAGCTTTTTGTGATATTTTAAGCTTGTTACTGTCATTTCAACAGGTTTACAGTTGTTTCTTAACAGTTGCTGCAAAACACACATCTCCATGGTGGAAACGTGCTTTTCAGCCTCTTATGAGCTTGTTGTGATGTTTTAACCTTGTTGCTGTCATTTCAACAATGTTACATTAGTTTCTTA
>NC_045750.1:20031922-20040041 GCF_008692095.1 Etheostoma spectabile | reverse complement strand
CCAGATCTGTTGGAGCATCACCTCTACAGTGGTCTCCATAATTTTTCAGAGCATTCTGATGTACGGTTCTAAAATTAAGGACTAAAAGTAGAGCTATATTTGACGTTTTTTCAGGCTGTTAAGGGCATATTTAACTCTCCTTCATGCCACTCTAAAATGGATTCCTACTTAGATGCCAGGTTCATTCAGGTATGGGTTAGACACTACTAACCCTTGGGTCACTCGGTATTAGGACCATTCTGATGAGGATTTAAAAATAGAGCCTAGAATGTCTAATAATAGTGTGATTTAATCTTTTTCAGGCTGTTAAAGGCATTTTTTCTCTTTTAGCTACTCTAAAAATGAATCCTGACGTTATCCCAGCTTCATTCCAGTCGTTGGAGACATCACCTCTAACAGTGTGTCTCTCAGGTAATTCAGAGCATTCTGATGTACGGTTCTAAAATTAAGGACTAAAAAGTAGAGCTTATTGGTTTTTTTAGGCTGTTAAAGGCATATTAACTCTCCTTCATGCCACTCTAAAATGATTCCTACTGATATGCAGGTTCATCCATGTGGGTTGGACACTACATCATTGGGTCACTCAGTAATTTGGACCATTCTGATGTAGGATTTAAAAATAGAGCCTAAATGCTAATAAATATGTGATTTAAATCTTTCAGGCTGTTTAAAGGCATATTTTTCTCTTTTTCAGGCTACTCTAAAATGAATCCTACGTTATCCAGCTTCATCCAAGTCTGTTGGAGACTTCACTCTACAGTTTGTTTCCAGGTTATTTCAGAGCATTCTGTGTACGGTTTTAAAATTAGACTAAGTGAGCTATATTGAGGTTTTTTTAGGCTGTTAAAGGCATATTTAACTCTCCTTTATGCCACTCTAAAATGGATTCCTACTGATATCCAAGGTTCAATCCAACTATGAGTTAGACACTACATATTCATTGGGTCACTCAGGTAATTTAGGACCATTCTGAGGTAGGATTTTAAAAATACAGCCTAGAATGTCTAATAAATAGTGTGATTTAAATCTTTTTCAGGCTGTTAAAGGCATATTTTTCTCTTTTTCAGGCTACTCTAAAAATGAATCCTGACGTTATCCCAGCTTCATTCCACATCGGTTGGAGACATCACCTCTAAAGTGTGTCTTCCAGGTATTATCAGAGCATTCTGATGTACGGTTCTAACCTTAAGGACTTAAAAGTAATGCTATATTGACGTTTTTTTAGGCTGTTATTGGCATATTTAACTCTCCTTCATGTCACTCTAAAATGGATTCCTACTGATATGCCAGGTTCATTCCAGGTATGGGTAGACACTACATACCCATTGGGTCACTCAGGTAATTTAGGACCATTCTGATTTAGGACTTTAAAAATAGAGCCTAGAATGTCTAATAAATAGTGTGATTTAAATCTTTTTCAGGCTGTTAAAGGCATATTTTTCTCTTTTTCAGGCTACTCTAAAAATGAATCCTGACGTTATCCCAGCTTCATTCCAGATCTGTTGGAGACATCACCTCTACAGTGTGTCTCCAGGTAATTTCAGAGCATTCTGATGTACGGTTCTAAAATTAAGGACTAAAAAGTAGAGCTATATTGACGTTTTTTCAGGCTGTTAAAGGCATATTTAACTCTCCTTCATGCCACTCTAAAATGGATTCCTATTTATATGCCAGGTTCATTCCAGGTATGGGTTAGACACTACTTAACCATTGGGTCACTCAGGTACTTTAGGACCATTCTTATGTAGGATTTTAAAAATAGAGCCTAGAATGTCTAATGAATAGTGTGATTTGAATCTTTTTCAGGCTGTTAAAGGCATATTTTTCTCTTTTTCAGGCTACTCTAAAAATGAATCCTGACGTTATCCCAGCTTCATTCCAGTCAGTTGGAGACATCACCTCAACAGTGTGTCTCTCAGGTAATTACAGAGCATTCTGATGTACGGTTCTAAAATTAAGGACTAAAACGTAGAGCTATATTGACGTTTATTTTAGGCTGTTAAAGGCATATTTAACTCTCCTTCATGCCAATCTAAAAACGATTCCTACTGATATGCAAGGTTCAATCCAATGGTTGAGACACTACATACATTGGGTCACTCAGGTATTTAGGACCATTCTGATGTAGATTTTAAAAAAGAGCCTAAATGTCTAATAATATTGTGATTTAAATCTTTTTCAGGCTGTTAAAGGCATATTTTTCTCTTTTTCAGTACTCTAAAAATGAATCCTGACGTTATCCCAGCTTCATTCAGTCTGTTGGAGACATCACCTCACAGTGTGTGTCTCCAGGTAATTTCAGAGCATTCGATGTACGGTTCTAAAATAGGACTAAAAATTAGAGCTATATTGACGTTTTTTAGGCTTAAAGCATATTTAACTCTCCTTCATGCCATCTAAAAGATTCCTACTGATATGCAGGTTCATCCATATGGTTAGACACTACATAGCATTGGGTCACTCAGGTATTTGGACCATTCTGATGTAGGATTTTAAAAATAGAGCCTAGAATGTCTAATAAGTGGTGATTTAATCTTTTCAGGCTGTTAAAGGCATATTTTTCTCTTTTCAGGCTACTCTAAAATGAATCCTACGTTATCCAGCTTCATTCCAGTCTGTTGGAGACATCACCTCTACAGTGTGTTCCAGGTATTTCAGAGCATTCTGATGTACGGTTCTAAAATTAAGGACTAAAAAGTAGCATATTTACTTTTTTTTAGGCGTTAAAGGCATTAACTCTCCTTCATGCCATCTAAAAGATCCTACTGATATGCAGGTTCATCCATATGGTTAGACACTACATACATTGGGTCACTCAGGTATTTGGACCATTCTGATGAGGATTTTAAAATAGAGCCTAGAATGTCTAATAATAGTGTGATTTAATCTTTTTCAGGCTGTTAAAGGCATATTTTCTTCTTTCAGCTACTCTAAATTGAATCCTACTTATCCCAGCTTCATCCAGTCTGTTGGAGACATCACCTCTACAGTGTGTCTTCCAGGTATTTCAAGCATTCTGATGTCGTTCTAAAATTAAGGACTAAAAAGTAGAGCTATATTGACGTTTTTTTAGCTGTTAAAGATATTTAACTCTCCTTATGCCACTCTAAAATGATTCTCTGATTGCCGGGTTCATCCAGGTATGGTTAGACACTACTTAACCATTGGGTCACTCAGTGTAATTTAGGACCATTCTGATGTAGGATTTTAAAAATAGAGCCTAGAATGTCTAATGAATAGTGTGATTTAAATCTTTTTCAGGCTGTTAAAGGCATATTTTTCTCTTTTTCAGGCTACTCTAAAAATGAATCCTGACGTTATCCCAGCTTCATTCCAGATCGGTTGGAGACATCACCTCTAAAGTGTGTCTTCCAGGTAATATCAGAGCATTCTGATGTACGGTTCTAACCTTAAGGACTTAAAAGTAGAGCTATATTGATGTTTTTTTAGGCTGTTATTGGCATATTTAACTCTCCTTCATGGCACTCTAAAATGGATTCCTACTGATATGCCAGGTTCATTCCAGGTATGGGTTAGACACTACATACCCATTGGGTCACTCAGGTAATTTAGGACCATTCTGATGTAGGACTTTAAAAATAGAGCCTAGAATGTCTAATAAATAGTGTGATTTAAATCTTTTTCAGGCTGTTAAAGGCATATTTTTCTCTTTTTCAGGCTACTCTAAAAATGAATCCTGACGTTATCCCAGCTTCATTCCAGATCTGTTGGAGACATCACCTCTACAGTGTGTCTCCCAGGTAATTTCAGAGCATTCTGATGTACGGTTCTAACATTAAGGACTAAAAGTAGAGCTATATTGACGTTTTTTCAGGCTGTTAAAGGCATATTTAACTCTCCTTCATGCCACTCTAAAATGGATTCCTACTGATATGCCAGGTTCATTCCAGGTATGGGTTAGACACTACATACCCATTGGGTCACTCAGGTAATTTAGGACCATTCTGATTTAGGATTTTAAAAATAGAGCCTAGAATGTCTAATAAATAGTGTGATTTAAATCTTTTTCAGGCTGTTAAAGGCATATTTTTCTCTTTTTCAGGTACTCTAAAAATGATCCTGACGTATCCCAGCTTCATTCAGTTTTGGAGACATCACCTCTACAGTGTGTTTCCAGGTAATTTCAGAGCATTCTGATGTACGGTTCTAAATTAAGGACTAAAAAGTAGAGCTATATTGACGTTTTTTAGGCGTTAAAGCAATTTTAACTCTCCTTCATGCCATCTAAAGTTCCTACTGATATGCCAGGTTTCATCCATATGGTTGAACACTACATTCATTGGGTCACTCAGGTATTTAGGACCATTCTGATGTAGGATTTTAAAATAAGCCTAGAATGTTAATAAATAGTGTGATTAATCTTTTTCAGGCTGTTAAAGGCATATTTTTCTCTTTTTCAGGCTCCTCTAAAGAATCCTCACTTATCCCCTTCATCCAGTCTGTTGGAGACATCCCTCACAATGTGTGTTGTCCAGGTAATTTCAGAGCATTCTGATGTACGGTTCTAAAATAAGGACTAAAAAGTAGAGCTATATTTACTTTTTAGGCGTTAAAGGCATTTAACTCTCCTCATGCCATCTAAAAGATTCCTACGGATATGCAAGGTTCATCCACTATGGTTAGACACTAAATATGCATTGGGTCACTCAGGTAATTTGGACCATTCTGATGTAGGATTTTAAAAATAGAGCCTAGAATGTCTAATATAGTGTGATTTAATCTTTTCAGGCTGTTAAAGGCATATTTTTCTCTTTTTCAGGCTACTCTAAAATGAATCCTCACGTTATCCCAGCTCATCCAAGTCTGTTGGAGACATCACCTCTACATGTGTCTTCCAGTTTTTCAGAGCATCTGATGTACGGTTTAAAATTAGGACTAAAGTGAGCTATATGATGTTTTTTTTAGGCTGTTAAAGGCATATTTTAACTCTCTTTTCATGCCACTCTAAATAGGATTCCTACTGATATACAAGGTTCAATCCAACTATGAGTTAGACACTACATATTCATTGGGTCACTCAGGCAATTTAGGACCATTTGGAGGTAGGATTTTAAAAATACAGCCTAGAACGTCTAATAAATAGTGTGATTTAAATATTTTTCAGGCTGTTAAAGGCATATTTTTCTCTTTTTCAGGCTACTCTAAAAATGAATCCTGACGTTATCCCAGCTTCATTCCAGATCTGTTGGAGACATCACCTCTAAAGTGTGTCTTCCAGGTAATTCAGAGCATTCTGATGTACGGTTCTAAAATTAAGGACTAAAAAGTAGAGCTATATTGACGTTTTTTTAGGCTGTTAAAGGCATATTTAACTCTCCTTCATGCCACTCTAAAATGGATTCCTACTGATATGCCAGGTTCATTCCAGGTATGGGTTAGACACTACATACCCATTGGGTCACTCAGGTAATTTAGGACATTCTTATTTAGGACTTTATAAATAGAGCCTAGAATGTCTAATAAATGTGATGATTAAATCTTTTTCAGGCTGTTAAAGGCATATTTTTCTCTTTTTCAGGCTATCAAAATGATACTGACGTTATCCCAGCTTCATTCCAATCTGTTGGAGACATCACCTCTACAAGTGTGTCTCCAGTAATTTCAAGCATTCTGATGTACGGTTCTAAAATTAAGGACTAAAAAGAGGCTATATTACGTTTTTTCAGGCTGTTAAAGGCATATTAATCTCCTTCATGCCACTCTAAAATGGATTCCTACTGATATGCCAGGTTCATTCCAGGTAGTGGTTAGACACTACACCCTTGGGTCACTCAGGTAATTTAGACCATTCTGATTTAGGATTTAAAAATAGAGCCTAGAATGTCTAATAATAGTGTGATTTAAATTCTTTTTCAGGCTGTTAAAGGCATATTTTCTCTTTTTCAGGCTACTCTAAAAATAATCCTGACGTTATCCCAGCTTCATTCCAGACTGTTGGAGACTCACCTCTACAGTGTGTCTCGGGTAATTTCACAGCATTCTGATGTACGGTCTAAATTAGGACTAAAAGTAGAGCTATATTGACGTTTTTTTAGGCTGTTAAGGCTATTTAACTCTCCTCATGCCATCTAAAATGGATTCCTATTATTGCCAGGTTCATTCCAGGTATGGGTTAGACACTACTAACCATTGGGTCACTCAGGTAATTTAGGACCATTCTGATGTAGATTTAAAAATAGAGCCTAGAATGTCTAATAATAGTGTGATTTAAATCTTTTCAGGCTGTTAAGGCATATTTTTCTCTTTTTCAGGCTACTCTAAAAATGAATCCTGACGTCATCCCAGCTTCATTCCGGGTCTGTTGGAGACATCACCTCAACAGTGTGTCTCTCAGGTAATTACAGAGCATTCTGATGTACGGTTCTAAAATTAAGGACTAAAAGTAGGCTTATTGACATTTATTTTGGCTGGTTAAAGGCATATTTAACTCTCCTTCATGCATCTAAAAACTTCCTACATATCAGGTTCATTCCATGTGGGTTAGACACTACTACCTTGGGTCACTCAGGTATTTAGGACCATTCTTGATGTAGGATTTTAAAATAGAGCCTAGAATGTCTATAATTATTGATGAAATCTTTTTCAGGCTGTTAAAGGCATATCTAACTCTCCTTTATGCCACTCTAAAATGGATTCCTACTGATATGCTAGGTTCAATCCAGGTATGCGTTAGACAGTACATACCCATTGGATCACTCAGGTAATTAGACCATTCTGATATAGGATTTTAAAAATAGAGCCTATAATGTCAAATAAATAGTGTGATTTAAATCTTTTTCAGGCTTTTAAAGGCATATTTTTCTCTTTTTCAGGCTACTCTAAAAATGAATCCTGACGTTATCCCATTTTCATTACAGGTCTGTTGGAGACATCACCTCTACAGTGTGTCTTCCAGATAATTTCAGAGCATTCTGATGTAAGGTTCTAACATTAAGGACTAAAAATTAGAGCTATATTGACGTTTTTTTAGGCTGTTAAAGGCATATTTAACTCTCCTTCATGCCACTCTAAAATGGATTCCTACTGATATGCCAGGTTCGTTCCACGTATGGGTTAGACACTACATTCTCTTTGGTCACTCAGGTAATTTAGGACCATTCGGATGTAGGATTTTAAAATTACAGCCTAGAATGTCTAATAAATAGTGTGATTTAAATCTTTTTCAGGCTGTTAAAGGCATATTTTTCTCTTTTTCAGGCTACTCTAAAAAGGAATCCTGACGTTATCCCAGCTTCATTCCAGATCTGTTGGAGACATCACCTCTACAGTGTGTCTTCCAGGTAATTTCAGAGCATTCTGATGTACGGTTCTAAAATTAAGGACTAAAAGTAAGCTTATTGATGTTTTAGGCTGTTAAGGCAATTTACCTCTCCTTCATGCCATCTAAAAAGATTCCTATTGATATGCAAGGTTCAACCACTATGGTTAGACACTACTACCCATTGGGTCACTCAGGTAATTAGGACCATTCTGATAGGATTTTAAAAATAGAGCCTGAATGTCTAATAAATAGTGTGATTTGAATCTTTTTCAGGCTGTTAAAGGCATATTTTTCTCTTTTTCAGCTATTCTAAAAATGATCCTGACGTTATCCCCACTTCATTCAGTCTGTTGGAGACATCACCTCTACATGGTCTTCCAGGTATTTAGAGATATTCTGATGTACGGTTCTAAAATTAAGGACTAAAAGTAGAGCTTATTAGAGTTTTTTCAGGCTGTTAAAGGCATATTTAACCTCCTTCCTGCACTCTAAAATGGATTCCTACGATATGCCAGGTTTTATTCCAGGTATGGTTAGACACTACTACCCATTGGTCACTCAGGTAATTTAGACCATTCTGATTTAGGATTTAAATAGAGCCTAGAATGTCTATAAATAGTGGTGATTTAAATCTTTTCTCGCTGTTAAAGGCATATTTTTCTCTTTTTCAGGCTACTCTAAAATGAATCCTGACGTATGAAGCTGGGATAACGTCAGGATTCATTTTTAGAGTATCCTGAAAAAGAGAAAAATAGGCCTTTAACAGCATGAAAAAGATTCAAATCACACTATTTATTAGACATTCCTGGCTCTATTTTTAAAATCCTACATCAGAAT
>NC_045750.1:20031810-20031912 GCF_008692095.1 Etheostoma spectabile | reverse complement strand
TAAATTACCTGAGTGACCCAATGGATATGTAGTGTCTCTCCCATTGTTGGATTGAACCTTGCATATCAGTAGGAAACCTTTTTAGAGTGGCATGAAGGAGAG
>NC_045750.1:20031625-20031800 GCF_008692095.1 Etheostoma spectabile | reverse complement strand
CTTTAACAGCCTAAAAAAACGTCAACATAGCTCAACTTTTTAGTCCTTAATTTTAAAACCGTACATCAGAATGATCTAAAATTACCTGGAAGAAACACTGTAGAGGTGATGTCTTCAACAGACTTGGAATGACACTGGTATAACATCAGGATTCATTTTTAGAGTAGCCTGAAAA
>NC_045750.1:20031533-20031615 GCF_008692095.1 Etheostoma spectabile | reverse complement strand
ATGCCTTTAACAGCCTGAAAAAGATTCAAATCACACAATTTATTAGACATTCCAGGCTCTATTTTTAAAATCCTACATCAGA
>NC_045750.1:20028886-20031523 GCF_008692095.1 Etheostoma spectabile | reverse complement strand
ATTACCTGAGTGACCCAATGCATATGTAGCGTCTAACCCATAGTTGGATTGAAGCTTGCATATCAGTAGAAATCTTTTTTAGAGTGGCATGAAGGAGAGTGAAATATGCCTTTAACAGCCTTAAAAAACGTCAATATAGCTCTACTTTTTAGTCCTTAATTTTTGAACCGTAAACATCATAATGTGGCCCTCTGAACGTCTACTTGGTTACAACGTGCACATGGAGAGGGGAGTGGTCTCAACAGACGCATGTGTAAAATGCACGCGGGGAGTACACCACAAACCTCAGGATTCATTTTTAGAGTATCCTGAAAAAGAGAAAATATGCTCTTGTACCACGCTAAAAAGACATGGTAAGATCCATAATGATCTCAATTAGACAACGTCTAACTCGTATTTTAAAAGCCTACAGCGATGGTCGCCAATCACTGCCACGTGAGCCCGGCGCATAGGTAGTGTGTCAACCCCAAGTTTAAGTTGAACCGTGCCATACTGCGTGAGGAACTCGTTTTAAGTGCATGAGGAAGAGTTTAAATATGCCTTAAACAGCCTAAAAAAACTCAATATAGCCTACTTTTTAGTCCTTTTTATTAGAACCGTACACGCAGAATGCCTCTGAATACCTGAGAACACACTGTAGAGTGATGTCTCCAGACCTGGAATGAAGCTGGATAACGTCAGGATTCATTTTAGAGTACCTGAAAAGAGAAAAATATTGCCTTTAAAGCCAAAAAGATCAAATCACACTATTATTCTTAGCACATTACCTAGGCTCTATTTTTAAAATCCTAACAAATTGTCCTAAATTACCTGAGTGACCCAATGGTATAGTACTAACCCATACTGTGATTGAACCTGCCTATAGTAGGAATCATTTTAAGTGCATGAAGGAGAGTTAAATATGCCTTAACAGCCTGAAAAAACGTCAATATAGCTCATCTTTTTAGTCCTTAATTTTAAAACCGTACTCGTACAGCTGAATACCTACTAAACACACTGTAGAGTGAGTCCTCAACAGACCTGGAATGACGCTGGGATACGTCAGGATCATTTTTTAGAGTAGCCTGAAAAGAGAAAATATGCCTTTACAGCCTGAAAAGAATTAATCAACTATTTATTAGACATTCGGCTCTATTTTTAAATTCCTAAATCAATGGTCCTAAATTACCTGAGTGACCCAATGGTGTATGTAGTGTCAACCCATACCTGGAATGAACTGGCATATAAGTAAATCCATTTGAGTGGCATGAAGAGAGTTAAATATGCCTTTAGCACTAAACACTGTCTTGCTCACTTTTAAGTCCTTAATTAGAACCGTACTCAGAATGCTCTGAAATTACCCTGAAGACACACTTAGAGTTGATGTCTCCACAGTCAATGATAACTGGGATAACTCAGGATTCATTTTTAGAGTAGCCTGAAAAAAGAGAAAAATATGCCTTTACAGCCTGAAAAAGATTCAATCACACTATTATTAGACATTCTAGGCTCTTTTTTAAATCTACATCAGAATGGTCCTAAATTACCTGAGTGACCCAATGGTTGTATGTCTAACCCTAACCTGGTGATGACCTGGCATATCGTAGGACCATTTTAGAGTGGCATGAAGGAGAGTTAAATATGCCTTTAACAGCCTAAAAAAACGTCAATATAGCTCTACTTTTAGTCCTTAATTTTAGAACCGACTCGAATCTCTGAAATATACCTGGACAGACACTGTAGAGGTGATGTCTCCAACAGACCTGGAATGAAGCTGGGATAACGTCAGGATCTTTTTAGAGTAGCCTGAAAAAGAGAAAAATATGCCTTTAACGCCTGAAAAAGATTAAATCACTATTTTTGCATTCTAGGCTCGATTTTTAAAATCAACACTGAGGTCCTAAATTACCTGAGTGACACCAATGGGATAGTATGTATAACCCATACCTGGAATGAACCTGGCATATCAGTAGGAATCTCTTTATGAGGTGCATGAAGGAGGTTAAATATGCCTTAACTCTAAACAGTAAAACGTCAAATAGGCCCACTGTTAATCCTTAATTTAACTCCATCAAATGCCTAAATTACCTGGAAACACACTTAGAGTGATGTCTCCAACCAGACCTGGAATGAAGCTGGGATAACGTCAGGATATTTTTAGAGTACCTGAAAAGAGAAAATATGCCTTTAACAGCCTGAAAAATTTAATCACACTATTTATTAGACATCTAGCTCTATTTAAATCCTACATCAGAATGGTCCTAATTACCTGAGTGACCCAATGGTATAGTGTCTACCCATACCTGGAATGAACCTGCCATTCGAAAGGAATCCATTTAGAGTGGCATGAGGAGAGTTAAATATGCCTTTAACAGCCTAAAAAACGTCAATATAGCTCATACTTTTTAGTCCTTAATTTTAAACCGTACATCAGAATGCTCTGAAATTACCTGGAAGACACACTTGTGAGGTGATGTCTCAACGACTTAATGAAGCTGGGATAATGTCCAGATTCATTTTTAGAGTAGCCTGAAAAAGAGAAAAATATGCCTTTAACAGCCTGAAAAAGATTCAAATCACACTATTTATTAGATATTCTAGGCTCTATTTTTAAAATCCTATATCAAAATGGTCCTAAATTACCTGAGTGACCCAATG
>NC_045750.1:20016175-20028876 GCF_008692095.1 Etheostoma spectabile | reverse complement strand
GTCTAACCCATACTTGGAATGAACCTGGCATGTCAGTAGGAATCGATTTTAGAGTGGCATGAAGGAGAGTTAAATATGCCGTTAACAGCCTAAAAAAACGTCAATATAGCTCAACTCTTTAGTCCTTAATTTTAAAACCGTACATCAGAAGGCTCTGAAATTACCTGGAAGACACACTGTAGAGGTGATGTCTCCAACAGACCTGGAATGAAGCTGGGATAACGTCAGGATTCATTTTTAGAGTAGCCTGAAAAAGAGAAAAATATGCCTTTAACAGCCTGAAAAATATTTAAATCACACTATTTTTAGCCGTTCTAGGCGGCACTTTTAAAATCCTCATCCGAATTGTCCTAATTACCTGAGGGACCCCAATGTATGTAGTGTCTAACCCATACGTTGGAAGAACCTATATCAGTAGGAATCATTTTTAGAGTGGCATAGAGAGTTAAATATGCCTTTAACAGCCTAAAACACGTCATATAGCTCCACTTTTAGTCCTTATGTTGAAACCTTCATCAGATGCTCTGAAATTACCCTGGAAGACACACTGTAGAGATGTACTCCACAGCACATGAAAATGGGATAACGTCGGATTCATTTTTAGAGTAGCCTGAAAAGAAAAAATATGCCCTTTAAACAGCCTGAAAAAGTTAAATCACACTATTTATTTAGACATTATAGGCCTATTTTTTAAAATCCTAATTCCACAATGTCTACATGACCTGAGGGACCCAATGGTATGTATGTCTAACCAACCTGTTTGAACCTGCATATCAGTAGTCCATTTTAGAGTCAAAGGGATAGATATGCCTTTAACAGCCTGAAAAGATTTTAAATCACCTATTTATTAGACATTCTAAGGCTCTATTTTTAAACCCTACATCGAATGGTCCTAATTACCTGAGTGACCCATGATTGAGGTCTACCCATGGATGAACCTGCATATGAGTAGGAATTGTTTTTAGAGCGCATGAAGAGAGTTAAATATGCCTTTAAACAGCCTGAAAAAGTCATAATTAGCTCTACTTTTAGTCCTTAATTTTAAACCGTCCATCAGAATGCTCTGTAATTACCTGAGAGACACACTGTGAGGTGATGTCTCCCAACAGACGTGGATGAAGCTGGGATACTCAGGATTCATCTTTTTAGAGTAGCCTGAAAAAGAGAAAAATATGCCTTTAACAGCCTGAAAAAGATTCAAATCACACTATTCATTAGACATTCTAGGCTCTATTTTAAAATCCTACATCAGAATGGTCCTAAATTACCTGAGTGACCCAATGTTAAGTAGTGTCTAACCCATACCTGGAATGAACCTGGCATATAAGTAGGAATCCATTTTAGAGTGGCATGAAGGAGAGTTAAATATGCCTTTAACAGCCTGAAAAAACTTCAATATAGCTCTACTTTTTAGTCCTTAATTTTAGAACCGTACATCAGAATGCTCTGAAATTACCTGGACGACACACTGTAGAGGTGATGTCTCCAACAAATCTGGAATGAAGCTGGGATAACGTCAGGATTAATTTTTAGAGTAGCCTGAAAAAGAGAAAAATATGCCTTTAACAGCCTGAAAAAGATTTAAATCACACTATTTATTAGACATTCTAGGCTCTATTTTTAAAGTCCTAAATCAGAATGGTCCTAAATTACCTGAGTGACCCAATGGGTATGTAGTGTCTAACCCATACCTGGAATGAACCTGGCATATCAGTAGGAATCCATTTTGAGTGCATGAAGGAGAGTTAAATATGCCAATAACAGCCTAAAAAAACGTCAATATAGCTTTACTTTTAAGTCCTTAATTTAAGAACCGTACATCAATGCTCTGATATCCCTGGAAGACACACTTTAGAGGTGTGTCTCCAACCATGTGGAATGAAGCTGGGATAACGTCAGATTCATTTTTAGAGTAGCCTAAAAAGAGAAAAATATGCCTTTAACAGCCTGAAAAATTAAATCACACATTTATTAGACTCTAGGCTTATTTTTAAAAATCCTACTCAAATGGTCCTAAATTCCTGAGTGACCCAATATAGGTAGTGTCTAACCATAGTTGATGAACCTGGCATATCAGTAGGAATCCATTTTAGAGTGGCATAAGAAGAGGTTAAATATCCCTTTAACAGCCTAAAAACATCAATATAGCTCAACTTTTAGTCCTTAATTTTAAAACCTCATCAAGCTCTGAATAACCTGGAAGACACACTGTAGAGGTGATGTCTCCACAGACTTGGAGTGAAGCTGGGAAACGTCGATATTCAATTTTAGAGAGCCTGAAAAAGAAATAGTCCTTTAACAGCCTGAAAAAGATTCAAATCACACTATTTTAGACATTCTAGCTCTATTTTTAAATCCTACATCAGAATGGTCCTAAATTACCTGAGTGACCCAATGGTTAGTATTGTCTAACCCAACTGATGAACCTGGCATCTCTAGGAATCCATTTTAGAGTGGCATAAAGGAGAGTTAAATATGCCTTTAACAGCCTAAAAAACGTCATAAAAGCTCTACTTTTAGTCCTTAATTTTAGAACGTACATCAGAATGCTCTGAAATTACCTGGAAGACACACTGTAGAGGTGATGTCTCCAACAGACCTGGATGAAGCTGGGATAACGTAGGATCCTTTTTAGTAGCCTGAAAAGAGAAAATTGCCTTTAACAGCCTGAAAAAGATTTAAATCACACTATTTATAGACATTCTAGGCTGTAATTTAAACTCCTACATCGAAGGGTCCTAAATTACCTGAGTGACCCAATAGGTATGTAGTGTCTAACCCATACGTGGAAGAACCTGCTATCAGTAGGAATCCTTTTAGGGGCATGAAGGAGTTAATATGCCTTTAACAGCCTAAAAAAACGTACATATAGCTCTATTTTTAGTCCTTAATGTTAGAACCTTACATCAAATGCTCTGAATTATCTGGAAGACCACTGTAGGGATGTCTCCAACAGACCCTGTAATGAATGGGATAACGTCAGGATTCATTTTTAGAGTACCTGAAAAGAGAAAAATATGCCTTTAAAAAGCCTGAAAAAGATTTAAATCACACTATTTATTTGACATTATGGCTCTATTTTTAAAATCCTATACACAGAATGTCCTATTACCTGGATGACCCATGGGTATGTTGTCTAACGCATACCTGATTGAACCTGCATAATAGAATCCATTTTAGAGTGGCATAAGGAAGTTAGATATGCCTTTACAGCCTGAAAAGATTTAAATCACATATTTATTGACTTCTAGGCTTATTTTAAAACCTACATCGATGTCCTAATTACCTGATGACCCAATGATATGTGTGTCTAACCCACAGTTGGATTGAACCTTGCATATAAGTAGGAATTGTTTTTAGATCGGCATGAAGGAGAGTTAAATATGCCTTTAACAGCCTAAAATAAATGTCAATATAGCTCTACGTTTTAGTCCTTAATTTTAGAACCGTCATCAGAATGCTCTGTAATTACCTGAGAGACACACTGTTGAGGTGATGTCTCCAACAGACCCGGAATGAAGCTGGGATGACGTCAGGATTCATTTTTAGAGTAGCCTGAAAAAGAGAAAAATATGCCTTTAACAGCCTGAAAAAGATTCAAATCACACTATTCATTAGACATTCTAGGCTCTATTTTTAAAATCCTACATCAGAATGGTCCTAAATTACCTGAGTGACCCAATGGTTAAGTAGTGTCTAACCCATACCTGGAATGAACCTGGCATATAAGTAGGAATCCATTTTAGAGTGGCATGAAGGAGAGTTAAATATGCCTTTAACAGCCTGAAAAAACGTCAATATAGCTCTACTTTTTAGTCCTTAATTTTAGAACCGTACATCAGAATGCTCTGAAATTACCTGGAAGACACACTGTAGAGGTGATGTCTCCAACAGATCTGGAATGAAGCTGGGATAACGTCAGGATTCATTTTTAGAGTAGCCTGAAAAAGAGAAAAATATGCCTTTAACAGCCTGAAAAAGATTTAAATCACACTATTTATTAGACATTCTAGGCTCTATTTTTAAAGTCCTAAATCAGAATGGTCCTAAATTACCTGAGTGACCCAATGGGTATGTAGTGTCTAACCCATACCTGGAATAAACCTGGCATATCAGTAGGAATCCATTTTAGAGTGGCATGAAGGAGAGTTAAATATGCCTTTAACAGCCTGAAAAAACGTCAATATAGCTCTACTTTTTAGTCCTTAATTTTAGAACCGTACATCAGAATCATCTGAAATTACCTGGAAGACACACTGTAGAGGTGATGTCTCCAACAGACCTGTAATGAAGCTGGGATAACGTCAGGATTCATTTTTAGAATAGCCTGAAAAAGAGAAAAATATGCCTTTAACAGCCTGAAAAAGATTCAAATCACACTATTTATTAGACATTCTAGGCTCTATTTTTAAAATCCTACATCAGAATGGTCCTAAATTACCTGAGTGACCCAATGGGTATGTAGTGTCTAACCCATAGTTGGATTGAACCTTGCATATCAATAGGAATCGTTTTTAGATTGGCATGAAGGAGAGTTAAATATGCCTTTAACAGCCTAAAAGAACATCAATACAGCTCTACTTTTTAGTCCTTAATTTTAGAACCGTACATCAGAATGCTCTGAAATTACCTGGAAGACACACTGTAGAGGTGATGTCTCCAACAGATCTGGAATGAAGCTGGGATAACGTCAGGATTCCTTTTTAGAGTAGCCTGAAAAGAGAAAATCCTTTAACAGCCTGAAAAGATTTAAATCACACTATTTATTAGACATTCTGCTTATTTAAATCCTACATCGAATGGTCCTAAATTACCTGAGACCCAATAGGTATGTATGTCTACCCATACGTTGAGACCTGGATATCAGTAGGAATCCATTTTGATGGCAGAAGAGAGTTAAATATGCCTTTAACAGCCTAAAAAAACGTCAATATAGCTCTATTTTTAGTCCTTATTAGAACCTTACATCAGAATGCTCTGAATTTACCTGAAGACCCACTGTAGAGGATGTCTCCAACAGACCTGAATGAATGGGATAACTCAGATTCATTTTTAGAGTAGCCTGAAAAAGAGAAAAATATGCCTTTAACAGCCTGAAAAAAGTAATCAACTATTTATTGACATTTAGGCTCTATTTTTAAAATCCTATCCAGAATGGTCCTAATTACCTGGTACCAATGGTATGTATGTCTAACCATACCTGGAATGAACCTGGCATATCGTAGGATCCATTTTAGAGTGGCATAAGGAGAGTTAATATGCCTTTCACACTGAAAAAGATTAAATCACATAATTTATTAGACATTCTAGGCTCTATTTTTAAAATCCTACATCAGAATGGCCTAAATTACCTGAGACCCAATGAGAGGTGTCTAACCCAAGTTGATGAACCTGAATGAGTAGAATGTTTTTAGAGTGGCATGAAGAGAGTTAAATATGCCTTTAACAGCCTAAAATAAAGTCTATACTCTACTTTTAGTCCTTAATTTTAGACCGTCATCAGAATGCTCTGAATTACCTGAGAGAACACACTGAGAGTGATGTCTCCAACAGACCCGGAATGAACTGGGATACGTCAGGATTCATTTTTAGATGCCTGAAAAGAGAAAATATGCCTTTAACAGCCTGAAAAAGATTAAATCACACTATTTTAGACATTCTAGGCTCTATTTTTAAAATCCTACTCAGAATGGTCCTAAATTACCTGAGTGACCCATGGTTAGATAGTGTCTAACCCATACCTGGAATGACCTGGCATATATAGGAATCCATTTTAGAGTGCATGAAGGGATTTAATATGCCTTTAACAGCCTGAAAAAACGTCAATATCAGCTCTACTTTTTAGTCCTTAATTTTAGAACCGTACATCAAAATGCTTAATTACCTGGACAACACGTATAGGTGATGTCTCCAACAGATCTGGAATGAGCGGATACGTCAGGATTATTTTTAGAGTAGCCTGAAAAGAGAAATATGCCTTTAACAGCCTGAAAAAGATTTAAATCACCTATTTATTAGACATTCTAGGCTCTATTTTTAAAGTCCTAAATCAATGGTCCTAAATTACCTAGTGACCCAATGGGTATGTTGTCTAACCCATACTGAATGAACCGGGCAATCATTAGGAATCCATTTTAGAGTGGCATGAAGGAGAGTTAAATATGCCTTTAAAGCCTAAAAAACGTCAATATAGCTCTACTTTTTAGTCCTTAATTTTAGAACGTACATCAGAATGCTCTGAATTACCTGGCACACTGTGAGGTGATGTCTCCAACAGATCTGGAATGAGCTGGGATACACGTCAGTATTCATTTTAGTAGCCTGAAAAAGAGAAAAATTGCCTTTAACAGCCTGAAAAAGATTTAAATCACCTATTATTAGACATTCTAGGCTCTATTTTTAAATCCTACATCAGAATGGTCCTAAATTACCTGTGCCCCATGGGAGTAGTGTCTAACCATACCTGGAATAAACCTGGCATATCAGTAGAATCCATTTTAGAGTGGCATAAAGAGGTTAAATATCTTTAACACGCTAAAAAACGTCAATATATCTCTACTTTTTAGTCCTTAATTTTAGAACCGTACATCAGAATGCTCTGATATTACCTGGAAGACACACTTTAGAGGTGATGTCTCCACCAGACTGGATGAGCTGGGATAACGTCAGATTCATTTTTAAGTAGCCTGAAAAAAGAAAATATGCCTTTAACCCTGAAAAAATTTAAATCACACTATTTATTAGACTTCTAGGCTTATTTTTAAAATCCTACTCAATGGTCCTAAATTCCTGAGTGACCCAATGATAGTGTGTCTAACCATATTGGATGAACCTGATATCAGTAGGAATCCATTTTAGAGTGGCATAAAGAGAGTTAAATATGCCTTTAACGCCTAAAAAACTCAATATAGCTACTTTTAGTCCTTATTTTAACCGACATCAGTGCTCGAAATACCTAGACACACTGTAGAGGTGATGTCTCCAACAACTGGAGGAAGCTGGGATAACGTAGGATTCATTTTAGAGTAGCCTAAAAAGGAAAAATTCCTTTACAGCCGAAGATTAAATCACACTATTATTAGACATTCTAGGCTCTATTTTTAAAATCCCATCAGAATGGTCCAAATACCTGGTGACCACTGTATGTAGTGTCTAACCCATAGTTGGTTGAACCTGCATATCAGTAGAATCTTTTAGATGGCATGAAGGAGAGTTAAATATGCTTTAAACGCCTAAAAAAACGTCAATATAGCTCACTTTTTAGTCCTTAATTTTAAACCGTACATCAAATGCTCTGAAATTACCTGAACAACACACTGGAGGTGTGTCTCCAACCGACTTGAGTGAAGCTGGGATACTGAGATTCATTTTATAGCCTGAAAAGAGAAAAAATGCCTTTACAGCCTGAAAAAGATTCAATCACACTATTTATTAGACATTCTAGGCTCTATTTTTAAAATCCTACATCAGAATGGTCCAAATACCTGAGTGACCCAATGTATGTAGTGTCAACCCATATTGGATGAACCTGCATATCGTAGGAATCGTTTTTTAGATGGCATGAAGGAGAGTTAAATATGCTTAACGCGCTAATAAACGTCATATGCTCTACTTTTAGTCCTTAATTTTAGAACCGTACATCAGAAGCTCTGAATTACCTGGACAACACACTGTAAGGTGATGTCTCAACAAGACCTGTAATGAAGCTGGGATAACGTCAGGATTCTTTTTAGAGTACTGAAAAAGAGAAAAATATGCCTTTAACAGCCTGAAAAGATTTAAATCACACTATTTTAGACATTATAGGCTCTATTTTTAAAATCCTACATCAGAATGTTCCTAAATTACTGAGTGACCCAATGGTATGTAGTGTCTAACCATACCTGAATGAACCTGGCATATCAGTAGGACGCCATTTTAGAGTGGCATGAAGGAGAGTTAAATATGCCTTTAACAGCCTAAAAAACGTACAATATGCTCTACTTTTTGTCCTTAATTTTAGAACCGTACATCGAAGCTCTGAATTACCTGGACACACACTGTAGAGGTGATGTCTCCAACAGATCTGGAATAAGCGGGGATAACGTCGATTCATTTTAGATTAGCCTGAAAAAGAGAAAAATATGCCTTTAACAGCCTGAAAAGATTAAATCACACTATTTTAGACATTCTAGGCTCTATTTTTAAATCCTACTCCGATGGTCCTAAATTACCTGAGTGACCCAATGGGTAGTAGTGTCTAACCCATACCTGGATGAACTCTGCATATCAGTAGGATCCATTTTAGAGTGCATGAAGGAAGTTAATATGCCAATACAGCCTAAAAAACGTCAATATAGCTTACTTTTAGTCCTTAATTAGAACCGTACATCGAATGCTCTGAAATTACCTGGAGACACACTTTAGAGGTGATGTCTCCAACGACTGTGAATGAAGCTGGGATACCGTCAGGATTCTTTTTAGAGTAGCCTGAAAAAGAGAAATAGCCTTTAACAGCCTGAAAAAGATTAATCACACTATTATTAACATTCTAGGCTCTATTTTAAAATCCTACATCTCAGGCCCTAAATTCCTGAGTGACCCAATGGTTAGTAGTGTTTAACCCATACCTGGAATGAACCTGCATATCAGTAGGAATCCATTTTAGAGTGGCATGAAGAGAGTTAAATCTAACTTTAACAGCTAAAAAACGTCAATATAGCTCTACTTTTTGTCCTTAATTTTAGAACCGTACATCAGAATGCTCTGAAATACCTGGAAGACACCACTGTGAGGTGATGTCTCCAACACACTTGGATGAAGCTGGGATAACGTGAGATTCATTTTTAGAGTAGCCTGAAAAAGAGAAAAATATGCCTTTAACACCTGAAAAAGATTAATCACACTATTTATTAGACATTCTAGGCTCTATTTTTAAATCCTACATCAGAATGGTCCAAATACCTGAGTGACCCAATGATATGTATGTCTAACCCATAGTGATTGAACCTGCATAGTAGGAATCTTTAGATGGCATGAAGGGAGTTAATATGCTTTAACGGCCTAAAAAACTCAATATAGCTCTACTTTTAGTCCTTAATTTAGAACCGTACATCAGAATGCTCTGAATTACCTGGAAACACACGTAGAGTGATTTCTCCAACAGACTTGAGTGAAGCTGGGATAAGTAGGATTCATTTTGAGTAGCCTGAAAGAGAAAAATATCCTTTAACAGCCTGAAAAGATTCAAATCACACTATTTTTAGACATTCTAGGCTCTATTTTTAAAATCCTACATCAGAATGGTCCAAATACCTGACCAATGTTGTATGTCTACCCATAGTTGGATTGAACCTGCATATCAGTAGGAATCGTTTTTAGATTGGCATGAAGGAGAGTTAAATATGTCTTTAACGGCCTAAAATAAACGTCAATATAGCTCTACTTTTTAGTCCTTAATTTTAGAACCGTACATCAGAATGCTCTGAAATTACCTGGACAACACACTGTAGAGGTGATGTCTCCAAAGACCTGTAATGAAGCTGGGATAACGTCAGGATTCATTTTTAGAGTATCTTGAAAAAGAGAAAAATATGCCTTTAACAGCCTGAAAAAGATTTAAATCACAATATTTATTAGACATTATAGGCTCTATTTTTAAAATCCTACATCAGAATGGTCCTAAATTACCTGAGTGACCCAATGTATGTAGTGTCACCCACTTGGATGAACCTGCATATCAGTAGGAATCTTTTTAGGATGGCATGAAGGAGAGTTAAATAGCCTTTAACAGCCTAAAAAAACGTCAATATAGCTCTACTTTTAGTCCTTAATTTGAACCGTACACAGAATGCTCTGAATCCCTGAGAGACACCTGTTGAGGTATGTCTCCAACGACCTGGAATGAAGCTGGATAACTCGGATTCATTTTTAGAGTAGCCTGAAAAAGAGAAAAATATGCCTTTAACAGCCTGAAAAAGATCAAATCACACTATTTAGACATTCTAGGCTCTATTTTTAAAATCCTACAAGAATGGTCCTAAAAACCGGAGTGACCCAATGGTTAAGTAGTGTCTAACCCATACTGGATGAACCTGGCATATCAATAGGAATCCATTTAGAGTGGCATGAAGGAGTTAAATATGCCTTACAGCCTGAAACAAAACATAGCTCTACTTTTTAGTCCTTAATTTTAGAACCGTACATCAGAATGCTCTGAAATTACCTGGACGACACTGTAGAGGTGATGTCTCCAACAGATCTGGAATGAAGCTGGGATAACGTCAGGATTCATTTTTAGAGTAGCCTGAAAAAGAGAAAAATATGCCTTTAACAGCCTGAAAAAGATTTAAATCACACTATTTATTAGACATTCTAGGCTCTATTTTTAAAGTCCTACATCAGAATGGTCCTAAATTACCTGAGTGACCCAATGGGTATGTAGTGTCTCACCCATACCTGGAATGAACCTGGCATATCAGTAGGAATCCATTTTAGAGTGCCATGAAGGAGAGTTAAATATGCCAATAACAGCCTAAAAAAACGTCAATATAGCTCTACTTTTAAGTCCTTAAGGTTAGAACCGTACATCAGAATGCTCTGATATTACCTGGAAGACACACTTTAGAGGTGATGTCTCCAACCGATCTGGAATGAAGCTGGGATAACTCAGGATTCATTTTTAGAGTAGCCCTGAAAAGAGAAAAATATGCCTTTAACAGCCGAAAAAGATTTAAATCACACTATTTATTAACTTCTAGGCTATTTTTAAAATCCTACATCAATGTTCCTAAATTCCTGGGGACCCCAATGATATGTAGTGTCTAACCATAGTGGATTGAACCTGATATCAGTAGGAATCCTTTTAGAGTGGCATAAGAAGAGTTAAATATCCTTTACAAGCCTAAAAAACCTAATGCTCAACTTTAGTCCTTAATTTTAGAACCGTACATCAGAATGCTCTGAAATAACCTGGAAGACACCTGTAGAGGTGATGTCTCCAACAGCTGTGAGTGAAGCTGGGATACTGAGGATTCATTTTAGAGTAGCCTGAAAAGAGAGAAAATATGCCTTTAACAGCCTGAAAATTTAAATCAACATATTTATTAGACATTATAGGCTCTATTTTTAAAATCCTACTCAGAATGGTCCTAAATTACCTGTGACCCAATGTATGTATTGTCAACCCACATTGGATGAACTTGCATATCAGTAGGAATCTTTTTAGTGCATGAAGGAGAGTTAATATGCCTTTAACAGCCTAAAAAACGTCAATATACTCTACTTTTAGTCCTTAATTTTAGAACCGTACATCAGAATGCTCTGAATTACCTGGAGACACACTGTGAGGTGATGTCTCCAATCTGGAATGAAGCTGGATAACGTCGTTTCATTTTTAGAGTACCTGAAAAAGAGAAAAATGCCTTTAACAGCCTGAAAAGTTAAATCACACTATTATTAGACATTCTAGCTCTATTTTTAAAATCCTACTACGAATGGTCCTAAATACCTGAGTGACCCAATGTAGTAGTGTCAACCCATACTGGAATGAACCTGGCATATCATAGGAATCCATTTTAGATGGCATGAAGGAGATTAAATATGCCTTTAACCACCTAAAAAACTCAATATAGCTCTACTTTTTAGTCCTTAATTTTAGAACCGTACATCAGAATGCTCTGAATTACCTGGACCCACTGTAGAGGTGATGTCTCCAACAGTCTGAATGAAGCTGGATACGTCAGTTAATTTTTTAGAGTAGCCTGAAAAAGAAGAAAATATGCCTTTAACAGCCTGAAAAAGATTTAAATCAACCTATTTATTAGACATTCTAGGCTCTATTTTAAAGTCCTAATCAAATGGTCCTAAATTACCTGAGTGACCCAATGGGTAGGTAGTGTTCTACCATACCTGAATACCTGGCATATCATTAGGAATCATTTAGAGTGACATGAGGAAGGTAAATATGCTAACAGCCTAAAAAACGTCAATATAGCTTACTTTTAAGTCCTTAATGTTAGAACCGTACATCAGAATGCTCTGATAATACCTGGAAGACACACTTTAGAGGTGATGTCTCCAACCGATGAATGAAGCTGGGATAACGTCAGGATTCATTTTTAGAGTAGCCTGAAAAAGAGAAAAATATGCCTTTAACAGCCTGAAAAAGATTCAAATCACACTATTCATTAGACATTCTAGGCTCTATTTTTAAAATCCTACATCAGAATGGTCCTAAATTACCTGAGTGACCCAATGGTTAAGTAGTGTCTAACCCATACCTGGAATGAACCTGGCATATCAGTAGGAATCCATTTTAGAGTGGCAAAAGAGAGTTAAATATGCCTTTAACAGCCTGAAAAAACGTCAATATAGCTCTACTTTTTAGTCCTTAATTTTAGAACCGTACATCAGAATGCTCTGAATTACCTGGAAGACACACTTTAGAGGTGATGTCTCCAACGACTTGGAGTGAAGCTGGGATAACGTGAGGATTCAATTTTAGAGTAGCCTGAAAAAGAGAAAAATATGCCTTTAACAGCCTGAAAAAGATTCAAATCACACTATTTATTAGACATTCTAGCTCTATTTTTTAAATCCATCAGAATGGTCCTAAAATTACTGAGTGACCCATGGTTAAGTAGTGTCTAACCCATACCTGGAATGAACCTGGCATATCAGTAGAGTACCTTTTATAGATGCATGAAGGAGAGTAAATATGC
>NC_045750.1:20016029-20016150 GCF_008692095.1 Etheostoma spectabile | reverse complement strand
AAAAAGAGAAAAATATGCCTTTAACAGCCTGAAAAAGATTTAAATCAAACTATTTATTCTAGGCTCTATTTTTAAAATAATACATCAGAATGGTCCTAAATTACCTGAGTGACCCAATGGA
>NC_045750.1:20015785-20016019 GCF_008692095.1 Etheostoma spectabile | reverse complement strand
CTAACCCATACCTGGAATGAACCTGGCATATCAGTAGGAATCTTTTTTAGAGTGGCATGAAGGAGGGTTACATATGCCTTTAACAGCATAATGAAATGTCAATATAGCTCAACTTTTTAGTCCTTAATTTTAAAACTGTACATCAGAATGCTCTAAAATTACCTGCAAGACACACCGTAGAGGTGATGTCTCCAACAGACCTGGAATGAAGCTGGGATAACGTCAGGATTCATT
>NC_045750.1:20015461-20015570 GCF_008692095.1 Etheostoma spectabile | reverse complement strand
ATCCATTTTAGAGTGGCATGAAGGAGAGTTAAATATGCCTTTAACAGCCTAAAAAAAACGTCAATATAGCTCAACGTTTTAGTCCTTAATTTTAAAACCGTACATCAGA
>NC_045750.1:20015329-20015451 GCF_008692095.1 Etheostoma spectabile | reverse complement strand
ATTACCTGGAAGACACACTGTAGAGGTGATGTCTTCAACAGACCTGGAATGAAGCTGGGATAATGTCAGGATTCATTTTTAGAGTATCCTGAAAAAGAGAAAAATATGCCTTTAACAGCCTG
>NC_045750.1:20011355-20011515 GCF_008692095.1 Etheostoma spectabile | reverse complement strand
CGTGGCACCTAATGATGGTGCGGTGGGAGGAGGTAGACAGGGAGTTTGGGCCCCTCCCAGAATCGGCGGAACCGGCTGATACCGGTGTTCCGGGAGCCACTTCGGACCCAGCGCTCTCTGGAGGCGGCGTAGAGGAACTTGAGCGGCTGGAGTACACCCT
>NC_045750.1:20010967-20011245 GCF_008692095.1 Etheostoma spectabile | reverse complement strand
CAGGTATAAAGGCCCTGCTAAGAGAGATCTACCAGCTGGAAGCCAGCCTGCAGACCACATTGATTCCTACCAGCGAGCCGGCGCCCAGCCTTCCGGACCTCCAGCCCCCTACTGCCGCTGACGAGGCAGACTCCCAGCCGCTGGTTTCCGCCGACGAGGCGGACTCCCAGCCGCCGGTTTCCGCCGACAAGGCGGAGCCCCAGCTGCCAGTTTCCGCCGACGAGGCGGACCCCCAGCCCCAGCCGCCGGCTCCCGCCGACAAGGCGGACCCCCAGCCA
>NC_045750.1:20009698-20010943 GCF_008692095.1 Etheostoma spectabile | reverse complement strand
CTGACCCCCAGCGGTCACCCGGCCCCCCAGACCCAGACCAGCCGACCGACCCCTTGGACCCAGACCGAAACCGGGCGACTGGCCCCCAAGACCCAGACCGGCCGACTGGCCCCCCTGACCCAGACCGGCCGTCCAGACCTCCAGACCCCAACCGGCCGACTGGCCCCCCCTGACCCAGACCAGCCGACCGGCCCCTTAGAGTCAGACCAGCCGACTGGCCCCCCTGACCCAGACCCGCCGACGGCTTCCCCCCTGACCCAGACCTGCCAACCGTCCCCTCCAGAGCCGGCCGACCATAACCACCCCAACCCTGACCCGAGGCCCGCCTATTCTGACAACACCCACCCCGCTGCGCTCGCGTGTCCCTGCCCCTCCGGTGCCGCCGTCCACGTTGTTGGGGTGGGGGCCCTGGGGTCGGGGTCGGGCGGTCAAGCGCCTCCCGAACCCCCCAGTTGGTGTCGGTGTGGTGGGGGGCGGTGTCCGTCCGCCCGGTTGGGCATTGGTGGCTCCCGGGTCTCCCTGGTCCCGGTTCCAGGGCTCCCTCGGGGTGAGACTGGGCAGTCCGCCGGCTTCCTCATGTCCTGGTCCAGGCCGGAGGGGGGGTTGTTGTTTTTGTTGTTTTTTCCTCATTCCCAGTCCTCAGAAGCCGCCGCCCCCCGTGGTCTTTGTCTGTTCTCCTAGTCCCTGTCTCCCTGGTCTTGTGTCTGTCCCTGTCACTGTCTTTGTCCCCATCACTGTGTCTGTTCCTGTCCCCGTCCTTGTACCTGTTCGTATGCCCGTCCATGCTTGTCCCCTGCCTACATCTGTCCCCGTGCTTTTCTCAGAGTCCGCTGTGTTGTCTCTTGCCCCTGGTTTTGTCTCTGTTCCGTCTTCCTCCCTGCCTGGTGTCCACTCCGGCCAATGGGGGTTTGTCCCTGCCGGGCGGACAACCGTCCTCTGTAGTGGTTTCCCCCGTCTCCCCTCCGTCCTGTCGTCCCCTCCTTGAGCCCGGTCTACGCTTGTCTCCCGTTTCCTTCCCAGTGGGGGGTCTTTGCTTTGATTTTTTCCGTGAGCCTGCTTGCCCTCTCTTCACCCGCGGGCTCTTTCTTAGCTCCTTAGTTTATCTCTGCCGTGACGCCTCTTTCCCTCCGCGGTGGCTCTTCTCTTTTTTTTTTCCTTGAGCTCTCTCTCCTTCCGCGTCATAGCTTTCCTGTCCCCCTTTTCCTTACCGCGGGGGCCTTCCTTCCGTGAAAGCTCACTCCGCGA
>NC_045750.1:20009540-20009673 GCF_008692095.1 Etheostoma spectabile | reverse complement strand
ACCGGCCGACCGGCCCCCCAGATCAGCCGACCAGACCACCCGACCCTGACCAGAGGCCCAGCACTTCTGACCCCTGGCTGGCGCTCGGTGGCCCTGCCCTCCGGCCGACGGCCAACGTTTTTGGCCCTCGGTC
>NC_045750.1:20008985-20009234 GCF_008692095.1 Etheostoma spectabile | reverse complement strand
TTGTCCCTGTGCCTATGTCTGTCCCTGTGCTTGTCTCGGTCCCCGTGTTTGTCTCTGTTCCAGTCTTCGTCTCTGTCCCGGTCACTGTCTCTGTCCCGGTCACCATTCCTGTCCCCGTCTTCCTCCCTGTTCCTCCGTCCGTCCTATCCAAAATTGTCCCCAAACCCGACCCATCCATCCCATCTACGTCCACGTCGGTCCCACCTGTTTGCTCAGAGTCTGGCCTGTCCCCTCTTGAAATTCCTAGTG
>NC_045750.1:20008738-20008949 GCF_008692095.1 Etheostoma spectabile | reverse complement strand
CTAGTGCGCCCCTCCGTGGGCTTCTCCGTGCTCCTCGTGCTCCTAGTGCGCCCCTCCGTGGGCTTCTCCGTGCTCCTAGTGCGCCCCTCCGTGGGCTTCTCCGTGCTCCTCGTGCTCCTAGTGCCCCCCTCCGTGGGCTTCCCCGTGTTCCTCGTGCTCCTAGTGCGCCCCCCAGTGGGCTTTCTCGCGTCCTTAGTGCGCACTCTAGAGG
>NC_045750.1:20005420-20008713 GCF_008692095.1 Etheostoma spectabile | reverse complement strand
CCGCAATCGCTGGTGGCCAGCAGTTATTACTACACGAAGCACCCCCTAGAGGCCTGCAGAGGGTCTGCGAAGCAGCTTCCCACAGGGAGGCTGCCACATTTGTTCTATAACATATCGAAGCGCGACGTAGGTACTGAAGTGCACATGGCTGCGGAAAGCCGCTCGTATGTAGTGTGTCAGGCCCACATACCGATAAGATATAACGCTCTGGAAAGTGGCCCACTTGGGGGGTCCTTGGACACTATGACCTACGAGGAACCGTGTAGCCCCCGGAGGGTGCACTAGTAGTTTTGCTTCACCTCTCTAACATGCTGAGGTCTTAAATAAAAAAAAATCCTCCTTACCTAAAAAAAACTGTGTCACAGGGGGGGGGGGGGGGGGGGGGTGTTGAGGACCTGATCCTCGAAACTTCCTTCCTGTACTTGCTCTGTCATCTGGTCCAGCTATATTTCATAAATAATCGGGGCCAATATCCAATCTTAATATTGGCTTGGTCGCCCCCTCATCTGAATTTCTTCCTATTCCCCTTTTTAAAAAAACGCCATCTCTGGTGGTAGGATTGGTTTAAAAACTCCCTATATTATCCCTCTTCGACGGTAGTATCCATAAAGACCCTCTGGGACCTCTGGCAGCAGCATTGCATTCTGGTTACATTTTCAGTGTAATAACCCATTATTTTCATTTACATGCCTGGTCTCTTATTTCAACACCTTTCAACAAGACACAAGAGTCCAACCGGCGGCTCTGTGAGTTGTCTTAAGGTACAGTGGTGCTTCTGATCTTAACATCAAACCTGGCTTCACATGCATTGTTTTACGTGCTTATGCGTAGCAGGTACGTTTTAACCATGTTAGCGTGGTTGCATGCCATAATTATCTTCTTTGACTACCCCTGCTCTTTCCTTCCTTCCGTTTCATTCACCTGCCTGTCTGGCCACATCAACAAAATTCCCGTCCCCTTATTCCTGACCAGGAATTGGGTCCGTTCTCGGTTATCACAGAACAACGTCAGACCCTCGACTGGCTCAGATTGGTCCGCCACACACCGCGCCCCCTGCACAAGGAGAAAAAACGGTGAAAATGCTGCGGCTGATTCAGAACATTTTCAAACACACAGACTTCCGCTCTCCATCTGAGACTCTGACCTGTGAACGTGTTGACACCCCCCGGCCTCGGCTGCCACTTCGACAGAGCGATGATGCCCTTTGGTGATACCCCGGCGGCCTCATCCATCGCTAAGAGGGCGTGGGTACCGATGTTGCCACTGCATTGTTTGCCACGTAAATGAGTAACGGCCTGTTCCCTGCAGAGCAACAACATGCACGAGAGTGTAAGAAGACTTTTTCGTTTTTTTTGGGGGAACAACATGCAGGACCGTAGATGGGTCAACCTCCCAGATCATCATTTCTCAGAGAACTGTTAAAGCTGAAAAAGAACAAGTATCTCTCTGATTTTATTTCAAATATTGCCACAAACCTCATTTCTTTTTTAAAACCATTAACTCGGTTCTAAATACGCCCATCATCCCGTCGTCCAGTGGAATCCTCCTGGAGGGGCCTGCTTTGAAAATTTCCTCCACTTTTTTGTGGATAAGGTTTGCCATCATTAGAGCAAGCATCTCACTTCCTGCTTTTGACCCTCCTCCTCCTAGAAGTTCACAGCTGTGTTCAGCCAATTGAATCTGTGTCCATCTATACTCTCAAAAATATAGTTACACTTTCCACCCCTCAGTGTGTCCCATCTTATATGTCCCACCTCGCCTTTTTAAAAGAGGTGTGGGACACTATTGGACCTAGCATCCAAGAAATTATAAACAGTACCTTACTTCAGGTTCTGTACCATCCTTTTTTAACAAGCAGTGGTGCAGCCAACAATCCTCAAAAAACCAAATTGGACACATCTGCACTCTCAACTATCGCCCTATCTCCTAAACTCCCTTGTTTCTCTCGAGATTTTGGAGACAGCATTCTTTTACAGTTGCAATCGTTTTTTAGATACCAGGTGTGTCTTGAGTGTTTCCATCTGGTTTTAAAAGACATTTCATAGCACTGATCTGCACTTTTAGAGTTTTTGAACGATCTTTAAATCCTCACATGATTCTGGAGATTATGTATATTCTTAGTTTTTAGAATCTTAAGCAGCATTTTGACACAGTTGACCACGCATCCTTATTTTCTCATTTTCTCCGCCTCGAGCATGGCGTCGGGATTATGGGCACTGCTTTGGAGTGGTTTTTAGGTCCTAACTTGTCGAACATAGATTTTGAGTCAGTTTTGGTGGCTCTTTTCACCTCTGTGTCCCTCACTGTGGGAGTTCCACAGGTTCGATTCTCGCCAATTCTTTTTTTCACTCTATCTGCTTTCCCCGTTGATGTATCTTCAACATACACAACATCATCCTTCCTCGGTTTATGCAGATGATCGTCAAATCTACCTGCCCATCAAAGAAATGATGGTAGTTCTTTAGCAGATTGTTGACTGTTTTAATGATATTACCGCCTGGATGGCTTTTACAAATTTTTTAACTTTTACCGAGAGTATAAAACCTGAGGTTATGGTTTTTTAAGACCCCGTGGCGGCCTCTGATGTGGTCCACACATAGACCGGCTCTGGGCTTTTTTTCATTTTCACAATTCCAAACACATTCCATCAAAATTCAGTTTTCACCAAAAAAAAAACCACATTTTCAATTTTCAATTTGTCAAATTCTTTTTCTTCCCAACATTCCAACTCAACCCCCTAGGTTAGGTTACGGTCTGTTGTGTGTAACAAGTAAACAACCCCCTGTGTGTAAAAATGGATTGTTTGTGATTTTAAAAAAATGGAGAAGCAAGCGAAACAATTTCTGTTGTGGCAAAGCACAGTTTCTTTCAACTTGAGGCTATCTTACCAAGACTTAAGAAGAAGGCATAAGAAGGGCTTAAGGCCTTTTTTTTTTAATCCTTCACAACTTTGAGGAGGGGGTATACAACATGGCTTTTTAATTTATTACAAATACAACACTTGGCATACCCGCTCTTGGGTCTCTAGTGCGCCCTCTCCTGGGCACCCTCGTACATTCCCTTCAAGCCTCCTAGTGCCCTTCCCTTGGTCAATCGTCGTTCCCTGTGTTTGGTAGTCACCCATACTGTCTATGTCTCTGTATCTCTCTCCCTTTTTCCGTTTGTGTATGTTTCTCTTCTGTCCCCGTGTCAGTGTCTCCCTCGTTTTGTCTCTTGGTCTTGCCCCTCTCCTTGGTCTGGTCTTCTCCTGTTCCCTCCTCCTTCTGGTTGCCTGGTCTTATTGTTTTTTGTTT
>NC_045750.1:20002152-20005097 GCF_008692095.1 Etheostoma spectabile | reverse complement strand
CTTCTCTGTTCTTCTCCTCCTAGTCCTCTCTTGTCTTCATCCTCGCCCCTTCCCGATTGCTCTCTGTACTGTATCTGTCTGTCTTGCTCTCTGTACTGTATCTGTCTGTCTTGCTCTCTGTGCTTTCTCCCTCTTTCTGTGGTGGCTCTGTGTCTCACTGTCCCCGTTTCTGGGGTTGTGTCATCGAGGGTTCCTACTCCCATGTCTTCGTCCTGGTCCACCTGTGGTCCCGTTCTAATTCACTCTGTCTCTGCGTCTTGCTGTCTCTTCCACTTTCTATGTCTGTCTGTCTTGCTCTCTGCGTCGCTGTCCCTTTCTTCTCCCCTGTTTGGTTGTGTGTAGCTCGCTCTCTTTCTTCGGACACTCCAGACCCCGAACTCCGCCGACTGGCCCTCCCTGACCCCTACCCGCCGACCGGGGCCCCTTATATTCATACCGCCTACTTGGCCCCTCCTGACCCAGCCATCCACTGCCTCCCCTGACCCAGCCCGGCCGTCCAGACCTCCATCCCCCAACCGTCCAACTGGCCCCCCTGACCCACCAGCCGACCGTGCCCCTTAGATTAGACCACCGACTGGCCCCCCTGACCCAGACCGCCGACTGGCCTCCCCTGACCCATACGCGCCACCGGCCCCCCAGAGCCAGCCGACCAACCACCCAACCCGACCAGAGGCCCAGCACTTCGACCCCCGGTCTGGCGCTCGTGGCCTGCCTCCGGCCGCGCCACGTTTTTGGCCCTCTCGTCGGTCACGCGCCCCGACCCCCAGTTTGGTGTCTGGGCTTCCGTCCTCCCTGGGCATTGGCTCCCGGGTCTCCCTGGTCCCGTTCCAGGATCCTCGGGACTCAGTCCCTGCTTCCCTCGGTCCTGGCCTCAGTCCCAGGCCTCAGCACCCCGGCCCCCCGTTCTTGCTTCTCCTTCCTAGTCTCCCGGGTCTGTCCCTTCCGGTCACTGTCTCCCCATAACTGGTCTTCCCTGCTCCCCGTCTCTGTACCTGTTCGTATCCCTGTCCCATGGCATTGTCCCCGGTGCCTAGTCTTCCCCGTGCTTGTCTCATCCCTTGTTTGTCCTCGTCCCTCTTTTTCTTCTTCCCGTCCTTGTCCTGTCCCTGTCTCCACCGTCCCGTGTCCCCTCTTCCTCCCTGTCCCTGTGTCACTGCCGTCCAAATTGCCGCCAACACCGATCCTCTGTAGCCCACCGTCGCTCCGTCCGCGCCCTCCTGCCGTCACGCCATGTCCCGTTTCCGCTGGGTCTTCCGGGAGCTCTCGTCCGGAAGCTCCCGCGCTCTTTCCGTGAGCTCCCCGCGGGCTCTTCCGGAGCTCCTCCGCTGGCCTTTCTTCCGTGGCTCCCTCCTCCGCGGCGGCTCTTCGTGAGCTCCCGCTCGCGGGCTCTTCGTGAGCTCCTCCCGCGGGCTCTTCCTAGTGCGCCCCCCTGTGGGCTTCTCGGTGTCCTCGACTCCTAGTGCGCCCTCTCGTGGGCTTTTGTTAGTAACCCATTCTTGGGTCCTCTAGTGCGCCCTCTTGTGTTTGTTTTTGTACCCGCTCTCTCCGGTTCCTAGTTCGCCTCTGTTGGCAGTCTTATCATCCCCTCGAACCTCCTAAGTCTTCTCTCGGTGTCGTCCCTTTGTTGGTGAGTCACCCACGTTCTCTGTATCCTCCCCCTTCTCTGTTTTTTTAGGTACTCTCTTCGTCTCTGTGTCATTGTTTCCCTCGTTTTGGTCCTCTGTCTGTCCCTCTCCTGGTCTGGTCTTCTCGTACCATCCTCCTTCTGGTTGCCTAGTCTCATTGTTTTTTTATTTAGTTATTTGTTTCTTTATTGTGTCTTTATTTTTTTTTTCTCTCCCTGCTTCGGTTTCTTTCGGTCTCCGTGCTGTGTCCCCTCTCTGTGGTCTAGTCAGTCTCGCTCTCTTTTTGTCTGTCTGGCTTTTTGCGTCTCGTCTTCTCCCTTTTTGTCTCTCCCACCCTACTCGTCCATGCTCTCTGTTGTCCTGTGCTCGGTCCCACTCCCTCTTGATTCTCTTTACGTGTCCTCCTGTGCTTTCCTCCTCCATGTGTCTGTCCTGGCTCCGCTTCCTCTTGCCGGTCGGTGTCGCTCTGTCTCTGCTCTCCCACACCAACCTCTCGCTGTCCCTTCTCGCTTTGTTTTGTGTGGGTGTCTCTCTCTTTCCCTGTGTCTGTCCTGCTCTCGGGTTTCAGTCCCTTTTTCTGCCTGTTTGTGGTGGGTGACTCTCCCCCGTCCCTCTCCGTTTCTAGTGTTTTTGCCTTTCTATCTAGGGCTGCGCTGTACCTGTCCCTGCTGCTTCTCCGCTCCTTTTCTCTGTTCTTCTCCTCCTAGTCCTCTCTGTCTTCATCCTCGCCCCTTCCCGATTACTCGTCTCAATCGCACTCTCTCTGCTTTTCTGTGTATCTGTCTGTCTTGCTCTCTGTACGTATCTGTCTGTCTGCTCTCTGTGCTTCTCCCTCTTTCGGTGTGGCTCTGTGCTCACGGTCTCTGGTTGTATCAGTCTCTCCCATGTCCTCTGGTCCCTGTGTCGGTCTAGTTCACTCTGTCTCTGCGTCTTGCTGTCTCTCCCCTTTCTATGTCTGTCGTCTTGCACTCTGCGTCGCTGTCCCTTTCTCTCCCCCTGTTGTTTGTGTGTAGCTCGCTCCTTTCCGTGTGTCTCTGTCTCTTGCTCTCTGTGTCTCTCTCCGTCTCCCGCTCTCTCTGGCTCTCTCTCTGTCTGCCCCTAGTTCCTTTTCCGCTCCCTTCTCTGTCCCTCCTCCCACCCCCTCGCTGTCTTGGTCCCGCCCTGTCTCCATTGCTCTGTCTCTGTTGCTCCCTATGTCTTCTGTCTTCTCTGTGTCACTCGCGCGCTTTGATGTCTCTGCTGTCTCTCTCTTTCTTTCTGTTGGTTGTCTCTGTTTCTCCCGGTCGTTTTGCTCCGTCCTGGTGCTTTTCCTCGGATATC
>NC_045750.1:20002004-20002127 GCF_008692095.1 Etheostoma spectabile | reverse complement strand
TCTTTTTCGTTCCCGGTGTCTGTCTGTCTGTCTGTCTGTCTTGTCCTCTGTCTCTCTCATTCGGTTTTGCTGTCGCTCTCTCTCTGTCGCTCTCTCTCCTTCTATGTGGGTCTCTGTGGTTCT
>NC_045750.1:20001877-20001994 GCF_008692095.1 Etheostoma spectabile | reverse complement strand
CTCTTTCTCCTCCTCTGTCTGTCTTGTTCTGTGTCTTTCTCTGTGTCCTGCTCGCTCTCTCCCTTTGTCCCTACCCTTTGTCCCTCCTGAGTCTTTTCTCCTCTGGTCCCTCGCTCG
>NC_045750.1:20001202-20001867 GCF_008692095.1 Etheostoma spectabile | reverse complement strand
CAGCCCTTGTTCTTGACTTCCTTGTGCCCGCCGTTAGTGCCTTCTCTTTTTCTGGTCTTCTGTCCTATCCTTTCTCCCCTCCTGCGTCCTCTAGTCTCCGTCTTGTCCCTCCTTCGCCCTCTCCTTCATCTCCTTTCCCCATCTCCGCTCTTGGGTCTCCGCCTCCTTCCGGTCGCCCTCCCTCGTCCTCAGTCCCCCTCTCGCTCCCGCCCTCCCAGGTCCCACTCGCGCGCGTCCCTCTTCTCAGTCCCTCTCTCGCGCTCCCATCCTTCCCGTCCCCCTCTCGGCTCCCGCCGTTCCGGTCCCTCGCCTTGCTCCAAAATCGTAATCCTTCCTCTTCTGTCCTGCCCCTATCTCCCCTTCATTCTCTTGTTATGCCTCTTCCTTGTTCCCGGTTCTGGCTCCCTTTGTCCGTGCTCCCTTATGCCCTTGTCCCCCATGCTCCGGGTTTCCTTCTGTCCCCTAGTTTCTCCGTCCCTTGGCCCCCTCTTTTCCAGTCCAGTGTCTTTTCTCCGCCCTTACTGGTTGTTTTTTGTTCTCTTTTGGGTTTTTGTTGGGGTTTTGACATCTGGTATCTGTCTTTGGGGTGGGTCTGTGTGGGTTGGCTTTTGGTTGGGGTTTTTATTTTTATTGTCCACCGTATGGGCCTTCCTTGTGTTTTTTTT
>NC_045750.1:19995722-19995876 GCF_008692095.1 Etheostoma spectabile | reverse complement strand
ATTGTTGTTATTATTTTTATTGGTATTTTGTTGATTTTGTTGTCTTTATACGGTCTTTCTATCTATTTTTTATTTCTTTGTTCTTGCTAAAAACTGCTGCTGGAACTTTTAATTTCCTGCGGGAGTCATCCCAAAGGATCAATAAAGAGAAGTC
>NC_045750.1:19995590-19995712 GCF_008692095.1 Etheostoma spectabile | reverse complement strand
TCTAAGTCTATCAGTAGGAATCTTTTTTGGAGTGGTATGAAGGAGAGTTAAATATGCCTTTAAAAGCCTAAAAAAACGTCAATATAGCTCTACTTTTTAGTCCTTAATTTTAAAACCGTACA
>NC_045750.1:19994561-19995537 GCF_008692095.1 Etheostoma spectabile | reverse complement strand
CAGACCTGGAATGAAGCTGGGATAACGTCAGGATTCATTTTTAGAGTATCCTGAAAAAAAGAAAAATATGCCTTTAAAAGCCTGAAAAAGATTCAAATCACACTATTTATTAGACATTCTAGAGTCTCCAACAGAGCTGGAGAGGAAGCCTGGGGGCGATAACGTCAGGATTCATTTTATGGAATTACGCTGCGAAATATTGGGAGAAAAATAGTGTCCTTTTAACGGGAGGCGCAAAAGATTTAAACCAACAACAACTGAACTGTATTCCAAAGACAAAAGTTCATTTATCAGGACCATCTATTCTTTAAAGTCCTCACGACTCCAGACGCACTGGATTCCTAAATTACCTGATGCCTCGCCACAGACGCCGCTGGGTAGCCACAAGCTCTTTCTATGTGTCCAATCATACCCAGTACCGCGGCGGGAAAACGGATATGTTGTAACACCTCGCCCCAATCAGTAGGGTTGGCTCCAATTTGGAGTCGTTCAACAGAGTTCTGCGCCACCCGTATTCAGACAGGAGTAAGAGTATAAGGATGTAATGCCCTTAATTATATCAGTACTTTAGAAAAGAGAAGTAACCTAATATAATAGCATATACTTTAAAAGTCCTACATAACAAGGTTAGAAACCTGCCTTACATCAGAGATGCCTGATAGCGTAACTAGCCGACAGGGACGCACACTTATCAGAAGGTACGATGCCCTCTCCCACAATCAAACAGATGAATGAGAGCGCAATAGAAGCTGGAAGATAACGTTTACAGGAGGTCTCAGTTGAGTTTTGTAGTAGTTAAACATGAAACCATAATTCATAGATGTTACAGCCTGAAAAAGATTCAAATCACACTATTTATTAGACATTCTAGGCTCTATATTTAAAATCTTACATCAGAATGGCGCTAAATTACCTGATTGACCCAATGGGTATATAATGTCTAACCCATACCTGGAATGAACCTGGCATATCAGTA
>NC_045750.1:19991836-19994551 GCF_008692095.1 Etheostoma spectabile | reverse complement strand
TTAGAGTGGCATGAAGGAGAGTTAAATATGCCTTTAACAGACTAAAAAAACGTCAATATAGCTCAACTTTTTAGTCCTTAATTTTAGAACCGTACATAAGAATGCTCTGAAATTACCTGGAAGACACACTGTAGAGGTGATGTCTCGTCGTCCCCAGACCTTATAATCTGTAAGGTTGGGGAGTAACAGTGCGATTTCCTCTCATTTTAGAGTAGCCTCAAAAAGAGTAAAAATATGCCTTTAACAGCCTGAAAGTTGAAACTAACACTATTGATGACATTCTAGGCTCTAATTAATTTGAATTCCTACTCAGAATGGTCCTAATTACCTGAGTGACCACTGCATATGTATGTTACCCTAAGTTGGATGAACCTTTATATCAGTAGAAATCAGTTGTTAGATGCGCATGAGGATAGTTAAATATGCCTTTAACAGCCTGAAAAAGTCTAAACTCACCTATTTATAGACCATTTCTAGGCACTCTATTATTTAAGAGTCCTACTTTACATCTGAACTGGTCCTAAATTACTAGGTGACCCACTTGGTATGTATGTCTCCCAACCGGATATCAACCTGGCATATCCATGTAAGGAATCCATTTAGATGTAGCTCATGAAGGAGAGTGTATAGATATGTTCCAAGTAAAGCAGCCTTATAAAAACATCAATAGGCCTAATTTTAGTCCATTAAGTTATGAAACCGTACATCCAGAATGCTCTGAGAATTAACTGGAAGACACCTCTTGAGGTGTGTTCTCCAACAGAACCTGGCATGACGTGGGTTGGTATACTCAGAATTCTTTTTAGAGTGGCCTCAGGCCTCAAGTGAGACAAAATATGTACCCTCTTGAAAACAGGCGGACCTGAAAAGGGATTTAAACTCAGCTACTAGTTAGGGGTGTTGACATTATTAAAGTGTTTTCTATGTTTAATATCTCTAAACAGTTCAGTTGTGAATGGTTGTGCGCTAAGTTAGCCTGAGGGGCATCACAATCTGGGTATGGTAACTCTAGGGTTCTAGAGGACAGTAGTCTCTTTGGATTTGACATCCTAGGTTCGAGTAGTCCCGTGAGTGGCTGATCCATGTTTAGAGTTGCCCATGGCGAGGTGAGAGTTTGAAAGGATTATGCCAATAACACCTAAAAAACGTCAATATAGCTCACTTTTTACTCCTTAATGTTAGTTTACCTTTGAGTCATCTTTGGAATGCTCTTTAAATTACCTTTGTGCTATACACTACTTGTTTTAGATTTGGTTGTTTTTTTTGTTCTCCACAAGATCTTGAATTTGGAGAGGGCGTTGTGTTTGGTATTTTAACGTTCTGGTTATTTCTATTTTTTTTTATTGATGTAGCCTGAAAAGTTATGATAAAATTCTGCCTTTAACAGCCTTTGATATAAAATATTGTACAATCCACACTATTGTATGTAGACAGGTCTAGGCTCTAGTTCTTTTTAAAGTGCGCTACATCATAATGGTCCGTTAAATTACCTGGTGATTGTGTATGGCTCGCAATGGTGTGTTTGATGTTAGATGGGGTTTCTAATCCCATTGACTCGTGGTGGAGATTTGAACCGTGGGCATGATCTCTAGGAAGGCCTATTTTTTTGTTTAGGAGTTGTCAGTAAGGAGAGTTCAATATGCGCTAATAACGCGCTAAAAAACTGTCAATAGTAGCTCTACGTCGTATATCCTTAAGTGTTAGATTAAAACGTCCCCTCAGAATGCTTCGTTGACATTATTCTTGAAGACACACTGTAGAGGTTGATAGTCTCCAACATACCTGTAATAATTGAAAATGGGCTAACGTACCAGGATTCCTTTTTGAGAGTAGCTGAAAATGAGAAACATTATACCTTAAAAGCTCTGAATAAACGAGCTGTAAATCACACTATGTATCATTGTGACATTTTTTACTTAAGTCTCTATTTTTTACATTAATCCGTTTCTGGGTCGAAGTGAATTGTGCCGTTACATTACCTGAGTGTGGATCTCATGTGGAGGTATTGTATCGGTTGCTAAGCATAGCCTGGATTGTAACCTAGCAATATTAATAGGGAACCATTTTAGAGTGCATAAAGTGATGGAGTTAAATGTTTCTCTTTAATACAGCACTAAAAAAAGTGTGTTAGAGATGCACGTATCCGATGGTTTAGTGGAGCAGTTTCTAGGCTCTATTTTAAATCCTGATCAGTAGGTGTAATGGCTCCCTTTAAATTTCCTGAGGGTTGATCCCGACTTGGATTATGTTCGTGTGGCTAAACTTCAGTATGTTGTGGAGTGGGAACCTTGCATAGTCAGTTAGGAATCCATTTAGGGAAGTGTGTGCATGAAGAGAGTGTGTTAAATTATTGCCTCTTTAACAGCCTAAACAAACGTCATACAGCCTACTTTTGTAGTTTCCTGAATTGGTTATAATGACCAACATCATAATCTCTGAAAAAAACATTACCTGGAAGACATAACTGTGAGAGGTGATGTGGTCTCCAACAGACCTTTAATGTTGCTGTGGATAACGTCGAGGAGTTCATGTTTTTAAGTCGCCTTGAAATCTGAGAGAATAAATATGCCTGTTAACAGGCCGGGGAGAAGAAAGTTAGTGTTTTTAATCATGGCCTTGGTTGGGGTTTTTTGATGTAGACATGTTCTTAGGGCTCCGTATTGTGTTTAAAGGTTCTTCTACATCAGTCTGGTTTTCCAGAAATTACCTGAGTGC
>NC_045750.1:19991524-19991811 GCF_008692095.1 Etheostoma spectabile | reverse complement strand
CTTTTTTAGAGTGGCATGAAGGAGAGTTAAATATGCCTTTAACAGCCTAAAAAAACGTAAATATGGCTCTACGTTTTAGTTCTTATTTTTAGAACCGTACATCAGAATGCTCATAAATTACCTGGAAGACACTCTGTAGAGGTGATGTCTCCAACAGACCTGGAATGAAGCTGGTATAACGTCAGGATTCTTTTTTAGAGTATCCTGAAAAAGAGAAAAATATGCCTTCAACAGCCTGAAAAAGATTTAAATCACATAATTTATTAGACATTCTAGGCTCTATTTTT
>NC_045750.1:19991300-19991404 GCF_008692095.1 Etheostoma spectabile | reverse complement strand
GAGAGTTAAATATGCCTTTAACAGCCTGAAAAAGATTTAAATCACACTATTTATTAGATATTCTATATAAAATCCTACATCAGAATTGTCCTAAATTACCTGAG
>NC_045750.1:19991164-19991290 GCF_008692095.1 Etheostoma spectabile | reverse complement strand
GATATGTAGTGTTTAACCCATAGTTGTAATTAACCTTGCATATCAATAGGAATCTTTTTTAGAGTGGAATGAAGGAGAGTTAAATATGCCTTTAACAGCCTAAAAAAACGTCAATATAGCTCTACT
>NC_045750.1:19990852-19990971 GCF_008692095.1 Etheostoma spectabile | reverse complement strand
AAATCACACTATTTATTAGACATTCTAGGCTCTATTTTTAAAATCTTACATCAGAATGTTGCTAAATTACCTGAGTGACCCAATGGGTATGTACTGTCTAACCCATACCTGGAATGAAC
>NC_045750.1:19990452-19990613 GCF_008692095.1 Etheostoma spectabile | reverse complement strand
AGAAAAATATGCCTTTTACAGCCTGAGAAAGATTCAAATAACACTATTTATTAGACATTCTAGGCTCTATTTTTTAAATCCTAGATAAGAATGGTCCTAAAGTACCTGAGTGACCCAATGGATATGTAGTGACTAACCCATTGTTGGATTGAACCTTGCAT
>NC_045750.1:19990316-19990442 GCF_008692095.1 Etheostoma spectabile | reverse complement strand
ATCTTTTTTAGAGTGGCATGAAGGAGAGTACACTGGGTACACTGAGGCAGTTACTGACTATGTTAAACTCTGTGTGGACAGCTGTATTCCCTCGCATACTTTTCGCGTGTACCCTAACGAAAAGCC
>NC_045750.1:19988275-19988442 GCF_008692095.1 Etheostoma spectabile | reverse complement strand
TACATCAGAATGCTCTGAAATTACCTGAGAGACACACTGTAGAGGTGATGTCTCCAACGGACAAGGAATGAAGCTGGTATAACATCAGGATTCATTTTTAGATTAGCCTGAAAAAGAGAAAAATATACCTTTAACAGCCTGAAAAAGAATTAAATCACACTATTTAT
>NC_045750.1:19987964-19988084 GCF_008692095.1 Etheostoma spectabile | reverse complement strand
AACGTCAATATAGCTCTACTTTTTAGTCCTTAATTTTAGAACCGTACATCAGAATGCTATGGAATTACCTGGAAGAAACACTGTAGAGGTGATGTCTCCAACAGACCTGGAATGAAGCTG
>NC_045750.1:19987602-19987760 GCF_008692095.1 Etheostoma spectabile | reverse complement strand
GTTGTAATTAACCTTGAATATCAGTAGGAATCTTTTTTAGAGTGGCATGAAGGAGAGTCAAATATGCCTTTAACAGCCTAAAAAAACGTCAATATAGCTCAACTTTTTAGTTCTTATTTTTTGAACCGTACATCAGAATGCTCTGAAATTACCTGAGA
>NC_045750.1:19987438-19987592 GCF_008692095.1 Etheostoma spectabile | reverse complement strand
AGAGGTGATGTCTCCAACAGACCTGGAATGAAGCTGGGATAACATCAGGATTCATTATTAGAGTAGCCTGAAAAAGAGAAAAATAGTTCTTTAGCAGCCTGAAAAAGACTTAAATCACACTGTTTATTAGACATTCTAGGCTCTATTTTTAAAA
>NC_045750.1:19985004-19987428 GCF_008692095.1 Etheostoma spectabile | reverse complement strand
GAATGGTCCTAAATTACCTGAGGGACCCAATGGGTGTGTAGTGTCTAACCCATACCTTGAATGAACCTGGCATATCAGTAGGAATCTTTTTTAGAGTGGCATGAAGGAGAGTTAAATATGCCTTTAACCAATAACAGCCGTAATCAAAAACCGTCAATTATCGCTTACTTTTTAAGTGCCTTAAAGAGTTAGAAAACCGTCCATCATATGCTCTAATATACCTGGAAGACCCACTTTAGCTGGTTATGGGGTCTTTCCACCGCTGTGAATGAAGCTGGGATAACGTCAGGATTCATTTTTAGAGTATGCCTGAAAAGCGAAAAATATGCCTTTACAACACAGCCTGTAAAAAGATTTAATCACACTATTATATTAGAATTCTAGCTCTATTTTTAAAGTCCCTACATCCGAGATGGTCCTAAATTTACCTGAGTGGCCCATGGTAAGTGTATTCTACCGCATACAGCATATGAACCTGGAATATATCAGTTAGGAACCCATTTAGAGTGGCATAAAGAAGTTAAATAATCCTTTAAAACCGCTAAAAAACGTCAATATACTCTCTTTTTAAGTCCTTATGTTGGAACGTTACATCAACTGCTCTGAAATACCGGAATGACACGCTTAGAGTAGTGATGCTCCGATACGATCTGAATGAAGCTGGGATAACTGTCAGGATTTCATTTTTAGATACTAAAAGATAGAACAATATGCCTTTAACAAAGCTGTAAAAAGATTTAAATCACACTATTTAATTAGACATTCTTGCTTATTTTTAAAGTTATATTTTAGGGTATTCCTATATTCTGAGGACAGCCAATGGTTATGTATGTTTCCCCCACGTACGAACGCTTCCGTGGAATCATTGAGCCATGAGGAGTGGGTAGACATTGCGTAAGTCCTAACTAGCCGATTTTAGTATTTTGAACCGGCACTCAGCATGCGTCGAGAGTCTACGAGACCCTGTAAGTGATTCTCTCCACCTGCCGAGACATCTGGGATCGTCTTCATTCTAGAGTACCTAAAGAATAGCTTTAACCTAAAGATTAATCTATTTCGTTCTAGTCTATTTTAAAATCCTCAATCAAGAATGGTCCTAATATACCTTATTGACCCAATTGTAGTGTGTGTCCTAACCATACGGAATGAACCTGGCATATCGTAGGACTCCATTCTTTAGAGTGGCATGAAGGAGAGTTAATATGCCTTTACAGCCTAAAAAAAACTCATCATAGCTCTACTTTTAAGTCCTTAAGGTTAGAACCGTACATCAGAATGCTCTGATTTACTGGAAGACACCTGTAGAGGTGATGTCTCCAACAATTGGAGTGAAGCTGGGATAACGTCAGGATTCATTTTTTAGAGTAGCCTGAAAAAGAGAAAAATATGCCTTTAACCAGCCTGAAAAAGATTTAACAATCACACTATTTTTAAATTAGTAGGCCTTTTTTTACCCCTACTCAGAATGGTCCTAAATTACCTGAGTGACCCAATGTATTAGTGGTCTAACCCATACTGAGTGAACCTGCATATCGTAGGAATCGTTTTTAGATGGGCATGAAGGAGAGTTAAATATATCCTTTAACACCTCAAAAAATGCAATAAGCTCTACTTTTTAGTCCTTATTTAGAACCGTACATCAGAATGCGCTGAATTACCTGGAAACACACTGTAGAGTGTGTCTCCAACAGACTGTAATAAGCTGGATAACGTCAGGATTCATTTTTAGAGTAGCCTGAAAAAGAGAAAAATATGCCTTTAACAGCCTGAAAAGATTTAAATCACACTTTTATTAGCCTAGGCTCTATTTTTAAAGTCCTACATCAGAATGGTCCTAATTACCTGAGTGACCCATGGGTATGTGTGTCTAACCCATACCTGGAATGAACCTGGCATATCAGGATCCATTTTTTAGATGGCAGAAGTGAGAGTTATATGCCTTACAGCCTAAAAAACGTCATAGATTACGCTCTATCTTTTTAGTCCTTAAGTTAGAACCTACATCAAATGCTCTGAATTACCTGGAGACACACCTTGTAGAGTGAATGTCCTCCAACAGATCTGGAAGCAGCTGGATAAGTCGGAATTTTTAAGTATTTGAAAAAAGAAAAAATATGCTTTTAACAGCCTGAAAAAGATTAAATCACACTATTTATTAGACATTCTAGGCTCTATTTTAAAATCCTACATCAGAATGTCCTAAATTACCTGGTGTGACCCAAAGTGTATGTAAGTGCTAAACCATACCTGGAATGACCTGGCTGCCTTAGTAGGAAATATCTTTTAGGATGGGTGCCTGAAGAGAGAGTAAATATGCCTTAAATACCCGACTAAAAACATCAATAATATGGCTCTCTACTCTTTTAGGTCCTTATTAGAACCGGTAATCATTAGATCTCTAGATATACCTTGGACAACCACCTG
>NC_045750.1:19984804-19984979 GCF_008692095.1 Etheostoma spectabile | reverse complement strand
ATCACACTATTTATTAGACATTCTAGGCTCTATTTTTAAAATCTTACATCAGAATGGTGCTAAATTACCTGAGTGACCCAATGGGTATGTACTGTCTAACCCATACCTGGAATAAAACTGGCATATCAGTAGGAATCCATTTTAGAGTGGCATGAAGGAGAGTTAAATATGCCTT
>NC_045750.1:19984398-19984562 GCF_008692095.1 Etheostoma spectabile | reverse complement strand
AAATATGCCTTTAACAGCCTGAAAAAGATTCAAATCACACTATTTATTAGACATTCTAAGCTCTATTTTTTAAATCCTAGATCAGAATGGTCGTAAATTACCTGAGTGACCCAATGGATATGTAGTGTCTAACCCATAGTTGGATTGAACCTTGCATATCAGTA
>NC_045750.1:19984239-19984370 GCF_008692095.1 Etheostoma spectabile | reverse complement strand
GAGTTAAATATGCCTTTAACAGCCTAAAAAAACGTCAATATAGTTCAACTCTTTAGTCCTTAATTTTAAAACAGTACATCGTAATGCTCTGAAATTACCTGGAAGACACAATGTAGAGGTGATGTCTCCAA
>NC_045750.1:19984053-19984176 GCF_008692095.1 Etheostoma spectabile | reverse complement strand
AAATATGCCTTCAACAGCCTGAAAAAGATTTAAATCACACTATTTATTAGACATTCTATATAAAATCCTACATCAGAATGGTCCTAAATTACCTGAGGGACCCAATGGGTATGTAGTGTCTAA
>NC_045750.1:19983801-19983919 GCF_008692095.1 Etheostoma spectabile | reverse complement strand
TACATCAGAATGATCTGAAATTACCTGAGGGACACACTGTAGAGGTGATCTCTCCAACGAACTTGGAATGAAGCTGGTATAACGTCAGGATTCATTTTTAGAGTAGCCTGAAAAAGAG
>NC_045750.1:19725242-19983701 GCF_008692095.1 Etheostoma spectabile | reverse complement strand
GTGTTATTGGCATGAAAGTTTCAATACAATTTTGCCAAGTTTCAACATAGAATTTGGTCCAAATGGGTGGACAAAACACAATAACAGTAATTTAAACATTAACACCATATTTGGACGATTTATATTAATCATAAAAATCTGTTGTATGGCAATATGATACGCAAACATGAAACAAAATCTCTTTCTCTTTCTCACTCACCACACCTCATCACTTTGATGGAGGGTAGACATCACTTGTTCAAGGACAACAGACAACACATGAAAGGTAAGAGTAAACAACGTCCAGTGCTTTCTGCATTTCCCACTTTCACAAACAATCTAAAAGCATAAGTGGGATGAAGTGCGCGTTGTAGCATCAGAGAGAAACACTTCACCTCCGATTTTGAAATGTTTAAAGAACTCTTCTGTGTCTCATTCAACGAGAGCGCTTTGTAAAAAGTGCCACTTAGTCAAAACATTGATGGGATAAAATATGTAGGTAGACACAGAATGGACAAGGGAGCGTACCACACAGTAACTAGGTGGTCGCCTGCCAATCGCAAGGTTGGTGGTTCGATCCCTGGCACTGCAGTTTCATTTCAAAGTGTCATTGGGCAAGACACTGAACCCCTAGTTGCCCCTGATGCTGTGTAAATGTGTGAGTGTTTGTCCAATGAGCAGGTGGCACCTTGTATGACAGCCTCCGCCACAGTGTGTGAATGTGTGTGAATGGTTCCTGTACTATGTAAAAGTAGTACTTTGAGTAGTCGCATGATAAGAACAGTACAATTGCAAACTGACTGAGGTTTTTTGAAGCCTGGACATTGGTTTACCGCCCACCACTAAATTGTCAACCCTTAGTCCTAGAAATTACATTTAGAAACTACTAATTTGGTTGTCTGGACCCAGCAGAGGTGAAAAGTTGAGTACATTTTCTTATGTACCACATTTTGGAGGTATTTGTTATGGTATCACTGATGGACTCAAGTGCAAAGCTCAATAATAATAAAATGTGTTGGGAAAACAGGAATTAGGGAGTGGGAGTGGGAAGATTGACGCCAGGAACAGGGAAGCGGAGGACCAGAGGTTTAGGGGGGGAAACTCGGGAGGTGAGGATATGTGGAGACCAGGAGCCGAGGAGGAGACACGGGAGGTGGAACGTGGGGGAACCGGGAGCACGAGCCGAGGAGGAGACACGAGGAGTGGAGGAGGAGGTTGATGGAAGTGGGGCACCGTGGAAGGAGGACCGGGGTTTGAAGCCAGCTGACCGGAGGTAAGGAAGACAGGATGGAACTGCAGGGAATAAAACAGAGAGGTGAGTACATGGAACACGGGGAGACGAAACTTGTTAGGTTAACCACTGACGAGCTTCACCAGTGTGACTGAATTTCAATTTTATGGTACTTTATGCTTCTACTCCACTGCATTTCAGCAGGAAATGTTGTACTTTTTCTCCACTACATTTACACAACAGATATATTTTCTATTTTTACATATAAGCTCATAAAATACAATGCATTCTTAAAGAATAAACCAGCAATGCACAACATGTTTGTTTTACAAAATCTGATTGTCTCCACCAACGAGACGCTCACATCTTCTCAGATGGTTATATTTAGATAAGTGTTCAAGGCCAAAAAATGTAAAACTATCCAAACAGTTACAAAACAATAAATATGAGTAAAAAGTAAAAAACAAATTATACTAAATTGCGTACAAGAACTTTGAGCGTTTGGGGGAGGAAACCACTTGATTAAATTACATAACTGTTCATAAAGTATCTTGATGAAACAATAAGTTTCAAAATTTCTATCAACACACACGTTAGACATTGTCTTTGTTTTTTGAGAGACAGTTAAAGGGTTCATTATTCACGTCTATAAAACCAGAGGTTTTTTTGGACTCGTTATATAGCGGATGGGCTACACTTTGAAGGTACTTGTGCTAACCGAATTTGTGTTACGACTTTCTGGATTTTTAAAGCAATTATTTGGGAAAATGAAACACACGCTGCATTATATATAATTTAGAAAATGGCTGCTACTGAAACATCTTTACTCAAATAATATGACTTCAAAAAAGGAAAAGGAATGAAACAGCCGTGCATAACAATAATCAAAGGGTCCAGCAGACAAGCAGAATGATGAATCATCACAGTCCACATTAAGCTATAATAGCAACTGCCTTTGTTTTTTTTATTTTCATTACATCGGCAGTAAAACTTTGCTTACTTACAATAAAAGAGCAATAGTTAGCTTTTTGTAGCAAAACCACAATCACAGTGTAAAACCTGTCACAGAGCCCATCTTCAGTGTGTGCGTGTGTGTGTGTGTGTTTGTGTGTGTGTGTGGTGTGTGTGTGTGTGTGTGTGTGTGTGTGTGTGTGTGTGTGTGTGTGAGTGTGTGTTTCTCCTAAGGCTGTAGTGGTAGTTTAAAAAAAAAGCAGCATAGGTTAACATTTTACCTAATTTGCATTTGGCACATTGTTGATGGCGCTAGAAGACAGAGCTCAGAGCGATAGACAGAGAGACAAAGTGAGAGACAGAGAGATTTTGGAGAAGAAACATCACTTGGCTTATTGCATCATTTCAAGTATCTGTCAGCAAACAAAATCTGTCGCCAAGAGGAAGATCTCTGGCCTTAAAATGAACTTGAAACAAAAAAAAAAAAAGATCACCCACTGGCTTCGTTTTATCTCCCGCCAACTCTTGCAATGCGTTTTCACAGCATCTCACCATGTGTTCTGTAAGTATGTTCACGGGTCTACGAATAATTTATTTAACAATTTAGCTTTTTTTGCTACAGGGACAACGTCTAATTTGATTTTTTTCTTTGAATTTACATTTCGTCCCCGTGCCACTAACATCAGTTCGGCATGCTTTTTGGCAGTTAAGTGTCTGTGCCCTCAGTAATGATGGCTTTATTGCTGCCTCACACATCTTTAATAACAACATCATGTCAGTGCTTGCCGTTTTGCATCCTCTGAGACGTCCTTGCTTTCAGTCATGGTGTCTTAATTGCCAACAAGATACTGAAACTGGCAGAAGAGTGCACATTAATTGGGCAGTTATGAACACACACACACAATGGTGCACAGACAAAAACAAACAGATATTCCCCTAAGCCACATTCATAATCCTGTTCCCATGATGATGGAGCACCTTACAGAGCACACTTCTGTTGCTTACAATAAAATTGTATCTTGTAGACAGTGAGCTACTTAGATCTGCATGTTATCCTTGAGGTGGTCCAGTCTGTCTTTAAAGCATTTCATAGCACAGAGTCTGCAAGTTTTTAATGATCTTTTAATCTCAGACTCAGGAGATTCTGCAATCCTCATACTGTTAGATCTCACAGCAGCATTCAACTCTGTCGACCACAGTGTTTTTATCTCTCGTCTCGAGCAGAGCGTGGGGATTAAAGGCACTGCGATTTCTTTAGATCATATTTATCAGAAAGAGTGTTTGTTGGTTTGTTTTTAAGTTGGTTTTGGTGGCTCTACTTCACCTGCAGCACCACTGACATGTGGAGTTCCTCAGGGCTCTATTTTGGGACCGATTCTCTTCTCCCTTTATTTGCTTTCCCTTGGATCCATCTTAAAGAAGCATAACATCAGTTTCCATTTTTATGCAGATGGATTCACATCTACTTAACCATAAAAAGTAAGGGTGATAATTCCCTAAAAAGACTGTTAGATTGTTTTTATCACATTAAAGCCTGGATGGCATTAAACCTTTTACATTTAATTAAAGTAAAACCGAAGTCAAGACCCAGCAGTACTCTTGGAGCCTCCCAATTGGACCGGGGTCCCCTGACACCCTATGTCAAGTCTACTGTACCTGACCTTGGTGTTAAGATGGATAGTGATCTTCAACTAGTGAAGCAGATACTTTCTGTTGTAAAATCAGGCTACTTACCAAAATGAAGCCCTTTTCACATTTCACTGATTTTGAGAGGGTTATACATGCTTTCATCACAACTTGGATTACTGTAATGCTTTATATGTAGGTGTTAGCCAGGCCTCCTCTCCAGATTACAAATGGTTCAAAATCATAACTCATAAATTAGATCACATTACACCTGTTTTTGCCTCCTTTCATTGGCTACCGGTTTGCTTTAGGATACAGTTTAGGATTCTGTTTGTTTTTAAAGTTCTTTATGCTTATATCGCTAATTATTGAAGCTGCACGCTCCCCTGAGGTGGTTAAGGTCTGCTGACCAGCTAATCTTTGTTGTCCCTAGAACGCAACTCAGAAATAGGGGAGATAGAGCATTCTCAGTCGTGGCCCCAAGGCTGTGGAAAGAATTGCATCTGAATGTCAGATTGGTCCCCAGCCTTCACATTTATAAACCACGACATAAAATTCACTTGCATTCATTGGAATTTAAACTTAAATTTTCCAGTTTGTTACAATGTTTTAAATGGGTTTTTTCGTAACTCGTGTTTATGATCTGTCCGAAACCATGTTAATGTCCAGCACTTTGTCTGCTTTGTGTGTGTGTTTTTCTTTTCTTTCAATATGTAATAATGAAAATCAACCTGCCCATAAAAATCCGCCTTCTGCTGAATCTGCCACATTTTGCTGTACATCATCTTGATGCTAACGTGTAGTGTATATTGTCCGCCATAAATACATGAATAAAGTAAAGTGGTCTAGATGAAACAGGCCAAGAGGCACTTCTTCACTGTCATATCCTACAGCAGCAACACAATGGTGAACAACAATTCCAAATCTTAAAAAAAGGGCCATATTATTTATTTCAAAATAAGGGGTAAAATCTAAGATAAGCTTTTCCCCTTTTCTTAATTCCTTAAGCAATTGCTCACTGGGCATTTATTATCAACCGTTATCGTTGTTTGTCTTGGCCAGTAAAGTTGCTTCAATGATGCTTTGTGATGCATATGCCCCTATATTAAAGCAAGAAGATGGGGAACAGTGCACATGGTGTGGCCACATGTGGACAGAAAAGATGGCTAGTTTACATTGTCTTTGGCATCAGGCTTTAGTCAAACATTCAGGCTTGTGCACTACTCCACTCTGGAAGCACATGTGTTTCCAAAGGGAGAAATCTTTAGCATGTGTAAGGATAACCAAAGTCCTGGCTCAAGGCTAAGCTGAAGGCTTTGGGGAAACTGTTGCTGTGTACTCTTTCAGGGAAATAATACATACAGTACAGTTACATGTGTTATATATATATTTTTTTTTTCCTCAAGTGTAAACTGTATCTTAATGTGTTGTCTGAAAACACACAAGCTGTGTGCCTACAGCATGTAGTATAGCATGCTCTCATTTGTATTTTTCGTCGATGTGTGTGTGATTGATTTGTGTATATGTGTTAGTGGAAAGCAGCAGCAGTCCCCTTGGTAAAGTTTATCTATCACTCTCTGTCACAGCCCAGTTGCAGCTCCACATATCTAAGTATGAGAGTTTACTAACACTTCATCATTTGCAAATTGAGCCTCTAAAGGAGGCCATTTAGATACATGCAGTGCTAACAGCAACCGGGGGGCTTATCTTATGATCCTCTTACCATGGCATTTAACAGCGAGTCATACAGTATTTGAGAGTGCATGCACAGAGCTCTGTGTGTAGTCATGCATGATAGGCTATGCAAACAGAAACACATGTAATTGAACGCTCGCAGCACACTGTCATATTAGGCACATATGGGAGATCCATATAAAAAGGAACTGTGCTATTCATAAAGATGTGATGTGATTAACCCTAAGGGGAAATCCCTACAACATGGCATGTCTTGGACAAACAGGAAAGAGTCTAGGAGGCATTCTGATCAATATGTATTTTCAGTAGAATTAACAAATTTCACCCCCTGCTCTGGTTCCGAACCAATGGGCTGCTGTTGATTAAAATGATTTAAAAGCAAAACGATCCCTGTGACTTTCTCTGCAATACAAAGTTGCTGTCTAGTATAATAATTGGCAGAGATGAGAGCCAAAGAGCGGACAAATAAATCATCCTCACAACCCCTAGCCCCCTTTCTTGTCTTTGCACTTCGTCTCCCTCTGCTTTTTCCTTATCTCTTTTTTTTTGGACCTCCCATGCTCTTCAATTTTCATCTTTTTACTTCTCTCCAACTGTTCCCCAAGCTACTCTCCTCTCCTCTCTCCACAGTCTAGTCTCATATACTTCCCACTTAAGAGCAACAGAAAAAAAAAATCAGGTCAGAGAAGACCATCCACTAGCTGTCTGGCTGGCAGAAATCCTTGACCTTTCGCTCTTGTTCAGTTTTTCTGAGCAGCAGAGACTGCCAGATGACCTCTCGTCTTAAATGTTGAGAGACCCTTTAAATGTTTTGGAGAGAGATAGACAGAAATAGAGAAAAGTCATGAAGAGAAGCATAGCTATTTGGTTCAGGAGTATCCGCTGGCTCCAACCCGTATGATCAAATTTAATGATTTTAACACCAATGTCATTCACTATTAAAGTGTGCTACCACTGCTTCGTTTTAATTTAGCAGTTCAATTCAACACAACAAGCTATATTCCTAAAATTAGGTACATAAACAGTGCATGTTTCATAAACAGTAGCCTGCAAAACACCTTTATCCAATAAGGTAATGCATCATGTTTATTAGTGAATCACAATATTGTATATGTTCATCACTGAATACAATTTTTCGGAAAAAAGGGTCTAAAAAATGTAAAAAAGAGCATGCAATCAGAATCAGAATCAGAATCAGCTTCATTCGCCACATACAAGGAATTTGTCTTTGGAGCATCGTTGCTCACACTGTGCTTACACATACATATCAACCAAAACAGAAATATACACACTAATATATACACAATATATACATACTCTAAACAGAAACAATATAGAGGCATGAGTGCAATGAAGAGATCAATACAATTATTTAAATGTGCGTAGTGCAAGGGTACTGGGATAAAATAGTAGTATGTTATTATATTACAATATGAACAGTATGAACAGTATGAACATATGAACAGTTCTGAAAAATAGGAAATGAGAATGATGAATAAATAATAAAATATATAATTGAGATGTGAGAGTGGGAATGATGAGTAATACTAAATAAGTGGAATAATACAGGTGCTGTATAGACAGTGTTACAGTGTTATTGACCAGAACTGAACCTGACACTGTGGGTCAGAAGTCAGCTGTTCATCAGAGAGATGGCTTGTGGGTAGAAACTGTTCCTGAATCTGTTGGTTTTGGCGTACAGTGCTCTGTAGCGACTACCAGAGGGGAGAAGCTGGAACAGGTTGTGTCTGGGGTGAGATGGGTCTGTAGTGATGGTTCCTGCCCGTTTCCTGACTCTGGAGGTGTATAAGTCATGGACGGAGGGCAGGTTGGCACCGATGATCCTTTCTGCAGTCCTAACTGTCCGTTGACAAGTTTTAAAAAAAAATAACCCTTATAGCTCTGATAAAAAATGTGGATTGTAGCTGTATTTCACTGCATCTGTTTTTTTGTACAAGATATCAATTCAATCCAATTATTAAACGTTAAATATTCCAGTCACTTGAAGGTTCACATTAATCCTCCGACATATAGCTAGTCACTATAATAGTGTAATCTTGGAAAGCGCAAAACAGTTGACACTGTTGCACGCAACTCACTTTACTTTCAGGAAACCGGAACTGACAATTTCAGACCAACACAGCTGCATACTGAATATGTGGTGAGGCATTACCAAACGAACAGATTCATTCGTCCTGAACTCTGGGTAATCAGGTGATCAGGCCATGCCCTCGCGCACACTGGCCGTGGAGACACACACAGCTGAAAGTGGGTCGAACTGTGGTGCGGAGGCCGGGGCCGGGGCAGGGGCAGCGGCGTTGGTGATGGGGCCACTGGGTGCTACAACGAGGGGGGCATCCTCAGGCTGTAAAACTGATTGAGGTATGGGGTCCTTCTGTTCTTCTCTGGGTGGCCTTATGTACCCGCTGCTCTGAGTTGACATTGCAGGAAGTGCTGGCACCTTTGGAAGGCAGCTGGCGTGCCAACGGGTGCCATCATCTAGGAGGTATGTGACGGGTCACTTGCTGTGGAGTGGACCAAAATGATGCCATCTTGTTCCCCCTGTGCGGTTGGCGAGCTCTCACCCACTCTGTTACAGTCATATCTTGTATCCTGACCCTCTTTTACCTGTCAAACCACCGTTTCATCTGCTGCTGACGGTGGGTGACTGAGGCTTTGAATGGTAGGAGTGTGTTCCACACTGCGGTGGGCCTGGAGCCGGTCCAGTGGTAGGTGCAACTCCCTACCCAGCATGAGTGAGGCTGGGGAAACGTCCGTGGTTGAATGCTGGGTAGCATGGCAGTATGGCAGAGTTAAATGTACAACATGTTTAAAGGAACAGCCCTGGGCCTGAAGTGCTCTGATGCCATTTTTTAGGGATTGATGGAAGCGTTCCCCCCTGCCGTTTGCCTGCGGGTGATACAGGGCCGAATCCCCCTTCTCTCCAGGTATGAAGTAAACTCCACAGATATAAACTGCAGACCACTGTCGGTGGTAATGATCTGTGGAAGGCCCCAGCGGGAGAAGAGGGACTCCAGGGGCTCCGTGGCTCTCGCTACATATTTCAAACTGCAAATGCTCCCATGGCTTTGGGGGCCAGGCCAGAGGTTGCAGGGAGGTGATGAAATTCTTCATTTGGAATAATCCCTGGAGATGTGACATCTCGTTTTTGAGGGGGTCCTTGAAGGCAAAAAAATAAATAAAATACTGTACATTCACAATTAGACAGAACGGTTAACAAAACAGCTTGAGGGGACATAAAAAAAAACATACACCCCAAACATGCACACATGCTGACAAACAAACAAAAAAGCTCACACCAAAATCACCCATATACATACATAGGTGGGGGTTGTCGGCCGGTTTTCCCACTCGTGAGGCATTCTGGGAAGTCTTTAATGAGGGCCTTAATGTCTTTGTCTATGCCTGGCAACTACACCAGGTCGCGGCCTTTGTTTATGTTGAAGCCATTTCTATGGAAATAATCTTTTGAGTTTATTTTTGTAATACCTGACAAAACCTGTGTTTAAAATAGAACGTAGAAATTGGAGTTTACCAGTGACCTGAAATAATGTAATTTGATTGGCTGCTAGATGTAGTATAAAATAAATAGTACCCTGGGAAACAGCCAGAAGCCACTGGACCTTGGAGCAACACAGTCTTTTGACCTACACGGAATTACAGTTAATTTATAAAAAAGTAAAGATCCTAAGTTTTTGTATTTTATGTTTTGAAATTTTAAAGTAAACAATAAAACGGAGAACTTTGGATTGAAGACTTTTATTCACTGCCGTTTTGTGTTGAGTACAAAAGAATTTTGAAGTCCTAAGCTAGTGAGTCAGCTTGTAGCACTCACAGTTTAAGCTTCCCTATGCCCAGGTGGCCCTTCTGACCAGCACACGGGCGCGAAGGGCCCCTGGAATCACAGCGCAAAACCCACGCGCCACACGTGTCATTCCCACATGAAGTGGACCCCCGATGTTTCCTCCTTTCCGAGGATATTCACAAATGGGCTGCTGAGCAGTTTGGGCATGTGTGTTTGTGTGTATGCATAAGGGATGCATTCAGACACAAATACACTGATCATATTATATTTTGAGTTATGATTTTTACATTTCATGCTGACAGGTTGTCTTTTTTTATTTCCAGGGTGTTGTGTTCTACCACTCACTCACACTTACCAGTGCAAAAGGTGCTGTGATCTGGTTCCAGTTGGAAAAAAAACCTTAACATGGTGTCATGGACTTTCCTCTTACTAGCACATACTGTACAGTACCGCACCCTTCAACCAGCCCATTATGGCACTGGGTTGTACATAAAGGGGAAGAGGTAAGGTACACTGTAGGATGTGGTATATTGTATATTCTTGATGCAAAAAGGCCTCAGAGTGGGAAAAAAGCAGTAAATAAGAAGAAGCCAAGCTGTTTATTACCATGAGGAGGGGAAAAAAGGGGCATGACCGCATTTAATGAGAAATGACAAAAGCATCATAGCAGCATGCTTTTGGCAAGACAACGTCATTTAAACTGTGGAAAATCATAATCATAATTTTGCTGCTACTGTTGTGACAAGGGATCTACAATTCAATCAGGAGAGACATATTTGCAGATGTGCAAAAGGTTTATTGTACATATGCATAATAAAATGTACAGGGTCCTTGGAGATTAGACTCCATTGTTTTAGTGCCAATTTGTTTTTTTAAATAGAGGTTGTGAACTATGTCATAAACCCCGATGGAATCCAGACACCGGTGGGGGTGGAGAAGGAACCCCAACATCAGACCGAAGGAGGCTCTGGAGCCGGAGAAAGACGACCACAGAAGGTGGAAGGGGAGGTGGAGTTCAACCGCTTTGCCTGAAACGACTGATACAGAAACAGATTTAACCCTTGTGTTGTCTTCCCGTCTGAATTGAAAATCAACACTTGTTAGAAAAGCAGAAATTAGGATTTATTTAGACTAAAATTAAAGGAATGGATGTTGATGGATAATCACAGACTGGAATATGTCAACTTTTACTCAATACTATTTCAAAAACACTTAAATCTTTTTTTTTCAAATGCTATAAAATTGAATAAGACACCCCAAAAGTGAAGGAGTTTAAGTACCTTGGGGTCTTGTTCGCGAGTGAGGGGACTATGGAGCGTGAGATTGGTCGGAGAATCGGAGCAGCTGGTGCGGTATTACATTCCGTTTATCACACCGTTGTGACGAAAAGAGAGCTGAGCCAGAAGGCAAAGCTCTCGATCTACCGGGCAATTTTCGTTCCTACCCTCACCTATGGTCATGAAGGCTGGGTCATGACCGAAAGAACGAGATCCAGGGTAAATGGGTTTCCTCAGGAGGGTGGCTGGCATCTCCCTTAGAGATAGGGTGAGAAGCTCAGTCATTTGAGAGGAGCTCGGAGTAGAGCCACTGCTCCTTCGCGTCGAAAGGAGCCAGTTGAGGTGGTTCGGGCATCTGGTAAGGATGCCTCCTGGGCGCCTCCCTAGGGAGGTGTTCCAGGCACGTCCAGCTGGGAGGAGGCCCCAGGGAAGACCTAGGACTAGGTGGAGAGATTATATCTCCAACCTGGCCTGGGAACGCCTCGGGATCCCCCAGTCGGAGCTGGTTGATGTGGCTCGGGAAAGGGAAGTTTGGGGTCCCCTACTGGAGCTGCTGCCCCCGCGACCCGACACCGGATAAGCGGTCGAAGATGGATGGATGGATGGATGGACCCCAAAATGAATGAAAGTAGAGATTTGTACTTGCCAAAGAGCGTTGTGTGGAATCAATCATGTTATTTTGGGTAATTACAATTGGGTAGTTTAAAAGAACATTGATAAGGGAAAACAGGTCAATTTGACCCGAGGACAACATGAGGGTTAAAGCAGGGTTTTGATGCTGCTATTGGTGCTTGAAAATCGTGGCTGATTCTGATTGGTTTAACAGGAAGGTGAACGCCTCCAATAGATGATTCGATTTGGAAGAGAGCAATGATTAAGTGTTAGGTCTTCCTGGGGAAATTTACGCTGAGCTTCATTAGAGCGTATTTTGGAGGGTTACACTCTTGCCTGCAAATGACAGCTTATAGCAAAGGGGGGAAATATAATATTAAGCAGGGTTGTGACTCTGTGATTGGCCCTTGCCATTGTGTAACGATTCTGATTGGTTTAGCAGGAAGGTGAACGCCTCCAACAGCTGATTGGAGTTAGGTAGAACATTCATTAAGAGTGAGGTCTTCCTGAAAGGATTCACACTGAGATGCATTAATCAGGAGAGACTAGTTGCAGGTATGCAACAGTTATACACAGCATGATAAAATATACATTTATTTGGACAGCTGAATTGATTTAGGAGTGCACAAATTAATAGTTAGGTCTTCCTGAAAGAATTTACTCTGAGCTGCATTAGTTTGTCTGGACTATTTTATTTATGGCTCTACTTTGGTTTTACAACTGCTCATTAATTTTATGTTAAAAATCTGTTTTTGTTGCTACTTTTAATGATCATATTTCAGTTCTTTTATGCAATTTACAAAACACTTGTGAAGAAAACTGCCCTGGTTTATGTGTGGGTGCTCATGATGTTTTAGTACTCCACAGAGGCTGACTGCGGACATTAAAAGTGATTCCATGTAATGTAAAAGTATGCACACGACATGTGGTTGACCTCTCAGGGTAAAAAATACAGTGGGGATGAAGAGAAAGGTGGACCCAAATGCAGAGACGAGGCAGGAAAAACGTCAAGCTTGAGAGTTTAACAAAGAAAAAACAAAGAAACGACTAAAGAAAGTACTGAGATGGGCAGGAAAATCCAGGGATCAAAAACCGAGAACAGGAAGACAAAAACAAATGCCGAACAAACCAGAAATAGAGACCAAAAACTAATTTAGGAAGCAGACACTGGGGGACATGACACTACAATGATCTGACACAGGAGAAGGAAACCACAAAGACTAAATACAGATAGTCAGGTACAGAATACAGGTAATCATAGGAGAGGGAAAACACAAGAAGTAAAACTAAAGACAAGATGAGACAGAGACCCAGACTTCAAAATAAAACAGGAAACAGAACATGTACAAGACAAGACCAAAAATGCCACACAATAATCACAAGACATGACAGAACCAGGGTAAGAAATAAACACAGGAAAACAGACTGCCACAATAAAATAAGACAAAAAACACCAAACCATAACAGAATTATTTCTTTTCTTTCTTGACTAAACTGATACCCTTGTGACATTAAGCTGACATAAAGTAGCAGGTAACGAAATAATTGTAATGAGATGCAGGGAGTTATAAATGCAGCACATGATTTTTTTCTTAATCCCTGTGACAAAAATGATTGTCACTATAGCAGTGTTATGCTCTTCATAATATCCATAGGAGCGTGAACTGATGAATTAATAAATACGTTTAACTCAAAGTCACTTTGCTATGACATGTCGTTAAATCTGAACATTGACACTTTCATGGCCACTGTTCAAGGGCATATGTTTGCCTCAGCAGAAGGATGGATTTTCATTCTTGACACATAGTGTAATGAAATGCATCACGCAAAGGTCTCCTTTACCCAGAATGACACAAGAGGAGAACTACAGAAAAGGAGAACGTATACAGTGGATATAATATGCTGTTTGAGAAAATATGAATTATGCAGACAAGCTTCCTGACTGATAATGTATCGTGACTATGACTTTGCACACCACACATCTAAATTTGGGTTTTCTTTGATGTAAAGCGGAAGTCATCTGCCCTTATATATTGTCATGTTACATAAGTGTAAGAAAAATTGGAACACGTTAGCTGGGATGAGTGGCAGTGACAAAATATATGAAAATGGATTGAGGCTGCAGACAGTGTAATAATACATGATTATTTCTTCTCCTGCTAAAGCAGAACATGTTCTCTTCTCATCAAGTATCAATGAAGTTGAGCCTCAAAACCCCAGAGGAATCTCCTGCTCCTGCACCAGGACCAGACCAGGATGATAGATAGATAGATAGATAGATAGATAGATAGATAGATAGATAGATAGATAGATAGATAGATAGATACTTTATACATCTCGAGGGACATTTTAGGCATCCAGTTGCTTAGACAACCATAACACAACAAGCATGCACAAATATATCTAACATACATAGAAATCACAGCTGTGGGAACAATACACTGCACAAATTGCAAAACTCAGTGTCGCAAAATGACAAGAATTCACTGTGTGAAACTCAGCGAGTGTGAAAGGGGGAGAGCGAGACTTCTGGAAATTGGAAACCAGAGAGGTTTGGCTCTTAAAATGCTCTCAGGCTTTCTTACTCAATGCAAGCACACATATGCACTCTTGGGAAAAAACACACACATGCGCAGACATAACACTGTAGACCTTATTCTGGTTCTCTCTTCTTTTTTCCCCTCCTGACTTTCCTCTTGTAGCTTCAGCACCCTCCTATCATTCGATTTCACTTACACTCTTTTTCCCTCTTCTACTCTTTCATTTTATTGAATTTTTCAACTGTTCACGCCTCCATAAACTTTAAGAATTCACTGTTTTATGATCTGACATTTGCTTAAGGTTTGGTTGGGTTTGTGCCCAAACACGACTGTGTTTGTACTTATTTAAGTCTAGATAAGCATCTTGGCTTGGGTTAAAATCATGACTTCATTGAGGTTTGGGAAGCTTCGTCATCATGTTTACAGTAATGATTGTGGTTGTGGTCAGGGAATGATCGTCATGCTTTAAAAAAGAATCAACAACCTTGACTCTTAGGAGGAAACAATAATCAACCAGCCATCTCTCATGTCACAGCACCATGTCTGTTGAGCTGCCAATCTACCTCGTCCTTCTGCTCTAAAACAATGTCACCTGACATTGTTTTTTTAGTCTCAAAAAATAATCTTTAATTGGGAAATAAAGAAGGAAATCTCAGGAAAACAGAGAGAAAGAGAGACCAAAGGTAAGGTAAAAGCAAATCAAAAATTGAGACATCCAGAATAAGGCACTGACAACTTCCATCCCCCTTTCCCTTCCTATTTTCTATGTTATCATTATTTCCTCCTCCACGTAACACTTTTCCTTTCCTCTCTTCTCCATCCTTCTTCTAACTTTGTCTCCTATCCCATGCACTCTATTTCACCACAATCCCCTTCCCTACTCTTTGGAGAGCCATAATCTCTCCTCTCTTTTGTCATTAAGATGCAGTGCGGGAAAGTGATGCTGCTCCAGACCCCAGGGATATCTTTGAGGATCCACTGAAATAAGTGCTGCTGGTAACAAGAAACAGGAAGTGGGCAGTTTTTTTTTTTTTTTTAATTACAGATGGATGTAGACAGGGAGCAATTTCACACAATACGGTTTCCAACTTTTTTACACAAAATATGCAATCCATCCCCTTTTTCAAAATGTGTTGTTCTGTGAAGTTCTTATTTTAGTGGTCCCTGGCTCTGTCACTTGTTTCACTGGGAGCTATGTGCTTCCTTGTCTATATCCAAGATTGTTCCACTTCCAGGATTGCTCTGTTGCCGCCAGAAATTCCGCCAGACTTCATTCTTTTCGGCCAGATGTCCATTTCCATACGCTTTCTTGGTGTTGGAATTTTAAACTGTAGTCAATTTCTGAGGACTATGGTCAACCGTTCCTGAGATATCTGCAGGGTAAATCCAGACAGCTAGCTAGACTATCTGTCCAATCTGAGTTTTCTGTTAAAACAACTTGTGAACTTTCCTTCCCGAGGCTATTTTGCAGCGGCACTGCCGAACATAAGGCTTAGCGCCACCCATGACAATTGTGATTGATTTAATGAAATGCCAATAAACCAGAGTTTTTCTCCCATCTTGGAATGCTGTGTGGACTAGCCGGACCCTTCTCCGCAGCGCTGTGGACAAAGGTCTGGCAAAGTGAGACTGAGTGCTTGACATGACAGATTAGACATTCATATAATATGTCACAAAAAGTTAGATTTTATTTCCATCATTTACACTTTCAAAATAACTGAAAACAAAAAAATGGCAACTGCAAAAGTTTGGGCACCCTGCAGAGTTAATACCTTGTACTGCCCCCTTTGGCAAGTATCACAGCTTGGAAACGCTTCTTGTAGCCAGCCAAGAGTCTTTCAATTCTTATTTGAGGTATCTTTGCCCATTCTTCCTTCCAAAAGTCTTCTAGTTCTTTGAGATTTCTGGGCTGTCTGTCACGCACTGTTCTTTTAAGATCTATCCATAGATTTTCAGTTATGTTGAGGTCAGGAGATTGTGAAGGCCATGACAAAACCTTCTGTAACCAGCTACTCAAAGGCTGATCACTTTTATAAGAATAACCAATTTCAGCGATCCAGATGTTCGGAATTGGGCCAGATCAGAAGATTATAGGTTTGTTCGTTTAACTGTTTGTATTAATTGCAATAACTAACAGGGTAAGTAGCATTAATACATTAACAATTATATACATCAATTGAAGTAAGGTGAAAAAGTGAAAAAGTGGGATCCCATATAAAAAAAAGTAGAAAGAAAATACAAAGTATCAAAATAATAAATGTTCAGTCCAGTTTAATCAAAATAAATTAGACCTGGGTCTGCTAAAATACTGTTCTCACTTCCTTAAGCGCAAAAAGGATATTTGTCCTCCTTCAAGGAAATGAAGTGTGCACGCAGTTCTACCCGACCCCTTGGCCAAAGGGGTAATAGCTCAAGTTTCTCCGCTGTAAGGCCTCTAGGTTGCAACCTCCTGGCTACAACCGGCTCTACATCAAGTGGGCTTGGCTCGCCATCCAGTTTCTCTACGCTCTGCTGGGTTTCTCTGTTGATTTCCACCGCCGGTCAAGACTCCACCAGACTGCAATCCCTCAACTTTGAATCGAGCAAAAAAACCTGACCAGTACAAAAAGACAGCTCATTGGCTTGCCTTCTAACCTGCCTTCTTCAGTCTGTCTCCAGTGTTTCACAATATTTAATTTACGTCGACAGTCACACAACTTAACATTAGCCTTAAAATCTATAAGTATATGCTGCTACGATGATTCAGCTTTTCTGGAGTTACTTCCGGTCTCAGTCAGTAGCGCGAACGGCTGAGGGGCGGGCCTAAACACTCTATTGGCTAGGGTGTAGTAACACTCAAACTTTATAGGCTAATGCCTCAATAACAATAATTCAATTCAATTCAATTTTATTTATAGTATCAATTCATAACAAGAGTTATCTCAAGACACTATACAGATAGACCACACTCCAGAATTTACAAGGACCCAACAGTTCTAGTAGTCTCCTCCAGAGCAAGCAACAGTGCGAATATGCCCTTGTATTGGATGATATCTATGTTAACAAACGATCATGTCAATACAAACCATTTATTTATACTTATATATAGTTTTCACATGTATTTTATAATCACTTGTATATAATTACTAATATATTTATTACATATTTATAGGATGTATTTATTCTATTTATTGCCCATTTTATATGTGGGTTACACTTCGGTTTACGCCTCTTGATGTAATCCATTGTGGATTTTGAGGTATGTTTAGGATCATCATCCATTTGTAGAAGCCATCCTGTCTTCGACTTCTGCTTTTTTACAAATGGCATCAAGTTAGCATCCAAAATTTGCTGAAATTTTATTGAATTCATTTTTCCTTCTACTTGTGAAATGTTCCCTGTGCCACTGGCTGCAATACAACCCCAAAGCATGATTGAACCCGGGTTAAATACTACTACTGTGTGGACTAGCCAGACCCTTCTCTGCAAAGCTGTGGAGAAAGGTCTTGCAAAGTGAGACTGTGTGATCTAAAACTAATCAGGTACATTAATTATATGACTCATTATCTTATATTGATCCAATGAAGTTTATATGGTCAATTACATAACTGGTATTTCTGCCAAAATTGCATTTTGCAGTATTCAATGGTAAAAATGTGAGATGGCCAATTTCGTTGTTGCATTGGAGTGTGAAGAGGATTATAATTCAAAGTGCTTTGACGTATAGCTTAGTCATCAAGTCATATACGGAGAGAGGGAGACTAATGGGACTGTGGGATACAGCAGGATGATAGCAATACAAATGGCTGAGATGAAATCCGTCACATTGTGGGTGTGTGCATTCACCAATGATAATACATGAGGAAGAGGGTGGCTAAACCAGGGGTGCATCTGGTAGAGGTACACAAGAAAAATGGCTGTAATAGATCATATGTTTATTTTGAGATACGTTATTACAATCTGTCATCTACAGGTATCATCCTGGTATCTATCCATCTATCCAGTATGGGTTTCAAGATCCCTCCTGCCTGGTTAGGATCAGTGCTTTGCCCATAAAGATCCTTTGTGAACAGAGGAAAGCCTCACTTTCAGTAGCTTCAGTAGCAGTTACCATCCATTAAGTGTCTCTCTTTCTCTCTGTCACTCACACACAAATGTCATATTTCTAGTTTGCTTCTATCTCTTCCATTTTTCCCTTTTATTTTGGTGTGTCTCCCAATCTCTCCGTCTCCTTTTGTCCCTGGCCCCAGATGTGCAGTATCTCCATACAAAAGCGTTTTCCTCCTCCAGGGCACAATGAACAGTTGTTGGCAGTGTGGAATAACAAAAATTGTCACCATGGATACTCTTCCATCCCATGAGCGCTGAGTGGCCCTTTCCGAGTTCTAAAAAGAGCAATTATCTGATGACATCAAAGACAGGCGACAGCATTAAAAAGCAAAGCGAGGGAATTGGGCCCAAGCCATTAATCAGACAGGTGTAGAGGGTGTCTAGTCCACCTTATTCGGCCGGGGTGATTGGCTTCAGGCAACACACGTTCACCTAAATGACTATTAACATAGTAATTTAGCTTGAATTGACCTGGCTTCCATGAAATACAATAAGAAAGCCCCATAGCTCTTAAATGTAGGACAGGAGGGGGAAGGAAATCTCACTGAAAGAATCAACAGGACCCCACTGCGACCGCTTCATTTTACTGCAAAACACAATATAATGGTACACTGCCAACCCAAGTATATGTCACACCTAATTATACATGCCTTTCAACACAAAATTACAGTTTATTTTTACTTCACTTAATTTATTTTATTTGATAGAGACAAATACAGTGCACATACTATAGAGAATTGTACAACTATTCTCGAATGCAACGTATCTGAGCATTTGTAGCTAATCCTAAATCCCAACGCTCGTCCCTAGAAGGGCCTTTAAAATAACAAATATAAAACACTATATGATACATTTTGGTAAAGAGCAGTACAACTCACCGGCATACTTACATATACTGTATATTATAGCCTACATGTACATATATATATATATATATATATATATATATATATATATATATATATACGCTACATAGAAGTCATACATTTTAAATACACTACCGGTCAAAAGTTTGGGGTCACTTACAAATTTTCATGCCACTCCATTATAATAATAATAATAATAAATTTTATTTATAATGCCCTTTACATTTCAAAAAGAAATCTCAAAGTGCTACAATTAATAAGGAGTTAAAAACAGTTTCCAGAGTAAAATACAATTGACAAGCAATAATACAACACCATAAAACTAAAATTAAAACAACAACTGTTTAAAAGGCCTTTTGAAATAGTAGTGTCGTTAGGCCCTTCTTAAAAGTCTCCACAGTTTGTGGGGCCCTTAGGGTCTCTGGGAGGGCATTCCAGAGCCGTGGGGCGACTGCCTGGAAGGCCCTGTCTCCCATCGTAGACAGTTTAGTCCTTGGTTGGAGCAGGCGATAGGTGGAGATGGAGGAGTGGAGGTTTCGTGAGGTGGTGTGTGGGGTGAGGAGTTCACTGAGGTAGGTAGGGGCACTTCCATGAATGCACTGGTGGGTAAGTAGACAGATTTTGTATTGAATTCTTTGTTTAATGGGCAGCCAGTGGAGGGATTTCAGGACCGGGGTGATGTGATCATATTTGCGCCTCCTCGTCAGGACCTGGGCAGCGCAATTTTGAATATGCTGGAGCTTTTGCAGGCTCCTTCCAGGGATCCCGACGAGGAGGGCATTACAGTAGTCCAACCTGGAGGAGACAAAGGCATGGATCAACTTCTCAGCATCTGGTTGGGAGAAGGAAGGACGGAGTTTGGCAATGTTTTTGAGGTGAAGGAAGGAGACCTTACAAAGGTGGCGGATGTGGGTGTCAAATGTAAGATTTGAGTCAAATCTGACTCCAAGGTTTGTAACAGAGGTAGACAGGGCGATGTGATGACCAAAAATGGATATACTGCTGAGGGAGGAGGACTGGGTTTGGTGTGGGGTACCGATCAGGATGGCTTCGGTTTTGCTGCTATTTAATTGAAGGAAGTTGTCAGACATCCATGCCCATCCATTATAGACATAATACCAGCTGATCTGAGTGGGTGGCTGATCTTTAATGCAATATCTACATTGCCCATTATCAGCAACCATTAATCCAATGTTCCAGAGGAACATTATGTTTATTAATCTGATATCATTTTAAAAAACTAACTGAGAAAACACTGGAGAATCCTTTTGCAATTATGTAAGCACATAATGTAATTTGAAAACTGCTGCGCTGGTTAAAAAAACAATGCAACTGATCTCAGCTGGTATTCTGTCTATAATGGAGTGCAATGGAAATTTCTAAGTGACCCCAAACTTTTGACCGGTAGTGTATATGTGTTTCTTACTCACTGCACTCATGTCTATTTTATACTGAAAATGATCTAATGACTAATGACTAAACTGAAGATAACCGTAAATACAGTAATATCATACTCCACGTAGGTGGTAATGATACCCGATAACGCAAATTGGAGATCACTAAAATTAATGTTAAGTCACTTTGTGCATATGCAAAGACAATGTCAGACTCAGCAGTTTTCTCTGGACCCCTGCCAAACCTGATCAGCGATGACATGGACAGCCTCATGTCATCCTTCCACTGCTGGTTGTCGGGGGGGGGGGGGGGCAGCTAATGATGTGGGCTACATACTGTAGATACCTTGAGGGCGTTCTGGGGAAAGCCTGGTCTGATTAAGAGAGACGGCATTCTTCCCACGTTGGACAGAACCGTTCTCATATCAAAAAATCTGACCGAGTCTATTATCGCTCACAAACCATGACAACCCAAGTTTCATATTAGTAAGCAGGGGTGGAGTGCAACACGCTCCACACGTCACATCATCACATGTCATTTAACTGACGCTTTTATCCAACATGACTTACAATTGCTGTTTGTCAGAGGTCGCACGCCTCTGAAGCAGCTACGGGTTAAGTGTCTGGCTCAGGGACACATTGGTTAATGTATAGCATTGGGAATTGAACCCAGACTTCCCACACCAAAGGCATGGGTCATATCCACTGCACCATCACCCCCTCCTCTGTGCTTCTGTTGGAGCAGTCGCCCACTCATAATCCCATAACCACATTATCTGTCCCCCGACTCAGATCGGTTAAATTAAAAGTAAACAAAAGAGGAGCTATACTTAACAACCCAATTAAAATTAATTAAAACTATCACTGCAATGATAGAACATTAGATCTCTGTCTCCCAAAGCAGTACTAGTAAATGATTTGATATCAGATAATCAAATTGATCTATTGTGTGTCTAAATGAAGACACTCCTCCCAGTTATAATAATACTCAAATTCCTAGAGGCCCTGGCCAAGGGGGAGTGTGTGTGTGCGTGTGTGTGTGTGTGGGGGGGGGGGGGGGGGGGGGGTTGCAGCCATTTTTTATTCAAGCCTGTTAATTACCAAAACTTGTTTGATAGCCTTGTTCTTAATCTTCGACATCCATCATGGAAAACATTACAGCCAATTATATTTGTTGTTGTATACCGAGCTCCAGGTCCGTCTTAGACAAAGTACTTCTTGTAGGGGATTTCCATGTGGATGTTGACAATGATAGCCTTAGTACTGCATTCAACTCACTACTAGATTCACTTGGTTTCAGTCAGAGTGCTGGCATATGGCATCGAAATTGAAGATGTAATAGTATTTCTGCAGAATTCATTATTATTTGACCATTTCATGATAACTTTCAAATTCTTACTATCTGAGTATACTAAATTAGATAAAAGCTTCAACACTAGATGCCTGTGATCTGACAGTGCTATTGCTAAATTTAAGGAAGATATTCCAACAGCATTTAACTCAATCTTGTGCTTTAAAACAGAGGACCTTTACAGTATGTTAACTTTAGTCCCTTCCAAATTGATAATTTTGTAGACGGTTCTACGGCCTGCTAACGGACAACTATAGTTTCTGTTGCTCCCCTTACAAAGACGATGATGAAGCAAAGGAAACTAACACTTTGGTATAACTCCCAAACTCGCAAATTAAAACAAATCTTGTGAAAACATGAAATTAAATGGCATGCCATCAAACTGGAAGAATCTTGGAAGAAAATTGTCAAGACATCTGAAAACCTATAGGAATGCCCTCATAAATGCCAGCTCAGATTATTGCTCATTACTAATAGAACAAAATATGTGAGTCACAGCTCTTTTGAGTCATGTTTTCCTATAGCTGAGTAGTGACGACTTTATGAGCTTCTTTAATGATAAAATTGTAACAATTAAAGATAAAATTCATCAGGTTTAAACGCCGGACTGATAGAAAGAATGATAAGACTTGACATATACTTAGACTGCTTTTATCCTATAGACCTTCAACAATTGTTAAAGGTCTCTTCAGCTAAGCCATTGACCTGTCTCTTAGACCCCATCCCAACGAGGCTATACTTGAAGAAGCATTACCCATGGTTGACACTTCATTACTAGATATGACCAATATGTCTTTATTAACAGGTTATACAGCTGTAATGGTCACCCGTACTGTCTTCATGTGCAGCTTTTTTTATGTGATGGGGAACATGCATGGACTGACTTTTGTATATTTTTTCTTATGAGTGTTTTGTTGTTGTAGGCGTGGGTATAAAGGAGACTGGGAAGTGACGTAAAAAAAGATAAGAGACTCTGGAGTTTGACAGGGGAAGCGGTCGGGATTGGAGAGGGCTCTGGTTTTCGCAGGCTTGCCAGATGGGGTCAACTGCGTGATAAATTGTATATTTTTCTCGGTGGATTATCAGTTGGGAATTTTCTCTGGACTACTGCATCAACCCTTCAATTAATCGGACAATTGCGTAAATTACCAGTGCAACAAATATTGACTGCGGCGTCTCGCCACACTTCACCTGGCATTTTTTTTGTGTTTTGTTTTCAAATGAGGACTGTTCTTTATCCGGATTATTTAAGTTACCTAAACTAACTTTTAAACTGCGGGGACATTGTTTATTGGGGGGGGGGGGTTTAAATGTGTGCGAGGGTTCATGGTCGGGTTGAATATATTTGTATGAAGGAGTAGTGTGGCCGACCCTAATTAAACGAATAACTGGGGGTAAGGCCGACATTTCATTACGTTGTTTTGTTTTAATACACTCTGTTAAACCTATATCTATGTTTTCCTTCGTCTGTGAACATGATATTAAGCTCACTTAACGGTACTTAGAGGGTTTGTGGTGGATGACTTAGTTGCGGTTTAATGAAAGTAGCAGGGGTAGGTTGTATACACCTTGGCAGTGATCAGATCCCCCGTTACCTTTAATTTCTTTTGCGTGATGTGCTTTTCCCTTGCAAGGTGAACTGTTAATTCAATTCAATTCAATTCAATTTTATTTATAGTATCAATTCATAACAAGAGTTATCTCAAGACACTTTACAGATAGACCACACTCCAGAATTTACAAGAACCCAACAGTTCTAGTTTCCTCCAGAGCAAGCAACAGCGCGACAGTGGCGAGGAAAAACTTCCTTTTAGGCAGAAACCTCGGTCAGACCCAGGCTCTTGGTAGGCGGTGTCTGACGGGCCGGTTGGGGTTAGAATGAAGAGTGGCAATAACAAAAATAGAAAAAATTAGTAGTTTGTAGCAGTTCTTTGTAGTAGTTCATGGCATAGCAGGACGCTGTGCGGCATTACAAGGCACAGCAGGACGTAGCAGACGTAGCAGGACGTAGCAGGACGTAGCAGGACGTAGCAGGGCACCGCAGTGTAGCAGTTGAACATGGCATCACAGAACGTGTAGCGGGACCATGGCGATAGCTGCTACCTTGATTTCGGAGCCTCTCTGATCCAAGGGAACATGCTGGGGAAAAAAGAACATAAGGACTCCGGGGAATGACTCCCCAGAGCTAGGTTAGTAACAAGCATTTCTGGGACATGGATGCACATAAATGAAAAGATGGAAAGATAGAGGAGAGAGGAGCTCAGTGTATCAAAATAAGTCCCCAGCTGTCTAAAACTATTACAACAAAACCAAGAGAGACGAGGTAAAGAGAGCTCCAGCCCGGCCGGGCTAGAACTCTCCCCAACCGGATCGGGCTGTATGCCAAGTCTCCCTTTAGTTCTATTATATTCTTGATTATATGTTAGATAAATCTGAAAACTATGTGACTAACTACTACTCCCTAACAATATTCGATTCTATGCCCTAACTAGTGTATCAAAATAAGTCCCCAGCTGTCTAAAACTATTACAACAAAACCAAGAGAGACGAGGTAAAGAGAGCTCCAGCCCGGCCGGGCCAGAACTCTCCCCAACCGGATCGGGCTGTATGCCAAGTCTCCCTTTAGTTATATTATATGATAGATAAATCTGAAAACTATGTGACTAACTACTACTCCCTAACAATATTCGATTCTATGCCCTAACTATAAGCTTTATCAAAAAGGAAAGTCTTAAGCCTACTCTTAAATGTGGAGATGGTGTCTGCCTCCCGGACCCAAACTGGAACCTGGTTCCACAGGAGAGGAGCCTGATAGCTGAACGCTCTGGCTCCCGTTCTACTTTTAGAGACTCTAGGAACCACCAGTAACCCTGCATTCTGGGAGCGTAGTTCTCTCCTAGGGTTGTAAGGTACTATAAGCTCTTTAAGATAAGATGGAGCCTGACCATGAAGAGCTTTGTAGGTGAGAAGAAGGATTTTAAATTCTATTCTAAATTTTACAGGAAGCCAATGCAGAGAAGCTAAAACAGGAGAAACGTGATCTCTTTTCCTGGTTCCCGTCAGAACACGTGCCGCAGCATTCTGGATCAGCTGTAGAGTCTTTATGGATTTTTTCGAGCAGCCTGATAGTAAAGAATTGCAGTAATCCAACCTAGAAGTAACAAATGCATGGACTAATTTTTCGGCATCATTTTTAGACAGGATATTCCTGATTTTTGCAATATTACGTAGGTGAAAAAAGGCGATCCTTGAAATTTGCTTTAAGTGGGAATTAAAGGACATGTCCTGATCAAAGATGACTCCAAGATTCTTCACTGTGGTGCTGGAGGCCAGGGTGATGCCATCCAGAGTAACTATATCTTTGGATAGTGCGTCACGGAGGTGCTTGGGTCCGAGAGCAATAACTTCAGTTTTATCTGAGTTTAACATTAGAAAATTACAGGTCATCCAGGTTTTAATATCTTGAAGGCACGTTTGAAGTTTAGCTAACTGATTAGTTTCATCCGGCTTGATTGATAGATATAATTGAGTATCATCTGCATAACAATGAAAGTTTATGGAGTGTTTCCTAATAATACTGCCTAAAGGAAGCATATATAAAGTGAACAGGATTGGACCGAGCACAGATCCTTGTGGGACTTTATGACTAACCTTGGCGTGCACAGAGGATTCATCGTTAACATTAACAAACTGAGATCGATCTGATAAATAAGACTTAAACCAGCTTAGAGCAGTCCCTTTAATGCCAATTAAATGTTCCAATCTCTGTAATAAGATATAATGGTCAATGGTGACGAGAGCCCACAATGACGTGCACTTGATAGCCTGTTCCATTGTACATGTTCTCCAAATGCTAAGGAGGACTCTGACCTACTCCTGAAGGATCCTTGACATTGAGAAACGGGGACTGAACCCCGAGTTGCTGTGCATCGGAGTGTGAGTGTGTGTGAGTGTTTATCTGATGAGCAGGTGGCACCTTGTACGGCAGCCTCGGCCACAGTGTATGAATGTGTGTGACTGGTGAATGTATCCTGTACTATGTAAAAGCGCTTTGAGTAGTCGTTAAGACTAGAAAAGCGCTGTTATAAATACAGCACATTTACATAGTAAAGCTACAACTTGTACAGTTAGGATAATATTAATAGTTCTACTTTTAGTAATAATTCAGAAAAAAGAAAACTATAAATACATTTGTTTTCAGATCAATAACCCACAGGACTTAGGGGACTATTTAGTCACATGTAATCCTTTGATAGAAGCTGCAGAATATCACAAGTGCAGTGACTGCAAACCTCTTTGTCAATTTAAAAGTTCCTCAAGCGCAAGGAAACACTACTCATGCAGTCAATTTTGTGCATATGCAATTTAGGCAACACACTATGCTACATTTACTAGACCTGTTTACAATAAAATAGTTTTTTTCAAGAGAAAAATTGCATTTGCATCTCCTGATTACAGCACATCTTTCTGTACTGATGGTTGGAACATAACTGATGAAAAAGTTATTTGACAAAACGATGTGAGGGGAGTGAATGTACTCTTTCCCCATCACAATACAGCTCTACTAAACAGAAAAAGTTCAGTATAAAAGTAGTTTTAGCTCTACTGTAAAGTGTGACTTACCTTTCCAAAGGGTTGTATGGAAATGTACTGGAACTCTGTCAATGTTCTATTTCTGCTGTCAGTTCTGATGTTTGGTTATGATTTTGTTTTAAATAAAAACATTGATGAATGTAGTTCTGCTGTCAATTCTGTTTTGTTTTTCTTTTTTAAATAAAAACATTGCTGGAATGTAACTAAGTGCATTTCCTTAACTGTGTGTATGTATAATATGTGTGTGTGTGTGTGTGTGTGTGTAATGGACACACAAGCACAGGAAAGTTGTAGGAGTTTGTTTTTTGAAGATATCTTTGCCATATGGCATAAACAAAAAGTGTTAAGTTGAATAAATCACTCAAAATGCAAAGAAAGTAGTCAATGAATTGTATGTGTTCAAATGCCTCTTGTGAAGGATTTCATAAGGTCTTGAGGGAAACTGATGAAAAATGGCGTATTTATGTTACAGGGAATGTGTAAATCATCCCTTTTTACAAAACAGAAAAAGTTCAGTATAAAAGTAGTTTTAGCTCTGCTGTAAAGTGTGACTTACCTTTCCAAAGGGTTGTATGGAAATGTACTGGAGCTCTGTCAATGTTCTATTTCTGCGGTCAGTTCTGTTTGGTTATGATTTTGTTTTTAAATAAAAACCTTGCTGGAATGTAACTAAGTGCATTTCCTTAACTGTGTGTGTGTGTGTGTGTGTGTGTGTGTGTGTGTGTGTATTTATGTATGTATGTATGTGTGTGTGTGTTTCTCGGTGTGTGTGTAATGGGCACACAAGCAAAGAGAAGTTGTAGGAGTTTGTGTATGGAGATATCTTTGCCTTATGGCATAAACAAAAAGTGTCATCAAGTTAAATAAATCACTCAAAATGCAAAGAAAGTAGTCAACGTGTAGTATGGGTTCAAATGCCTCTTGTGAAGGATATCGTAAGGTCTTGAGGCAAACTGATGAAAAACGGCATATTTATGTTACAGGGAATGTGTAAATCATAACTTTTTTGACGCACTATACCATCCCTTTTCTCACACACACACACACACACACACACACACACACACACACACACACACACACACACACACACACAAACACACACACACACCCAATACTTTTTTTTATCCAACCCCAAAGAAATCCATAATTTGATGCAGTGTAACGGAGCATTTAGTCAAATGTGAATAGTTTTTTATTTCCATTTCAGTAATCTTCAGTGTTGTGGTTGTATAACAGAAGTTGTTAAACCGAATTATCTACTTTTAAGTCATATTTTAATAACCCTTTTAGATCCTCAATCATTTTATAACTATTATTTAACAAGAGGAAGGATTTTAGTCACGAGTCTGTCTCTGGATGTTGTGAGCCAATCTGAACTTATGTCTTCATTCAGTTTCCCATACATTCATTTATATTTAACAGCCCCGAGCAGTCTCCCTTTCAGAAACAAAGGGTGACTACATTAAGTTTTTTGGCTGGCCATGCTGTACTCACCAGGCACGTCAGGAAGAGCTTCTCTGCTGTGTCACGGACAAGTATGGGTTAACCTTCAAGACAAGTTTTCCTGTGATTCAGTGCAATGTTAGATGTCTAAAAAATCAGTGGAAAAAAGACCAACAGACTTTATTCAGAGCAGTGAATATAGGGCCTATTTACAGAGTTAGACTGCAGTTGTTATTTCACCATGGGATCTGTTGACAAACACAAGAACTTTAGGTAATGTTACAACTTAAGAAACCTAGACATTGTTTAACAGATTGGGCTGCACGATATTGGAAAAAAATTGACATTGCACCGCAATATACTGATTATTGTAAAATTTAAAAATACTGTAACTTTTACGAGATGATATAAATAGCTGGAATATTCTCAATTTACAGGTTAACTATGTAGGGGAGTGCATCTGAATGGAAAATAAATAAAAAAAACTATTTTCTTATCTGAAAAAGCAAGAGAGCATTTCCAAAGTAATTTTGGAAGGGCAAATGAGGTAGTTAAATACACTGGTTGACTCACATGTAACCATTGTATTCATACTGCCATATTAAAGGCTAAACCCAACAATGACGTGTATGTTGCTTTTCCTAAAATAAAGGGGCTCCCTGATGTAGCTCCCATACTGTTCCTCGCTCTTTTCCCAGTTGCGGTCGAAATCTAGCGGGCCTACTTTGTTTGTTTGATTACGTGATCAACATTGATTGGAGGTCTGCATGTCACGCACTCGCAATAAACTGTGTATACAAGAACACTTAAATCAGTGTAAATTAGTATTACCTTTCCAGCTTTGCGGCTTCGAACACTAGTTACAAGACAGACCCTTGTTTCTTAAGGCTAACTGTAATGGCTATTGCTTTACTGGTAGCAGATTTCTGACAACTCTGTGGTGCAAGATGGCCAGGAGATGTCGTGATAATGTTGCTTAGTTCATCTTTTCTACAGACACACACGGGAGGGCCTCACTTCCTGTTAGGGCTGCACAATTATGGCCAAAATGATAATCAATTATTTTGATCAATATTGTGATCCAATTATTTGTTGATTTTAACCAAAACAAATTTTGTCACATAGGCTATTTATAACTGCTTTCACATCCATATTATGCTACATTCTTCTCATGTTGAAGGTGTATGTTGTATAGACATACAGCTGCAACACATGTAAATGAAAATTAGCTATCTGACATAAATAGCGTAGTATTTTTTTAAATGTATCTCTGTTTTCAACAATAACTGATTAAAAGAGCTAGGGAGAGAGAGGGAGTGCAATGGACGCTACTAACGGCTGACTCGTTATGAATGGGTCCAGCACAGGTCGAATGGTGGGTCAGCAGAGTTACACACGTCGTGTTTATGAAATGTCTGTGTTGTCACTGCGCTGCGTTTTTATGAACTATGATATTCTGGCCATTGGTCACATCTCTTGCAGGTCCAGCAGGCTCCGTCTCACACGCTATTACTCTACCAACTGAAGTTAGTTGTATTCAACTTCTGTGTTTTTACCATGGCGGCCATGATTGCAAAGTTACCAGCGGAAACACTGGTACAAAGACAGGTTTGCCTCTCATGCTTAACAATATACAGCTGTTTTAATAACAATTAAAACTGTAGACAAATGTCAGAAGTGTGGACCGGCTCTGTGTGGCAAAGCTGCATGGAGAGAAAGAGGAGAGAGAGTAGAGAGATCCAAACACAGGCACACCTTTACAGAAGAAATGGGTCATGTAACGCAAAATTAAACCATATCAATATAAACAACATTGCAGCGGATGCGAGGACATTAGGTGCATCGGTGCGTCCTAGAGGAAAAATATTACTCGCGCCCTAGAGCCCTGTGAGCTAACAGACACTAACTAGCACGGACTAGCACTGGTCACTGCTGTTGTCTGAAAAACAACAGACGGGACAAAATGTTGCGTTTAATGGTAAACTGGTAAACCTTGAGACCGACGTATAACGACTGCTATCTGTTGAATTTTCCTCATGTTACTCTGTCCTCTGTGACTGTCTACATCTAGAAACTAAGCTGCGCGGTACAGGGAACAACTCTGACTGGCACATGATAAGGCAGAGGTTTATGGAGCGGTAGACTGGCTTTGCAAAAAAAAAAAAAAACAGCGTAACTCTTGCAAAATTGATTGTGGGAAGTCAAAATGTGATTAAAATTTGATTAATTGTGCAGTCCTACTTCCTGTAACAAACCCCATTAAACTAAAGTTACGTCACATGCACACGTTGCCCACATGACCACCTGCCTTAAAGAGGAAGGGTTGGCTAGTAACAATCAAGTAAAATAAAGTAATGTAAAGAAAACAAAGAACTGTGCAAGTGTTTTCTTTATATCAAGCAGCAATAAAAGTTGTAGCGTTAATCACACGTCCTGCAATGTGTTCTATTGCAAATGCGCACATTGTGATGTAGAGAAACCGAATTATCGTGCAGCCCTAGCAGATAGACAAAATACACATTGTAGATCAACAGTGTGATTTAGGTGAACGCTCCTAGTAACTAATAATCAGCTGAATTATTGCTCTCGCCAACAGACGCCACGGTTGTTAAAATAATAATGTCCCCCCTTTAATGTTTAACTAGCAGCAAACACAAAATAAATACCCTGGGCCTTGCCGAATTCCTTCCATAAATTTCACAGATAAGTCTACCTGTTCATCAAGCCTATCCAAGAGATTGTCCATGTCGTGACCAAAGGCTCCCCTCTTGGCACGGTACAGCTTAAGCAGTCTAGGACAGTCCTCATCTAAGGCTGCTCTAAAGGTCCCCAATAAGTCTTTAGTAATGACACAGTAGAACTCCTCACAAACCTGTAGAAGTCAAACAAAGAACAAAAACATCTAATGATTGAGTTTGTAGTCATTTTGACAGTTATTCTGGATACACTTACACCTTAAAATAATTCTCAAGGAGTTCATCTAATTCTGTTTAACAATCTACACTTTGTCACACAACTTAATTACACAATACCACTCTGAATAAGCCAATGGATGACCCTGTGGTCACCTTTGCTTGAAAAGCAATCAAACTAAATATCTGAATGTTTTATTTTTAAAATCTGCCTTGCCTGTTCTCTCAAAAAAGGAGCAGGCCACCTCTCCTGGATTTCTACGACCATGGGCTCCACCTCCACAATCTCTTTTCTCCTCCATAGGAGAATGTGAAGTCCATCTTCTCTCTGATGAGTTCCATGTCTTTCCCCTTCTTTTTAATTTCACCCACCAGGAAACATCTCTGGTCTTCTAGCGTCTCATTGTAGTTTTGTGGCTCATCAGGAACATGATTGACTTTGCCTCACTTGATTTTTTCAAGGAAAACCTGCCCTTTGTCATCCCTCCTTCTTTTCCTGTTTACACTGACCTCATTACATCCAACCTGGTGCAGTTTTGATTGGTAGTTTCCAAGCTTGAACTTGATGCTTGTTGTCCAAACATCGTATCCTGTGCCGCTACCAGGCTCCTTAAGGCATGGATGTTGACAAGTTCAGAGGAAACTGATACTATTTAATATTTCTCAGGGTAGGCTTTCAGGGCAAATATTTCTTGTTCCAGCATGTCTAGAATTTCCATTTTCATGTCTTTCGTTACACTTAGACCTTGCCCAGTTTTTTCATAAATTTCATTGCCCTTATGGAGCTTTAACTCGACATCATGAGAAAGAGGGGACCACAAACAGAGTAGGCCACTCTGAAATGTTTCACATGAAGGTGCAAATAATTGAAGAAGAGCTGTGGGAGAAGGCTGGTGAACTGATACTGGCTGTATCAAGGGAAGAGATGGTGGATGAATGCGATGGTGTTTGTGATTCATCAATACTCCAAATAATGGGCAAGACAGCCTTTTCTGGTGGCAACTCTGCAATGTCCATCAGGGGACACACTGCGTTCCCAAAATCCGGGTCTTCATATTGTACAGCGAATTCACCGTAAGTTTAAGTTTTTGTTGTAGTCTTTTTCTCGGGTCTTTGTCAGCTGGACTTTGCGGATAAGTTTAGGATTTATGTGTACTCGCAGTAACAAAGCCTGTGAGGACAAACAGAGTCCACTCTACAAATCCATAATCCTGTGTCTTTTGTTACCGTTTTGCTCAAGATACCCCTGACAGCATAAACTAGTACAGCACAGGACAGTACATACCATTTCTTTTAATGCAGCAGGCTACCATCGATTACCATCAACTTTCCAGCAACTGGGTACGCAGCCAAAGGGTGGTAATCATTCAAAGCTTCTGGATCCAGGATTTCAATGTCTGTGCAACCGTCAGTTACTTGGTAAGACCTGTAATGTTCGATGAACCAAGAGGAGAGCTTTGTACTGACAAAGGACACTTCCTCAAAGTTGACCACAATGTTGTAGAAATGTGGCAGTTCAAAGCATTGCCTAGCAGAAACTAGCATGCCCTTAGTATACTGGGTCCCATAGAAATTAACATTTGGCAAGGGACACAAAATCATGATGTGGATAATTACAGTCCTCAATTTCCCTTCCAATGATGTTTTAACCATATCAAAATTGCCAATGTACAGTTTTGGTTTGAACAGATTTTGGCCATCAAGGTAGGATGCCATGATTTGTTGAGGTTTAGAAGAGAGTGTAAGAAGCACATTCTTGAATTTGAGAACATCATGCACCAAGTTATGCTTGGACTCAAATCGCATAGTCCACATGTCTGCACACACACAAAATACTGTTCCATTTACAAACGTATCTAGAACCTCAAACACACCATCCCTTTTCAGAGATTGTATACCAAATCAGTTTAACATTAAGGGTGCTCCGATTGATCGGTCACTGATCAGTATTGGCCGATAAAGGCTTTAAATAGTTTGATCGGTGGTCTTCATAAAGGCCATTCAGATGGGCCGATGAGACGCACTACTAAAAATTCTACGAGCTGCTAAAATGGCGGCCTCCCTACATTCACCGGTCTGGCAGTTCAACAAGGTGTCAGAAAAAGACATTACATTAGCGATTTGCAACGTGTGTGCCAAGGAAATTCCACAAGGCGGAAAGCTCCAAAGACATTTCAACATCGCCAACCTCATCAGACATTTGAAGGTTAGTCACAGAAATACGAGGAGTTTTCAAAGTTAACGCTAAGGCAGAGAGAGAGAGAGAGAGCGGAGTCGTGTAGCAGCTCCGGCGCCACTCACTCAGCTGTCTATAACAGAGACATTGCAACGACAGCAACCCTACAGTAAAGAAAGCAAGAAAGAAAAAGGAAATAGCCAAAATAATGGAATTCATATGCCTTGATCACCAGCCACCGTCAATTGTGGAAGATGAAGGGCACCGGCAACACGTCTTACATTGATTCACGCTACACTCTGCCAGGGCGTAAATATTTCACTGATGTTTGCCTGCCGCAGTTATACCAAACCGTGTTTGCACACGTTGACGCCCTTATGAAGAACAACATCACATCAATCAGCTTCACAAGTGACACTTGGAGTTCAAATGTATGTCCCATGTCCATGTTGAGCCTAACTGCGCAGTTTATTAATCAAAACTTTGAATTAAAAAGAGTTGTGCTCCATTCTCAAGAATTTTTGGGGTCACACACCGCGGAGGCTCTTTATTCAGCCTCCTTTTTCTCGCATGGGGAATCCTGAAGGAAAAAGTGCACGTTATTCTAACGGATAATGCCAAGAACATGGTAAAGGCCATGAGGGATGCAGATCTACCCAACCTGCCGTGCATGGCTCATACAATGCAGCTTGCCGTTGCCGACGGAGTTTTATTACAATGCAGCATCGCTGATATACCCGCCTATGGAAGACGCGCCGGTCATTTTCAAACATTTGTTTTTTGACAACACAATAAAAGTCGTTTCCCCGCTCTCGCACAGGCAGCACGAGCCTACCGCTGTGCACCATGCACAAGTGGAGATAGTGAGCGACGTTTAAGCACAACAGGGAATATTGTAGATGAGAAGAGGAACAAGCTGTCTGCCAAAAATGCAGAAATGCTTATATTTCTAAAGAAAAATCTGCCATTGATGCTTAACAAGTAAGCTTCAAGAGATATGGCTTTACTAATCTCTATTTAGTTTTCTTTGTTCTGCACTTTAATTACACTTTAAGTTTGTGTTAGTTAACAATGACAGTTCTTTGTAACTTATTTCGAAATAAAGCTTATTTGTTAAGCTCTGAGCTGTTTAAGATGTTTCTCTCAGGAAGTAGAATGTTGACAGTTTCCTGTCAATAATAGTAAACAGTTGACAATTCTCAGTACACTAACTTCTATTAATTTTAATACATATACATTGTTGTTAAGACTATTAAAAATTAATATATGACATGATAAATTGAAGGCTTCAAATAGACCCAGTGATCAGTGACTGGTATTAACCAATACTGCTTTCAGCAATTGGTGATCGGCCCCAAAAATCTTGATCGGAGCCCCCTTATTTAACACCAACACTCTTTCCAAGAGCAGCCAGCTAAATTAATGGCAGGGAAGAGCAAAACTTTGCTGGTAAATTTAGCACAACCCAATAGACAGGGAATTTTGCTGGATGTCCTCAATGGGTTACATACTTCAAAATCATCAATGTACAAGCCTAAAGAAATACTTGTCTTTTGCATGCCAAAATGATTGTTTTCTTTGAAGTACACGCTGTCTTAAAAGGACCTGTATTGACCAGGTATATCTACTTTAATAAACACTAACTTTTCTAAAAAAAAAAAAATCTGACGGTCCCAGTAAATTCTCTAGAACCTGAATGATTGAAACATCAACAAAAGTATTTTTATGTGTGGTGCTATACGTATATTCAGTTGGCTCAGTTACAGTAAGTGCTGTTTAAAATAGAGGTTTCTCCTGTGATTAGTGGACAGCGCACCTTTTTTCCTCAGCAGTCAAAGTAAGTGGATTGGTTTGGAAAATAGAATCATTAATTTCTTTAACAACACAATCCACTATTTCAATGCTATGTTTAGTAAACACTTCTTTGATTTTTTTAAATGAATGAACTTTAGAAAAGTGCAGAATGTCATTAACTAATTCAACAATTTTCTGTAAAGCATATTTGGAGACGTGCAATACTGATTGCATACACAGAAAAAAAAAGAAGCAATTTCATGTTCAAGAGTCTCAGCTTCTACATATTCTACTTCACCGTTGTTACTTGAACCACTTTGTGATGCCTCTACCTCAACAAAGTCATTGAGTTGCTTGTCAACAATATGAGTGTCAATGGCACAGGTTTCATTTTCAGAATGTACTATTAGACAAGTTGTAATGTCCTTTTCATTCTTGTACTTTCTGCTTCTTTGTGAACTGAAGGTTTTAAGATTGTTAGTTTTAAACTCACACCGTAGGAAGGGGCAATGCACAGTCTGTTGATTTTTTAAAATGATGTCCCAGATGAGTGAATAAAGTGTGCGCAGTACAAGTTTCTTTAAATTCACATAACTCACAGAAAAAAAGACAATGTCACCTGCCTTCTTACAGTCCTCCAATGTGATCTGGTAAGGTGGGATTTTAACGCACCAGGAGTTTGGAAGGAACACACAGTCACTGTAGATACAGGGCCAGTGAGATCCTCTTTTGTGTCGTAGTCTATGGTGCCTCAACAGATCTTCTTGACTTGAGCTGAGAAAACCGCAGAACCCACACCTCAGAATAACTGAAATGAGAATTAAAAGGCAAATTAATTAATTTACTTTAAATGGATCTCTAAAACAAGTAAACTAGAACAACAACGTGTTAGAAATAGCATGATTATATTGTTGGTTTATTAAGTTAATGCAGTAAAAATGTATTGCTGCTTAATGTGTTTGTACTGCTGCTTAGTTCAAATACAAAAAGTCTTTACCCAATATCATTACCCGACCTTTGATAAAAGGTTGGGATGCTTGATTTTAGTTTATACTGTTGAAAAAGATATTTTTTATTTTGTGGTAATTTTGGAGGCAGTAATTAGAGGTGCTGAGAACTATTTTTGGACATACTGAAGGGTGTTCCTAATATTTTGTTAATCCCGTTTAATTTTGGGCTGCTGGTACAACTCATCACATATTATAGAGTCCAAAATGACCATTACAATAAATGAACACTTCTCTCTACCTCTAGCAAACAAGGGAGGGCTTTGGTAGAATCATAGCGGTCTATGGGTAGAATATTAGTAAAACTTCCCCAGTGGGACTGACCACAGTGCAGCATGCAGGACAAGTGAAGTTAGAAATAAGCATTTAGATATTTTGTGAGGAATATGCAGGGTCAACATTGTTGATGTAAAAATGCACAAATGTATTAAACACAGTGTGGGGACATATGCAGGTATACAGTAGACTCAATAGCAGTTTATTATTATTATTATTAATGTTGTTAGGTACACCAAGATTAAACTAACTCAGTGTCATACAATAGCGCTGAAATAAATCCATCCTTCATTAGGCTTATGAGTTTTTGAACTGAATCTATGTTATATTACACAGTGAGAAGGGTCATACATATTTAGTAGGGGTGGGAATCACCAGATACAATATCATCACGAGGCTTATGCCACAATATTTCATTGCGATTTTAAACATATTGCAAAATATTGCAATTTATTACTTTTTTTTCTTATTTTTTCCTTTTCATTTTTTAAATGATGTCCCCAAAAGGAAATGTTGTCAACATCTGTTTTATCTAAAAGGAAACATTTTTGTTTTTTCATATCACTTCAATTTTCATTGCTGCAAAATATGTTTGTCGAGCAGACAAACTGACCAACACATATATAATAAAAGATCGACACTTGGCGGCTGTGCATTGATACAGTTTTGCCACTGAAAATATCGCGATACTATGCTTTACAATTTTTTCCCCACACCCCTAATATTTAGTATATTCTAAACACACACACACACACACACACACACACATATGTATAGATATACGGTTAACAACATATTAAGAACACCTCTCGTATAAGCCAGGCCCAGTACAGTTAAATAGCACCACAAACAGCCTTCAAATACACCAATAAAATAAAAAAATCTTTCAAATAGATTAAATAAACTAACCACCATAACTATAAAGGAAAAGTTATAATGCAGAGCCATTGTATTACGATGCATTAGTTCTGTTAGTTTACCTAAAATCTAAAGTGATTGTAACATAACCAGTAAATGACAAAATGACACTGTGGATGGGGCTCAACGTTACCTCCGACCAACTGCCCGCAGCCTATCCCGCATCTTTAGTCAGACCTTCAGACGAGCAAAAGTCTGCTGTTACTAGCACGGTGCTAGACGTTTCGTTTTCTAACCTCTTCAGATACACTTGAAAATACATGCTTTTCTCGCCTAAATTTTTACCCCCAAAAAAGTGATGCAGTTTCCACATACTTTTGCCCTCTGGGATGACCCTGAGGTCATTGGGAAGTTAACACTCAATTCTTTGTTTCTAGTGGAAGTGTGACACTAGGCCTTACTGACACAGAGTTAAAGAAGTTAGAACACAGAATTTCTATTTCCGTCCAAGTAAATCATCTGTAAAATTAATAAAATACACTACTGTCAAATGGGCTACATTCAAAAATAGTACCCTAGCCACATGTCTCAATTTAGAACAGAAAAAATCCAGAAAAAAATTACTTCTAAAGTGGATTTTATATGAATGTATTTCTACAGATATGTCTTTGCGTTTTTCTTATTTCTTATTTCTAAAAAAGCCCAAAAACTACAAAATATAATACTTCTGAAATACAAAAACACATCCACATCACTCACTCACATACCTGTAATAACTACATGCATAGATTTATAGGAATAAGTAATCATAATTTGATGAAATGGTGAAATGCCATAAGAAGGCTTTATTTTTGCTTTGACACAGCTGGAGCCATCACAGGGTTAGTTTTTTCTGGCCATGTCTGATATCAATCAACTCGTCTTCTTATTGGCTACACAGGGATGCCAGTTTTATGACCTCTTCTTCTAACTGGTGGGATATACTGTCAATTTTTCCCACGTGGGCCCAATGGGGACTGTGGGATTTGATTGGCTTGGCTCAGGGATATCTCGAGATAGACTGAGGCTATTGGCTGGGAACAAAGTTCAGTGGAATCTGCAGAAGCCAGAGAGTCTAGTGGTGTACGGAGTGACTTTGTAGCGCGCCCAGGGGAAAAGTTACAAGCGATCAAAACCGAGAAATGATGCACTATCTAGATTTCTCTACGTCAAAACTTGGCCTGAAACTACAAGATTGTGAGGGGACCAGATAATTACGGATTACAAGGCTTGGATATTGTAATACCTTGGAGTGTTGGCGATGTAGGAAAAAAAAGTTTTTGGCGATCTTTAACCGCTGTGATTAAAGACACGAGGAGACAGGTAGAGATGTTCCGATACCATTTTTTACTTCCCAATACCGATTCCGATACTTGTGCTGTGGGTATCGGCCAATACCGAGTACCCATAACAGTGTGTTTAAAAAAAAAAAAAAAAAAAAAAAAAAAAAAAAAAAAGATTGTGCTGCACATGCATGACTGATATTATTACCATTGTGGTAAGGCCTGGCTCAGGTTTAACACTTTTTAAAACATGAATTAATACAGCAAATGGAAGCCATTTATTTTTAAATAGAACAGTATAAAAATGTAAGTGCAGCCACAATATTGTAAAATGCATTACTCACACTTCCCTGTGACAGCATTCCTTCATGCACCCCCAGTTGGAGAGTGTGTGCGAAGCATCCCAAACTTGGTCCATCCATCTTGTCCATGGCTTTCTTCATGTTGCTAGCGTTGTCACGCAAAGCAACATGAACGTTGGACTTGGGGATTTTCCACTTTACTAGCATCCCCTCAATTGCTTCGGCAATTAATGTGCCAGGATGTGACCCTCGGAACTCGGTGGCGTGCAGCACCGCACTTCGAGGGGTAACGTTGACTCTCTGTCCACCCAGTGGGACGTTAAACTTAGCAAAGACACGGGGCACACGTCGGAGCGCTAAATGTCCTCCTGGTAAAGCTGACTGCAGGCACGTCTTTGCCCAAACATACACGAAACGTGTCCCTAACTGTCTCGTATAATTTGGGTAGCGCAGTTTCAGATATATTTACAACCTGGCAAACCGTACCTTCGTTTCAAATGATCCATTAAGCGGCGAATTCCCACATTTTCGACAACAGACAGTGGTTGGTAATCCAGTACAATAAACTCCCAAACTTTGTTGGTTATCGTTGTTGCTTTTTGGCTGTCTTTGGGGAATTTATCTCTTTGCTGGAAGGCAGTTTCCAGAGTTTGCTGCTCTAGTTCGTCCTTTTTTCCCCGTAGCTTTCGTAAATTCGTTGTGCTCTTTAGCGTGACGCGTCTTCAAATGTTTAATTAAGTTGCTGCTGTTGAAATTTGCAACACTCGTGCCACCCCTTGAAATTGCTTCTCTGCATATGTTGCATGTTGCCGTCTTACCGGTGGGAACATCCACTGTAAAGTACTGCCGACATGATGCGCTAATGCTAGCTTGTTTTAAGGAGGCGTTAGGTGATCAATTCTTCTTCGCGCCTCTAAAACAGAAGCGCAACTATTTTAAAAGTGGCGAAGAAGAACTGTACCAGCGCTAACGGAGCTAAACAGTAAATAGATTCCTATTTTTAATAGTTTATGTGGTATCGGATCGGTGCCTGGACTCCAGTACTCGCCGATACCGATAAAAGCATTTTCGGCAGTATCGGAGGCATTTCCGATACTGGTATCGGAATCGGAACATCTCTAGAGACAGGTAGGAAAACACACTCGATTAGACTTGAATCTTTCTGTAAGTCACCTTATTGCTTTGTTTGATGGAATCATGAGACTTTAAGCTTTCAAATGATGTATGGCATGAGCGTGTTTATGACGGTTTAATGCTTTCAATTTATGAGGGAAGTCAACACTTCCTCAAACGGTACCTATGCACGCAACAGGCTAAAGAACCGACCGATCCGCCCCAGAGCTTGGATGGCAGAGCTCATGAACCACGCACACTCCACGGTCAAGACCGTAAAGCAAAACACTGACGTAAAGAGTAGATAATATACCTGCACTGTGATTACGTTTAACATCCAATTCACACCTAAGTAAATTGTTAAGTCACACACAACATATTTATTTATGACGTTACGGCATTTATTTGTTAATACAAAGCAGACGATAAAAAAGTAAGACGTTTGAAAACAAAATGTAACGTTTATAGTAGCTATGTAAGGAATTATTCAAGAACATTAACATAAGCTCAAGGAATATTTTATATTTTATAGCGATACTATAGTTCAGAACGTTAGGAAACAGCGATAGTGTTACAACGTTAACATTACCTCCAGACCTTGGGAGCAAGCCGTGTCTCCCCTCCCCACCCCGATGTTAGCTAAGCCTCGTCTATAACGGTAATTGTCGGTACACGATCCGTCCCGCCTGCACGATCCATTCTGCGCATGCGCACAATGTTCACGCATGCGCAGATGATAATTGTGTTTTACGAGGCTTCACGACACCGCATGATCCGTCCTGCTCATGCGCAAGATGTTCACGCATGCGCAGATGATAATCTTGTTTTACGACAATTTCTGACACTGCACGATCCGTTCCATTTCTTTTGTCGTCTGTTCCACGCTTGAACGCAACAAAAGCAAAATGTCAGACAAGTTTGTTCAATACCTTGCCCTTAGGCAATATTTAATTGACGGTCGGGTGGATCCTGCATTTAAGAGCAAAATCACGAGAATGGAAGTCAATTTTGTTAAAAAAGGTAAGTTAGTTTGGGTATGTGAAATACTATTAGCATTAATGTTATGCTGCTAACGTCAGTCGATCCACCAGTTTTTAGTTAGCACTGGTACTTGCTTATGTTTGTGGGACAAGAGATCTTTTCGCACATTTCCGTTTATGACCACTTTGTTATAAGCTGTTCAGGAAGTTTAGTCAGAGACAGCGCTGTCCATTAAGGAAGAATGGAGACAAAGTCCCAGACAGTTAAAGGGAAGGCGATCACTTAAGACATGCCTACACCACAACTGGGTGATGAACGTGTAATGCTTTGCCAAATCTAGTGAATTAGTTTAGAGCATTAAAATTTAATTTCAATTCAATTCAATTTTATTTATAGTATCAATTCATAACAAGAGTTATCTCAAGACACTTTACAGAGACCACACTCCAGAATTTACAAGGACCCAACAGTTCTAGTGGTTTCCTCCAGAGCAAGCAACAGTGAGACAGTGGCGAGGAAAAACTTCCTTTAGGCAGAAACCTCGGTCAGACCCTGGCTCTTGGTAGGCGGTGTCTGACGGGCCGTTGGGGTTAATGAAGAGTGGCAATAACAAAAATAGAAAAAATTAGTAGTTTGTAGCAGTTCTTTGTAGTAGTTCATGGCATAGCAGGACGCTGTGCGGCATTACAAGGCACAGCAGGACGTAGCAGGACGTAGCAGGACGTAGCAGGGCACCGCAGTGTAGCAGTTGAACATGGCATCACAGAACGTGTAGCGGGACCATGGCGATAGCTGCTACCCTGATTTCGGAGCCTCTCTGATCCAAGGGAACATGCTGGGGAAAAAAGAACATAAGGACTCCGGGGAATGACTCCCCAGAGCTAGGTTAGTAACAAGCATTTCTGGGACATGGATGCACATAAATGAAAAGATGGAAAGATAGAGGAGAGAGGAGCTCAGTGTATTCAAAATAAGTCCCAGCTGTCTAAAACTATTACAACAAAACCAAGAGAGACAGGTAAAGAGAGCTCCGCCCGGCCGGGCCAGAACTCTCCCAACCGGATCGGGCTGTATGCCAAGTCTCCTTTAGTCTATTTATATTCTTGATTATATGATAGATAAATCTGAAAACTATGTGACTACTACTACTCCCTAACAATATCGATTCTATGCCCTAACTAGTGTCTCAAAATAAGTCCCAAGCTGTCTAAAAATATTACAACAAAACCAAGAGAGCGGACAAGGTAAAGAGAGCTCCAGCCCGGCCGGGCCAGAAACTCCCCCAACCGGATCGGGCTGTATGCCAAGTCTCCCTTTAGTTCTATATATTCTTGATTATATGATAGATAATCTGAAAACTATGTGACTAACTAACTACTCCTAACAATATTCGATTCTAGCCCTAACTAGTGTATCAAAAATAAGTCCCAGCTGTCTAAAACATATTACAACAAAACAAGAGAGACGAGGTAAAGAGAGCTCCAGCCGGCGGGCCAGAACTCCCCAACCGGATCGGGCTGTATGCCAAGTCTCCTTTAGTTTATTATATTCTGATTATATGATAGATAAATCTGAAAACTTGTGACTAACTACTACTCCCTAACAATATTCGATTCTATGCCTAACTAGTGTATCAAATAAGTCCCCAGCTGTCTAAAACTATTACAACAAAACCAAGAGAGACGAGGTAAAGAGAGCTCCAGCCCGGCCGGGCCAGAACTCTCCCCAACCGGATCGGGCTGTATGCCAGTCTCCTTAGTTCTATTATATCTGATTATATGATAGATAAATCTGAAAACTATGTGACTAACTACTACTCCCTAACAATATTCGATTCTAGCCCTAACTAGTGTATCAAAATAAGTCCCCAGCTGTCTAAAAACTATTACAACAACACCAAGGAGACGAGGGTAAAGAGAGCTCCAGCCGGCCGGGCCAGAACTCTCCCCAACGGATCGGGCTGATGCCAAGTCTCCCTTAGTTCTATTATATTCTTGATTATATGATAGATAAAACTGAAAACTATGTGACTAACTACTACTCCCTAACAATATTCAATCTATGCCCTAACTAGTGTATCAAAATAAGTCCCCAGCTGTCTAAAACTATTACAACAAAACCAAGAGAGACGAGGTAAAGAGAGCTCCAGCCCGGCCGGGCCAGAACTCTCCCCAAACCGGATCGGGCTGTATGCCAAGTCTCCCTTTAGTTCTATAATATTCTTGATTATATGATTGATAAATCTGAAAACTATGTGACTAACTACTACTCCCTAACAATATTCGATTCTATGCCTAACTAGGTATCAAAATAAGTCCCAGCTGTCTAAAACTATTACAACAAAACCAAGAGAGACGAGGTAAGAGAGCTCCAGCCGGCCGGGCCAGAACTCTCCCCAACCGGATCGGGCTGTATGCCAAGTCTCCCTTTAGTTCTATAAATTCTTGATTATATGATAGATAAATCTGAAAACTAGTGGACTAAACTACTCCTAACAATATTCGATTCTATGCCCTAATAGTGTATCAAAATAAGTCCCCAGCTGTCTAAAACTATTACAACAAAACCAAGAGAGACGAGGGTAAAGAGAGCTCCAGCCCGCCGGGCCAGAACTTCCCCAACCGGATCGGGCTGTATGCCAAGTCTCCTTTAGTTCTATATATTCTTGATTATATGATAGATAAATCTGAAAACTATGTGACTAACTAACTATCCCTAACAATATTCGATTCTATGCCCTAAATAGTGTATCAAATAAGTCCCAAGCTGTCTAAAACTAGTTATTACAACAAAACCAAGAGAGACAAGGTAAAGAGAGCTCCAGCCGGCGGGCCAGAACTCCCCCAACCGGATCGGGCTGTATGCCAAGTCTCCCTTTAGTTTATTATATTCTTGATTATATGATAGATAAATCTGAAAACTATGTGACTAACTACTACTCCCTAACAATATTCGATTCTATGCCCTAAACTAGTGTATCAAAATAAGTCCCAGCTGTCTAAAAACTAATTACAACAAAACCAAGAGAGACAGGTAAAGAGAGCTCCAGCCCGGCCGGGCCAGAACTCCCCCAACCGGATCGGGCTGTATGCAAGTTCCCTTAGTTCTATTATATCTTGATTATATGATAGATAAATCTGAAAACTAGTGACTAACTACTACTCCCTAACAATATTCAATTCTATGCCCTAACTAGTGTATCAAAATAAGTCCCCAGCTGTCTAAAACTATTACAACAAAACCAAGAGAGACGAGGTAAAGAGAGCTCCAGCCGGCCGGGCCAGAACTCTCCCAACCGGATCAGGCTGATGCCAAGTCTCCCTTTAGTTCTATATATTCTTGATTTATGATAGATAAATCTGAAAACTATGTGACTAACTACTACTCCCAACAATATTGATTCTATGCCCAACTAGTGTATCAAAAATAAGTCCCCAGCTGTCTAAAACTATACAACAAAACCAAGAGAGACGAGGTAAAGAGAGCTCCAGCCCGGCCGGGCCAGAACTCTCCCCAACCGGATAGGGCTGTATGCCAAGTCTCCCTTTAGTTCTATTATATTCTTGATTATATGATAGATAAATCTGAAAACTATGTGACTAACTAACACTCCCTAACAATATTCGATCTATGCCCTAACTAGTGTTCAAAATAAGTCCCAAGCTGTCTAAAACTATTATTACAACAAAACCAAGAGAGACAGGTAAAGAGAGCTCCAGCCCGGCCGGGCCAGATCTCCCCCAACGGATCGGGCTGTTGCCAAGTCTCCCTTTAGTTCTATTATATTCTTGATTATATGATAGATAAATCTGAAAAACTAGGTGACAACTACTACTCCCTAACAATATTCGATTCTATGCCCTAACTAGTGTATCAAATAAGTCCCAGCTGTCTAAAACGTATTACAACAAAACCAAGAGAGACGAGGTAAAGAGAGCTCCAGCCCGGCCGGGCCAGACTCTCCCCCAACCGGATCGGGCTGTATGCAAGTCTCCCTTTAGTTCTATTATATCTTGATTATATGATAGATAAATCTGAAAAACTATGTGACTAACTACTACTCCCTAACAATATTCGATTCTATGCCCTAACTAGTGTATCAAAATAAGTCCCAAGCTGTCTAAAACTATTATACAACAAAACCAAGAGAGACAGGTAAAGAGAGCTCCAGCCCGGCCGGGCCAGAACTCCCCCAACCGGATCGGGCTGTATGCCAAGTCTCCCTTTAGTTTTATATTATATGATAGATAATCTGAAAACTATGTGACTAATACTACTCCCTAACAATATTCGATTCTATGCCCTAACATAGCTGATCAAAAAGCAAACGTCTTAAGCATACCTAAACAATGGAGACGAGGGTCTGCCCCCGGACCAAACTGGAACTGTTTCCCCGGAGAGGAGCTGATAGCCTGAACGCTCTGGCTCAGTTCTACTTTTATGAAGGACTCTGGAACCACAGTAACCCTGCAACTTCTGTGAGACGTAGTTCTCTCCTAGGGGGTAAGTACTATAAGCTCTCTTAAGATAAGATGGAGCCCCTGACCCATGAAGAGCTTTGTAGGTGAGAGAGGATTTGTAAATTCTATTCTAATTTTACAGGAAGCCAATGCAGAGAAGCTGAGTTCTTGGCCAGTCCAAGTTTATGCAAGTGGCCACTGCAAGGTATTGTTGTCTCCACAATGTCCACACGACCCCTGGATGAAAAAGGGCTCACTGCTGCCTTGGCTCTCCTTAGTCACATCACACCAGTCTTGGTGCTTGTCACTTGAGCTGTAGATGGTTCAGCTCACTCCATGTGACAAGTCCCCCCCAGCTCTGTACTAGCCTCGTCACCTCGCGTACATCCAACCACAGCAGAGTCACAGAAAGCTTCTGAGATGGCAGGACTGGTGGAATTGAAGTCTGTGTGGTAGATTGGTAAAGAGGAAGGGAGAGAGGACAGTCCCCTGCGGGGCCCCGGTGTTGCTGACCACGCTGTCTGAACACAGGTTGCAGGCGCGTGGTCTGCCAGTCGGTAGTCAACAATCCAGGACACGAGGGGGGATCCACCTGCATTGCTATCAGCTTCTCACCAGCAGGGCCGGCCGGATAGTGTTGAAAGCACTGGAGAGGTCAAAAAACATGACCTTCACCGTGCTCGCGGCTTGTCCAGGTGGGCGTAGATGCGGCTGAGCAGGAAGATGATGGCGTCCTCAACTCCCAACAGGGGCTGGTAGGCAAACTGGAGGGGGTCCAGGAGAGGTCTGACCATGGGCTGCTGCTGTTCTAGGACCAGTCTCTCCAGGGTCTTCATAATGTGGGAGGTCAGTGCCACGGGTCTGTAGTCCTTGGAGTCACTGGGACGTGGCGTCTTTGGCACAGGAACGAGGCAAGATGTTTTCCACAGCACAGAGACCCTTTGGAGACTAAGGCTCAGGTTGAAGACATGGTGAAGGACTCCACATAGCTGAGAGGTACAGGCTTTGAGCACCCCAGGACGGATACCATCAGGGCCTGCAGCCTTATTAGAGTGGAGTCTGGTCAGCTGTCTTCTCACCTGGTCAGCAGTGAGGCACACTGAGGTCACAGGTGGGGTAGGGGGAGGGGGAGTTAGGCTGGAGAGAGGTGTTAACCTGAGTGCTAGAGGAGGGGGGAGTAGGGATCTCCCAGGAGGAGGGCGAGGGACAGTGAGGGGGGAGGAGGGAGTAGTGGGGTTGGAGATGAGACAGCAGTTGTATTAATGGTGGGATGGGCAGGAGCAGGAGCATCAAATCTGTTAAAGAACAGATTAAGTTTGTTAGCCCTGTCCACGTTGCCATCAACTCCTTTTCTGCCAGGGGTCTGAAGCCAGTGATGGTCCTCATGCCGCTCCAGACCTCCCTCGTGTTGTTCTGCTGGAGTTTACGCTCCAGCTTCCTCCTGTACTTCTCCTTAGCCTCCCTAATCTTCACTTCTGTTGCCTGGATTGCTGTGTTTTTATGTAACCACAAGATGGCACCTCAGTTAGTAAAGCAAAAACAGGTAGCATGATGAGCTGATGACTGATACATGTTTTTCTATAAGATGAGTTAAGAGCAGTTGAATTTTGCTACTCTAAATTTTGAAGAGACAAGGACTTTAATCCACTACAAGGAAATAGCTCTTAGAAAGATTTTACCCTGTCCTGAACATGTTAAAATAACCAGAGATACTTGAAGACTGTGATAGGTGGAAATGGAATAAAAATGACTTTTAACAGCATAGACACCTTTATTTTACAGTTACGAGACAGAAAATCATGGGAGAGAGAGGGGATGTGACATGCAGCAAAGGACCAGGATTTGAACCGTGGTCAGCTGCGTACGTATACGCATTAGACTTTGCTATGCCATGGCCACCCCCCATTAGCAAGGCAAGGCAAGGCAAGGCAGCTTTATTTGTATAGCACATTTCAGCAACAGGGCAATTCAAAGTGCTTTACACAAAATCATTAAAACAGATAAAACACAAGTACAAACAGTTAAAAGTCATAAGCATTAAAAATCAATAAGACACATGAATAGACAGTTAAAAACAAAATAGAAACATTAGGACACATAAAACACAAGAATAAAAGTTACAGTGCAGCATAAGAAAGAAATGAGCATTAATTTAAAGAAAGGCAGCATCAAAAAGAAAGGTCTTCAGCCTTGATTTAAAAGAACAGAGTAGCAGCGGATCTACAGGTTTCTGGGAGTTTGTTCCAGATATGAGGAGCATAGAAACTGAAAGCTGCTTCACCCTGTTTAGTTCTGACTCTGGGGACAGAAAGTAGACCTGTCCCAGATGACCTGAGAGGTCTGGGGGGGTCATAGTGTAGTAGCAGATCAGAAATGTATTTTGGACCTAACCGTTAAGGGATTTATAAACTAGCAAGAGTACTTTGAAATCAATTCTTTGAGACACAGGAAGCCAGTGTAAAGACTTCAGAACTGGAGTGATGTGATCCAGTCTCTTGGTCTTAGTGAGGACTCGAGCAGCAGCGTTCTGAATCAGCTGCAGCTGTCTGATGATTTTTAGGGAGACCTGTAAAGACCCCGTTACAGTAGTCAAGTCTACTGAAGATGAAAGCATGGACCAGTTTTTCCAAGTCCTGTTGACACATAAGTCCTTTAACCCTTGATATGTTCTTTAGGTGATAGTAGGTGACTTTGTAATTGTCTTATGTGGCTGTTAAAGTTCAGGTCTGAGTCCATGACTACACCCAGATTTCTGGCTTTGTCTGTGTTTTTAACATTGTTGTTTGAAGCTGAGCACAGACTTTTAATCGTTCCTCTTTTTTTCCAAAAACAACTACCTCAGTTTTTCCTTCATTTAATTTCAGAAAGTTCTGGCACATCCAGTCGTTAATTTGTTTGATGCAGTTAGTCAGTTTTGTATTTGACTATAGTCCCCTGGCGATAAGGTTATGTAAATTTGTGTGTCACCCGCATAACTATGGTAACTTATTTGTTTTTCTCCATAATCTGAGCCAGTGGAAGCATGTAGATGTTAAACAGAAGAGGCCCCAGAATGGAGCTTGCGGAACTCCGCACGTCATATTTGTACGCTCAGATGTATAATTACTATTGACACAAAGTAATCCTATCTTTAGGTAGGATTCAAACCAGTTTAGTACTAAGCCAGAAAGTCCTACCCAGTTTTCCAATCGGTCTAGTAATATGTCATGGTCGACCGTGTCAAATGCAGCACTGAGATCAAGTAATACTAAGATTGAAATTTGCCATTATCTGTGTTAAGGTGGATGTCATTAAAGACTTTGACAAGAGCCGTTTCAGTGCTGTGGTGTGGTCGGAAACCCGACTGAAAGGTATCAAAACTTTTGCTTAGTGACAAGAAATGGTTGAGTTGTGAAAGACTACTTTTTCAATGATTTTACTTAAAACGGAAGGTTTGATATTGGCCTATAGTTGCTCATAGTGACTTGTCTAGGTTGTTCTTTTTAAAAGTGGCTTGATTACTGCAGTTTTCAGGGCCTGTGGAAAGATACCTGAAAGAAGAGATGTGTCACAATCTGTAGAAGATCAGAAGTCAACAATTGGAAACATTTTGAAAAGTCCCGTTGGTAGAATATCAAGGCAACAGGTTGAGGTTTTCAGATGTTGAATAATGTCCTCAGGTTTGTATGGTGTTTGTGTGAAATTCTGTCATATTGGAACTAGTTTTGCTGAACACTGTGACAACACATGTCCTGAACTTGATATGGAGGCACTGACTGTTTGTCTAATCTTCTGAATTTTGTCTTTGAAGAAGGAGGCAAAGTCATTGCAGGCCTTGGTAGATAAAAGTTCAGATGCTATGGTACTGGGGGGTTTTGTTAACCTATCAACAGTAGCAAACAAAGCACGTGAATTTTTATTGTTTCTAGAGATAATATCAGAGAAGAAGGACCTTCTTGCATTCCTCAGTTCCAAATTATAAATGCGAAGTCTCTCTTATAGGTGTTATAATGGACCAGGAGATTTGTTTTTCGCCACCTTCGTTCAGCTTTCCTACACTCTTTTTTTTCTGTTCTCACAGTAGGACATTTCTCCATGGAGATCTTTTCTTACCAGAGACAACTTGACCTTAGTGGGAGCAATGGCATCAATAACATTTGTAATTTTACAGTTGAAATTGTCTACAAGCTCACTGACTGATAGCCCAGAGAGGGCGGGTGTGGAGGAGAAAAGCTGAAAAATGTTTCACTGGTGTTTTCAGGATATACCGTTTTCTGATTATTTTTGTTTGGACACTTTTGGGCACAGAGATAGTGCGTTAAAGAAAACACAGGAATGATCAGAGAGAGCAACGTCAGTCACCACAACCTTGGAAATGTTCAGACCCTTTGAGACAATCAAGTCCAGAGTGTGTCCCTTATTGTGAGTGGGCTTCGTCACATGCTGAGTCAGTCTATAGTTCTCAAAAAACAACACAGCTCTTGGTACCCCTGTCCTGGGGGTGTCAACATGAATGTTAAAATCACCCGCAATGATTACACAATCAAGTTAATACAGATTATAGACAGCAGTTCAGTGAAGTCATCAATGAAGGTTGCACAATATTTAGGTGGCCTGTAGATATTTAGAAACATCGCTTGAGGGGAAGATCTTAATTGAAGAGCCACATATTCAAAAGAAGCAAACTTTCCATAACATATTTGCGTACAGTGGAATGAGTCATTAAGCAAAATGGCGACTCCACCTCCTTTCTTATTCACTCTATTCTCACTCATAAAACTGAAGTTAGGGGGAGCTGACTCGATGAGAACCGCAGCGCTGTTGTTATGGTCTAACCAGGTTTCAGTTAAAAAAAAATCTAGATTGTGTTTGATAATAAAATCATTGATTAAAAAGGATTTTCCTGCCAAAGACCTGACGTTAGTAAGGCTAGTGTTAGTGTGTTTCATTTTTGGGACAGGCTGTAGCTGACGAGGAATGGATGCTAAATTTGCTAAGTTGCAGTTAAGTATTTCACCATCTTTTCCTATACCTATCACAACATAAATTGAGGAAGAGTTGAATCCACAGGGCCGGGCTTGTCTTGGAAAAAGTCATGAGTGTCTCTAGGCCTGGAGCCAAGGCCCGGCACATATCAGGTCATGCTTACTGGATTTGCCACACAAGCATCCTTATCAGTCTGAGTGGAAAGAGTTTGTTTACTTCCTGGCAGAGGAGCTCGGCGTTTACTATTAACCGGGGTTGAACCCGGCGTTTTATTTTGCCAGGGGTTGAGAGATGGGGGAAGGAAGGGGTGTAAATTTGGTTCCAGCATTACCAGGTGATTCATGTGGTCAGTGAACTCCAACATGGGGGTAGGGGAAAGAGGGGAAAGGGTGAGTGGAGACAGCGATGGTCCTCAAAGGATTTGGGGTTGGTAAAAGTGTTAGAGGGGTGCGGATGGGTGAAAAGAGGAGTTGAGGTTTTGTATCTGTGCTCTGTGGTGTCCCAGGGTCAAATCTTTGCTCAGGTGGGGGCTGTGGTGGATCACTGCCACACTTTGTTGTGTCTTCCTTTGTTTTGATTCGTCTTGTCTCGTGTCCTTGGCAGATGTGTAGCGCAGAAAGTAAAGCAGATTAGAGGTGAACAGCTTACTCCTGGCTTGTTAAGGGAAAGTCTATCTGCTTTAAAAAGATGTCTGCGCTCCAGAAAATGTTTAAATTGTCAATGAACTGCAGAGAGTGGACGGTACATTCAGTTGAAAGCCATTTGTTTAGTGCCAACAGTCGGCTGAATCTCTCATCTCCTCTTCTGACTGACGGTATAGGGCACTGATAAACACATTTGCGTTTAGAGAGCTGACGGTGTCCAGCAGTTCCTTAAAGTCCAGTCTCTGCAATTCAGACTGTTGCTTTACAGCATCATTTGACCCTATATGCAGAATAATGTTCTTCACAGTTGGGTGTTCTGCTATGATAGCTGGGATTTTTTGGGTAAAGTCAGACACCATGTCTTTGGGAAAACAGAGTATTTTGGTGTTTTTACTGTTTTTTAAATCTTTTATAGCAGAGTCACCCACAATCAGGGTTTGAGGCCCAGTTGTTAGCTTTTTACTTTTTGAATTGCTCTCAGTCCTTACCCTGCTGTGTGGCGATGAAACGCAGTCCCGGTCATCAGATGACTGTCCAGCGTCTGCAGCAAGAGGAGCAAATCTGTTATCCAGTTGCACACCAGGTTGTTGGGGGGGCATTTTGTTGCTTATTTTCCCTTTTGCAGCTGTCCACGGCTGTGTCCTACTAGGTAGAGGGGTTGAAGAGGCGCTCTGCCCGGAAGATAATGCAGGCCAGCCGGTCATATCACAAATCTCAGGGCGCTGTGCCCTGCCCGTTAGTCGTCCTCCCATTTCCCAGGAGAATGATTTACTCTTAGGCTTCGCACCACAAGAGTTCCAGGGAGGACTGCCACTTGTTGATTTGTTACCCGTTCTACAGCCCTCCTGTTTCTTTGTAGCTTTGTTGGTGCTAATTAGCCGTGTTGTTAGCATGCTTTTGTCCATTGTTATGGGTCCATGGTAAAGTGGTGTCATTTCCACAAGATCCGTTAACTTCCACGTTCACTTCTAGAAGGTAAACCTTGGTTTCCAGAAGTGCAATCTTCTGAAGGAGTTGTAGTAGTCATCCACGGAGAAAGGAGGATCTTGCTGCTAATTAGCTTTAGCTACAGTCACTGTAGGACAGGCTTGAGCTATGGTAGGCCACACTCACGCAGGAAAATGTTAAAATATGGCAATAGCCTACTGTGTCTACAAAAAATGTATAGTCCAGTTATTTATAAGTATCCAAGAGCCGCTGCTCATAGTTTCTCTCAGAGGAAAAGCAAGATTATCAGCAAAAATATGCAAGCAGAGGCAGGAGCAAGCAGCAAAAGCGTCTGCACTGTAAGAAGCAGGAAGCAAGTTATTAGCATGTGTTCCATCTTGGCCACCCCAGTAAAAATGTCCTTGATACGCCACTGAGAGATAGTTCTGCAGTAAAATGACATGTTTATAACATTTGGAGTGCCTATTGTAGTTGGTAAACAAATGTATAAATAGTAATGTTAGCAGTAATGAATCTCTCCAATTGTAATAATGTTGTGAGAAACTTAAGGGTTAGTGGTGTTGCTCAGGTTAGCTCACCCATGAAGGTGGTATTGTCCAATTGGGGAACCTGAGTTATAAGGGCATCAGGAGATTAAACATGTTTTTTTTTCTTTCGGGTGACAGTTGGCTGTGAGATGGCGTTTTTATTTGCTGTTATGTTGCCTCAGTTTAAAAAAATGTTATTATTAAAGACACAAATGGTGGACTTATACCTCTTCTCCAGTCGTCAATTGTGGCAGTAAGACTAAGAAGTGGTACCGGTCTTTCCTGTTCCACTTCATTGACATCGCCACTGTCAACGCCTTTATATTGTACAAGGAGATGGCCAGTGCAAGTCAGGAGAAGGTGATGTTACAGATGGCCTTTCGCAAGACCCTGGTGATGGAGCTGAAATCAATTGGGTCTACCAGCACAGCCTCTCCACTGCCACCCCCTCCTGCTCACTGTTGGAATTTAAAATGTTATATGTGCTTAAACATTGTGTGTGATTTGCATTATACATTTAAGCTAAAAGGTAAAAGCATTATTTCAGCATAAATGAAGACATGTTGGTCATGCATTAAGTTTGTTGTCGTAAGTATATAGTTTGTTGTTTGTTACATTAAGATGTTTTGCAATACTTCTGTTTTATAATATAAGATGTTGTGCTACATTTTGTTATAATCCAGCTCTACAAATGTGTCAGAAGTTGAATTGATGACATTAGAGAGACACATTATGTCTCTGGTTCCAGTCCCTCTTTATGGCCCACTGATCTTTTGCTTTGCCAGTCCTGAACTGAGTGTCATAAACTTACAGTCACATTCCAACTGAAGAGATAACAAATAGGCACACACACACATCACTGTGGTCTAAAGACCCCACCCTTTGTGAGATAATACTGGGGGTCCGAGAGCCAAAGAGTCAGACAAATTTGGGGGAGAGCCGTGTTAGGTTGACTCTGTATTTGTCTCTAGGATATCCTATGTAATAAAATGGATTCACACATCCACATCTGAGATTTTTTTTTTTTTTTTTAATTTTATTTATAGTTTTTGACAGCATATGACATTGATAAATACAGTATGTATTTTGGCTGTACATTTTATCAGAACCCCAATAGACAAGACAATAACTACACAGACAGACAGAACACACGGAAAAAAAAAAAAAAAAAAAAAAAAAATATATATATATATATATATATATATATATAATAACTAAGGTAACGGCAGTCACATAATTACATGAGAGTCATGGCCTGCGTACCTAACTATGGCATGGTACTCATTTTGAAAGCTTCCATATATTTCAAGAATGGCTGCCAAGATTTGTCAAATTTAGTCAATGAGCCAATTAGTGTACTTCTCATTTTTTCCATGTATAGAAACCTCATAAGGTCAGCAATCCACTGATCATGAGTAGGCGGAGTTTCTCTTTTCCAGTTCACAAGTATTAAACGTTGCGTGAGTAAAGAGGCAAAAGCAACAGCATTTGAATAGCGTTTAACAATAGAAATGCCTGGAGGTATCACCCCAAAGAGTGCAATCAAAGCTGAGGGAGCAAGTTCGATTTTATATGCCTCAGAAAGTGTCTTGAATATAGCCGTCCAATAGTTGTTCAGAGTAGGGCATGTCCAAAAAGTATGAATAAGTGAGCCAATTTCTACTTTGCAGCGATTACACATTGGATCACTATCTGGATAGAACTTAGCTAATTTTTCTTTGGAAATATGTAAACGGTGAAGAACCTTGAATTGTAGAAGTCCATGCCTGGCAGAGATAGAGGACGAGTGTACCCTATGCAACATACAGTCCCAAAGATCAGCTGAGATGTTCATCGGCAAATCTTTTTCCCAGTGTGATTTTATAATGGAGAGAGATGGAGATTGTAAATCCAGCAATAAACTGTAAATTTCTTTAATCACCCCTTTTCTTGTGAATATTAATATCCAAAATGCTATCCAAAATTGTAGGTAGGAAAAGTGCTGTATCTAATGACTGTAAAATGGCGTATTTGCAAATAACGGAAAAAATGCGTCCGAGGTATCTTAAACTGTTCACTCAACTGTAAGAATGATGCAAAAACTCCACCGATAAACAGATCTTTAAAAGTTCGCAATCCATTATTACTCCAAATCTTAAAAGCTAAATCATCCATCGAAGGTGGGAACATGTGGTTTGAGCACAAAGAGGCATTTCTCGATATAGTATGTAAGCCAAACCTTTTCCTGCATTGTATCCAAATTCTGAGAGAGTCGTAGAGCAGAGGATTGGATTTATAAGTTTGCAACTCTAAAGGAAGGGCTGAGCTTAACAAAGCTGGTAAAGAGGACTTTCCACAGCCAGATGCCTCCATATGAACCCAAGAAGGTGCTTCCAAAGATAGGTCACCTAGCCAGTGGAGCATAGTGCGTATGTTCGCTGCCCAATAATAAAGTTGAAAACATGGCAAGGCAAGTCCACCTGAAGGCCTAAGTCTTTGCATAAAATCTTTACGTATACGTGCCGACTTACCATTCCAAATAAACGTTGCAATAAGTTTGTCCAGAGCTGCAAAAAAAATTTTTGGTAAGTAAAGTGGAACGCATTGGAATAAGTATAGAAACTTAGGCAAAATATTAATTTTAACAGAATTAACACGACCAATCAGTGACAGTGGCAAATTGTTCCATCGCCCCAAGTCGGTTTTTGTTTTTTCAAGAAGTGGGGCAAAGTTTTTTCATAAAGTAATTAATAAGAATGGGTTACATTTACTCCCAAATAGGTTACATAATCAGTTCTAACTTTAAAGTTAAAATTATTGAAAGAAATGTTTTTTGCTTCGGGGTTAATCTTAAGCAATTCACTTTTGTGTATATTTAACTTATAGCCTGAAATACTACCGAAGTCGTCAAAAATTGTGAAGGCATAAGGTAGAGAGCTGAGTGGATCAGATACATATAGCAGGAGGTCATCAGCATATAATGAGAGCTTATGCTCAAGGCCAGATCTAAAGATGCCTTTAACCATATTTTCTGCTCTTAGTTAATAGCTAAGGGCTCAATTGATAGAACGAAAGAAGGGGTGATAGGGGGCATCCCTGTCTAGTACCGCGATGGAGTGGAAATAAGGAAATAAAGGAATTATTTTTTTCCGGGGCCAAAGGGGGAGGTGTAAGTAATTTAAAACCCATAGATAAATTTAGGCCCCAAAAAACCAAAATTTTTTGAGAATTTTAAAAAAGTAGTCCCCCTTCCACCCGGGAAAGCCTTTTCCTCAAGCGACAGAACTATTTCTGGGGTCCCCCGTAGATTGGGGTTGTAAAAATGTTTAAAACCCCACAATTTTTAAAAAAACCGACCTTCCCCTATGAAAAACCGGGTTTTTATCAGGGGTTCCGTGATGGAATTTCTGCTCCAGCGAAAAAGCAGGGAATTTAGACAAAATTTTAAAACCACCAAATTTTAAAAATTTTAGGCCATAAAACGAAAAAAATTTTAAAAGGGTCCTTTTTTGGTTTGGAAGCATTTAACTGTTGCCTGTCGTAATTTTGGAAAGGGTTCCCGTATTTTTTTGGGACTCTATAAACTTTTCCCCCCATCAAAGGGGCTAGAATATCCTTAAAAATTTTAAAAAATTTTATTGGGGAAACCATCCGGCCCCCGGGGACTTCCCCGACTGCATTGGGGGCCAATTGCCGAAATAAATTTTTCAACGAAATGCCGATCCAATTGGTCTTTAAAAGATGGATTTTAGGTTTGGAAAAGGGAGGTTTTTTCCAAAAAAAAAGTAACGACCCTTTGGCGAAAGTAAGGATTTGATGATAGAGTCCTAAAAAAAAAGTGAAAACTATCAATTTTTCTTTGGGTTGTGTAATCGAAACCCCTTGCTTCTTTTGCAGATATTAAATGCCAGCTTCTGATTTTCCCTAAGTGGGGGTTAAAATTTTTGATGATTTTTCCCCCAAAGGGTTATCCACAATTTTAGGTTGGGAAAATCCCCTCCATGTTGGGGTTGAAAAACAGATTGAATTTGGGTTTTTAAAATCCCTTCTCTGTTTTTATCTGGGCTGGTGAAGCATTTCCCCCCAGAAGTTTTGGGTGTCGCTATTACGGGTCAGTTCGCATGCGTTTTTTTTCCCCCTTTTTTTGGGAAAGGGAACAATAAATATAAAATGACCTCGAAGGAAAGCTTTTTTAAAATTCTCAGCAGTTTCCCATCGTACTCGGAGTTACATTTTGTTTCCAGAAAAAGACAATTGGTTTTGAGATGTAATTTTAAAACGAATTTTTCAAAATAAAAAGAGGGGTTTAGGGCCCCCCAGGCATATATATGGGGTTCTCCCGGGAAATTTAAATTTTTAAAATGAGTGGGGTTTTAATAAAACCAACTATGGGTGCTATAATTTCATGCCCCAAAACCCCATGAAGAATTTTTTTAAACAACAAAAAAATAATCAAAACGCGAAAGGTTTGTGTACCGATGAAAAAAAGGGTATTTTCTAGGGTTTTGGGGTTAAAAAAACGCCAGATATCACAGCTCCATATGACTGGAAAAAACGACTTTAAAACCTGTGTGGACTTCGATGTTGAAAAATGCTTGGTTGAGGAGCGATCTAGTACAGGATCCATAACTGTATCATATCTCCCCCAAGTATCAAATGATGACTGTCCACTGGGGAAGTGAATTAAGTAAATCAATAAAAAATGAGTGATCATCCCAATTAGGGGCGTACACATTCGCCAGGATAAATGGGGGTATTAAATAAGAACCAATCGCTATTATATATCGACCATTAGGATCAGCTATTGTATCGATACTATAAATGGGGTGTGTTTTTCTATAAGAATCGCTGTGCCTCTCCCTCTAGCGTTAAGTTTAGAATGGAAAATTTGCCCAACCCAACTCCTTTTAATTTTTCTGGTCTGAATTTTGAGATGCGTTTCTGAAGAAACATATATTCCCTCTGAGGGAATATGATGAGAATTACCTTGTTACACTTTATTGGGTGATTCATCCCCTAACATTCTAGCTTATGAGGTTAACTTGGCAGCCATTATTCCCGAAGAGAAAGAATATCCGGAGCGGTGGTCATCAACAAAAATCCAAAAAAGCAAATATTGCAAGCCACGACAATTAATAAGTCAAACACTGCCCAACTGCAATCAAAGATTATGTATCCAAAAAAATTAACAAAAACACAGAAACAAGCAACATATAAACATACAACCCCACCCTCAGTGCCGTCCCCAAACGACAAGCACCACATCCCAGAAGTTCTACTTCCTCTATGAGATCCATTCATCACACCAAAGACCCAATACTATGAAAATAAGAAGGCAGAAATAATCTGCACAACAAGCCTGAATTATATCCCTATAGGAAGTGTATACATGCGTCTATGTACACATATAGAAGCATACACATAATACAGGCCGGGATTAATTTTTTATAAAAAAAGAAAATGTTTGAAGAAATATATGAAGAAAAAAAAATGTTTAAACCTAGCAGGGGAGGTCAATACCAGGCAGCAATGTACCAAAAAGACCACAGCGGTGTATGGGAAAGGGAAACAAACCCACCTCCCGTGACAACAGGCAGGGAGTATCTCGCACAGCAAACAAACGAAAAAATGCCTCAAGCAAATCAAATATTTAGCAGAGCAAATTATGCTAAGAGTCTGAAGGCTAAATAATATTAACATATATAAGAGCCTGTCAAAGGCTCAACGACGTATTCATACCCAACGTAAACATGAACCTATCAGGAGTTCTCAGCTCTGCTAAATGGCATTCCAATAACGAGAAACAGTCGGAGCCATGTTTTAACATAAATACTTATCACTCGAAGGACTGGAGACGGTCTTTCGCCTCTTGAGGAGAGTCAAAGACCTGAGTTACCCCGTTGAGCATAATTTGGAGTCGGGCAGGGTAGAGGAGCCTGTAGCGGATTCCTTTCCCCCGAAGCGCTCCTTTCACCTCATTGAAAAATGCGCGGCGTCTGCTCAGATCGGCGCTATAATCCGGGAAAATGAAGATCTACTTTCCTTGGAACTCCAATCGACCCTTCTCTGTAGCTAGGCGCTGAATCAACTCCTTCGCGCCCCCTAGTCTACACATCTGAGATTTTGACTACTAATTGAATGAACCCTGAGAATGGAGCTGGATTTAGTTCCAACAGTTTGGAGCCAGCGGACCGGAGATAATAAAGACAAGAGGAAACTGCAGGGAGGAAAACAGAGAGGTAAGTACATAAAACACAAGGAGACAAAACTTGTAATGTAAACGCTGACGAGGTTCACCAGTGTGACTGGAGCAACAATAACGTGAAGAGTGGATGAAGAGCCAGGGTAGATATACTGTTGGAGATGGTTGATGACAGTTGGGTGTTGGCAGCGGGAGCGTCGATTATTGATGACAAGCAGGTGTGTGTGGTAAGCTGGCTATGACAGGAAAGAGGGAGAAACCAAATAAAACAGGGAACAGGGCAGGGCCACAGAAAATACAGAAAAAAATAACAAACTCAACTAAAACTCACAGCCAGCTGGACCCCAACCATGACATATCTGCCAATAGGCCTAAAACATCAAATATGTGATTATTGAGACAGAGACTGGGACTCCACGTTACTAAGATATGGATTCAGTTCGCAGATGCAGTTTCTCTTTTTTAACATTCCGTTAATGTTTAAGGGAATCTACATGTGGGTGCTCAAATATGGTTTCTGGAAAGAAAATAAAGGATAAAATATGAATTAGTAAACTAACATTAATTAAGAAGTTCCCCACACTAACAACCACTAGATGGCAAGATCTTTGAAAAATAAACCATTAAATTTGGCACTTTCTGGAGAGTTTTGTGCAAAGAAATGGAGAAATGGAGGCTCATATGATATGTGTAAACTGCAAGGTTAAGAGCCTGTACGTTGTGTTGTTGTAGTATCAACAGAGGGCACATAGCACATACATTACTGTTAATCAGTCATCACTTGATTACACATATATTACCTTGATTTAAGATATCAGCGACCTATACAATGGGCCAGACACAATGTGCCACATGAAGAGACATATGACAGTAGCAACAGCTGAGATTTGGGTCCATGGTGACCAGGTCCACCTTACATAAACTTCCTTCTCTCATTCTCAACACACACACACACACCCACCCACACACACACACACACACACAGTATTGAGTGGGGCTTGAAGCCCTGCCGCTGGAGGAGATGCGACATCAAGGACAGGTTCAACGGCTTGGTCAGCAACAAGGAACTTGTAGCGGCCGTTGGAGCTTCCGACATTCCGGAGTTATGTTGTTGACCCGCAGTGGTGAATTGTCTGCGGCGCGGTGATTTAACCAATTGTGAGCGTGGCATGGTCATTGGTGCCAGACGGGCTGGTCTGAGTATTACAATCTGTAGTACAATCTGCTCAGTTACTGGGATTTTCACGCACAACCATTTCTAGGGTTTACAAAGAATGGTGTGTAAAGGGAAAAACATCCAGTATGCGGCAGTCCTGTGGGCAAAAAGGCCTTGTTGATGCTAGAGGTCAGAGGAGAATGGGCCGACTGATTCAAGCTGATAGAAGAGCAACCACTCATCTCCACTACAAATAGGAAAAAGAGGCTACAATTTGCAAGAGCTCACCAAAATTGGACAGTTGAAGACTGGAAAAATGTTGCCTGGTCTGATGAGTCTTGATTTCTGTTGAGACATTCAGATGGTAAAGTCAGAATTTGGCATAAACAGAATGAGAACATGGATCCATCATGCCTTGTTACCACTGTGGAGGCTGGTGGTGGTGATGTAATGGTGTGGGGGATGTTTTCTTGGTACAGTTTAGGCCCCTTAGTGCCAATTGGGCATTGTTTAAATGCCATGGCCTACCTGAGCATTGTTTTTTGACCATGTCCATCCCTTTATGGCCACCATGTACCCATCAATCTTTTCAAATTGGTTTTTTGAACATGACAATGAGTTCACTGTACTAAAACGTTAGCACAAAAATAAATAGTAAATAAAAATATCTGAAAAATCTACTTGAGTACAGTAACAAAGTAATTGTACTTCCCATCTCTGGAAATATTCAATGGCTCCTATTCACAGTCTATTATTCCTACTTGCTTTAAACAGGTAATAATATTCTCTGTTCCAAAGAAAGCCCAGCCTAGCTGTTTACAGTTTTTTTGGATTGCTTAAGCACGATTTTCAAAACAGGGCCCGTGTTTTCAAAACACTACACACAATTAGCACAACCACACACCCAACTAGCAAAACACTACAGATCCTTTGCATGATTAAACACTCTTGTAAAAACTATACACTTCTGTTTAAAAACCACACTTTGTTACCATATGAAACACACACGTTTCACATTACTATACTCTGTTTGCACGAGTTACACTCTGCTCTGATAAACCTAAAACACTTTTAGCACTTCTACTTCCCTATGATTAGAGTTGGCTACCATCAACAAAGTACAAATATAATGTAAATTCACCAAACACTACACAAGACCAATGTTGCAGACTGAAGAAACTCATTTATTTCTCAACACGACCAAAATGCATCATCGGTCTGTGACCTTCAGCACTCTCTGGATCGGTTCGCAGCCGAGTGTGAAGCGGCTGGGATGAGGATCAGCACCTCTAAATCTGAGGCCATGGTTCTCAGCAGGAAACCGATGGAGTGCTTTCTTCGGGTAGGGAGTGAGTCCTTACCCCAAGTGAAGGAGTTTAAGTACCTTGGGGTCTTGTTCGCGAGTGAGGGGACTATGGAGCGTGAGATTGGTCGGAGAATCGGAGCAGCTGGTGCGGTATTACATTCTGTTTATCGCACGTTGTGACGAAAAGAGAGCTGAGCCAGAAGGCAAAGCTCTCGATCTACCGGGCAATTTTTGTTCCTACCCTCACCTATGGTCATGAAGGCTGGGTCATGACCGAAAGAACGAGATCCAGGGTACAAGCGGCGAAATGGGTTTCCTCAGGAGGGTGGCTGGGCGTCTCCTTTAGAGATAGGGTGAGAAGCACAGTCATCCGAGAGGAGCTCGGAGTAGAGCCGCTGCTCCTTCGCGTTGAAAGGAGCCAGTTGAGGTGGTTTGGGCATCTGGTAAGGATGCCTCCTGGGCGCCTCCCTAGGGAGGTGTTCCAGGCACGTCCAGCTGGGAGGAGGCCCGGGGAAGACCTAGGACTAGGTGGAGAGATTATATCTCCAACCTGGCCTGGGAACACTCGGGTCCCCCGGGGCCCCTATGGAGCTGCTGCCCCCGCGACCCGACACCGGATAAGGGGTTTCGAAGATGGATGGATGGATGGATGCATGGACCAAAAATGTTGAACATGGAGATTCATAATACTGTAAACAAAAGTCACTTCCGTATTGTACTGTAAGTTACTGTAAAAAACAAAAACTAGACATTGTCTCTTCCCCTGCTGGATTGGCCAGAAAATTTCATAAACCCATCGCAGGCAATGGTCATTAGCAAAGCCCCTTTGGGAAAGAAACGTTTGAATGACGAATCCACCTTGTATTGCTGTACCTCCATCTGGTACAGGCCTCCTCCATGGCTTGGATGAGGGTATCACCTGGAGACGGAGATCATACCTTCCACCGCCATGCCGAGAAAACTGTCTATAGGGTGAAAAATGAGAGTATGGTGGAAGATATAGGACGGTGAAATGTGGTGTTGCTAAAACCAGTTCTGAACCAGAGCAGAGCGGTGGAAAGACACATTGTCCCAGACAAAATGTATTGCTATGATCGTTTGATTTGCTGCTATGTTGTGCAATTGGTCCAAGAATGTGAGTAAGAGTGCTGTGTTGTAAGGGCCATATGGCATGGCGGTGTGTGGACCCCATCGGGTAATGGCTGCACAGAGGGTATATTACCCCCACGTGGCCCTGGGACATTGACTATACCCCTGGGCCAAGATGTTCTTCCCCTCCTTCGTGTTCGTCAGGTTGAACCCCGCCTCATCTACGTAGAGAACATGCTGGATCTCCTCTCCATCCATGTAAAACTCTCTGAAGAACAGTGTCAGGCAAAATTGTGTTCAGTGTAGATTAGTATATATTACAGTACAGTAAAATTTTTAGACGTATGCAAGATCCAAGGCTTGGTGAATACATACTTGCATAATCATGCCGCAGCGTTTCACCCTTCCGGAATTGTGCCGAAAGGCACTCGATAAATTTGCTTCTTGAATAGGGGTTTTTATTAGGATGCTTTGCCAGTTTTGAGTTGAGACCTGATGGATATTGTTGAAAAACCCACGTGGTTATGACATGTGTTTGGGGCTGATTGAGGGTTATAGCATTTTTGGCCAAAACCATGTTTACTAGGGCCTCTCTTGCTGTTCTGTGAACTAGGAGGCCTTCCCCCTCGTCGTCCCTGACCCAACTATTAGAGAAAAAAACAGGAAACAAAGTACAGTCATTTCACAGGAAAAGGTAACAGAAGTGCTGATAGTGCATAGAATACCGTACTGTAAGCAGTTGCTGAAACCCTGCAGATGTTTTTGATGTGATGATATTTTACAATACCTATTTTCCAGTCGAAATGTTCTTATCCACTTGCCACTGTGTACGGCTTAGATTGGCTGTACTCGCAGTCCAGCCTCCCTCAGCGTCAGGCCGTGGTTGACAACGTGGTCAACCAGTGTTGCACGGATCTTTGTAATTCGGTCTCTTGAGCACCTTTCGTTCTCTTCCTCTTCCTTACCTCCAGCATGGCCTCCATCTCTTCCTCTTCCGTGATCCTCCTTTTGTTGATTCTCTTTCCCCCTTTCCCTCTTCCTCCTTTTCTTCCCCCCTCCTTGTCGTCCTCCTTGTCCTTGCCTTTTCCTCGTCCTCCACCTCCACCTCGTCCCCCACCCCCACCTCCCTCCACCTCGTCTTACTATTTCTCTTGACTCTTTCCTTGTGCTTTAAGACCGATGAACTACACTGCTGATTTTTATAGTGCTTACACAAACCCGATTGGGGTGTCTCCCAAATTAGCAAACAAGGGGTTTTCACACTGATGACTGTGTTGAATCAATTGGTTGGAAGGTGCGGTAATTTGACAGTCAGTGCTTTGGTATTGCAAGGAAGTGACCCTTTACAAAAAATTTTTGTGTGTAATGTATGTTAAGTGTGTTTTGTGTTTTTCAAATCACTGTGGTAGAGTTTTGCAACAAGTGGAGGTTGACAAAGGCTTATGTTGTGCAATATGGGGTGTCTTTTGCTTCTTGAGTGTAAGGTTTTGCTAATAGTGTACTACTTTTAACTTTAGTTTTTAAGCAAACCAAAAAAACTGTAAACAAAAATGGCACTTTTTAAAATGAACTGAACACAGTTTCCTGCATAATACACAATAATCTGACATAAAGTTACATGTTTGCCATTTCAAAACACTGCCATTCAAAATGACACTACATGAGCTATTTGGCTAATTACATGTGCCACCTTGCCAAACACCCCATTGGTTAATTGTAAACACTCCAATTAGGGTGTTAGCACTATGAAAAGAATAGTATTTAGGCTGCATTGTCCAAGCCCTATATATTCTTTATTTGTTTTTTTCTAAAGGACTGAGAGACGACACCATGGTGGAGGAACATTGTTTCCCAGTATACTGGGTAACACCATATTGACAGATTTGTATGTGTTTTCAGGGAGTACTGGAAATGGATGCACATGCAATCCCACATGAGTTTAACTTTATAGATGAGGCTGGGTTCAATCTAGCAAAGACCAGAAGAAGGGGGAGAAACGTCATTGGCCACAGAGCCACTATAGATGTTCCTGGCCAACGTGGTGGGAACATCACAATGTGCTCTGCCATCTCCAGTATGCATGTTGTCCTCCACCGTCATGTCAATCTTGGACCATACAACACAGCACATATTCTCACATTTCTGGACAGACTTCACAACATTCTCACACTACCAGAGCATATGAATGATGCAGACCATCAAGGAAACCGGTACGTTGTAGTATGGGACAACGTGAGCGTTCATCGTGCAGCCGCTGTACAAAACTGGTTCGCTGACCACCCACCATTTCTTGTGCGATACCTCCCACCATTCTCACCATGTCTGAACCTCAAAGAAGAGTTCTTTTCGGCATGGCGGTGGTGGAAGGTATACGACCCGCGGCCCTTTGTGCGCGTGCCTCTTGTGCAGGCTATGGAAGAGGCATGTGATGAGATTGATGTGGGTGCAATTCAGGGATGGATAAGGCACTCAAGGTGCTCCCCCCTCGATGTCTGGGGGGGGGGGGCATATTGTCTGTGACGCCGAGATGTTGTGGACCAAACCGGCTGTGCGGCAAATGGAAAAAACTGTAATTATTTTTCTTGCTTCTTTTTTTTACTGTGATATATTTTGTCTGAAATTTTCTTTTTCAGTTTACTGTTTTTTGTAAGAATATTTTTGTTCAGTCCCATGTAAATATATCATCAGCATGTGTGTGTATCTGCAAATATTTCTGTGCATGTGAACAATCTAAAACATATTTTAGTATTATGGCAAGGCATAGTAAAGATGAGGGTGCTTTTCATTATGCCCAACAGTGTGTAGTTGGTTAGGCAAAAATCTGGTAATGTGAATGAAGTGTGTGGCATTTCATGCAAAAGTTTGATTTTGATAATGCTATGTGTAGTTTTGGTTGCAGTGCTTCATTTTGCAGGATATATGAGGTGTTTTGCAGTTTGGGTGTGTGGTTTTGTGAATTGTGTTATGTATTTTGATAAAACCAGACTAGTTTGCAAAATTGTGTGTTAGCAATAGGAAAAAACTGTAATAATAATAATACATTTTATTTAACAGCGCCTTTCTGAACACTCAAGGTCGCTTTACAGACAATAAAAGACAGATACAGGGAACAGAAAAGTGTAAGCAGTTATAACAAAACAAACACAAACAAAAACAAAAAACAAAACAAAAACAGGAACAGTGTATTTACAAATAAGCTGCTGCAAGCAAGCTGGAACAGATGGGTTTTGAGTCTAGTTTTGAACAGGGGGAGAGAGTCGATATTGCGGAGGTCAGGTGGGAGTGAGTTCCAGAGCTGGGGAGCAGAGCGGCTGAAGGCTCTGGTCCCCATGGTGACAAAGGATTTTGATTACAGTTTTTTCTGAACGCTTAAGCGCTAATCGTGATTCTTGTAGCACAATTTCTAAAACTATTAATACGTATAGCAAAACCACTCACTGAGTTTGCAAAACTAAAAGCACAAACACTGCATTGCACTCAGTTTGCAATTTTGTAACACACATTTTGCAAAACTGTAGGCACAATTCACTGCACAACACTCTTTTTGCAGAACTTTAAACACAACTCACTGCTTACACTCAATTACCAAATTTCCAACACACTCCTAGCAAAATTATACACATGTATGGCTATCATTAACACTATCTTGTAAACTGTCTGGCACACTTTCACATGTGAAAACTGTTTTAGATAATTAGTTCACTTTGCAATCAGCCTAAGCTATATATAATATAATATATAATATATATTATATATATTATATATATATATAATATATATATATATATATATAAATATATAATATATAAACAAGCCACAGGTAAGCTGTCTGTGTGGAGTACAATGGATGGAGCAGTAAGAGTGAGAAGAGTGAGAATCAGAGGAGGCCGAGGGAGAGGACTTGGAGTTGAAGAAGCAAGAGGGTTAGAGGAAGTTAGAGGAAGAGGACAAGGAGGAGCAAGAAGAGGATGAGGAGGGGAAAGAGGAAGAGTAAGAAGAGTAAGAAATAGAATAACTGATGACATCAGAGCTACAATAGGGGACCATGTCATCAACCATGGGATGACCCTGAGGGAAGCTGGCCAACGGGTTCAGCCTAATTTGAGCCGCTACACTGTGGCAAGCATCATTAGGACATTTCCAAATGAGAATCGGTAAGTACTTTGTAGCACTGTCATACTCTAATGAGAAACACAACAGTACCATACATGCAAAAATACTGAAATTGTTACTTTACAGAATTGCTAGACGTCCAGATGTTGGGGGCAGAGGAAGAATGTTCACTCCAGAGCAAGAGACCCATATAGTGAACATGGTGATTGCCAATAATGCAATAAGGACACCTTACATGACATGTTCACTGTTCAGAGACCAGAGCATACCCGATATGTCATCATATGGGACAATGTTAGTTTCCAAAGGGCTGCTTTGGTCCGCAACTGGTTTACAGACCACCCATTCTTCATGGCACTCAACCTCCCTCCATACTCTCCATTCTTAAATCCCATCGAGGAGTTCTTCTCTGCCTGGCGCTGGAAAGTGTCCGACCGTCAGCCTCATCAACAGGCAGCCCTTTTACAGGCAATGGAGGAGGCATGTGGAGATACTGACCAGGCATCATGTCAGGCCTGGATACGGCAGGAGATATTTTCCCCGGTGCCTTGGACTGGAGGATATCGCATGCGATGTGGACGAAATTTTGTGGCCGGACCCAGAAAGACGACATGATGTAGGCTGATTGTTTTTTTGTTTTTTGTGAAATTACTATTTTGTGTTCTGACTTTGTCTTGGTTTTGATGAGTGTGAATAAACACCAATACTTTAAGTTTGGATCCTTGTATGTTTACATGACACTATGACAAAAGTATGACCTCAAATTGACATCTGTACACAGAGAAAGAGAAAGCCAGATGTGTTTTGTATTCATACCATCAGTGTGTAGTTGGCACATTGTGTGCTTAGTAGATGATGGCTTGTGTTTACTGTTTGATACGAAAACACCATTTTTACGAAGGTGTGAAGAGTTAATCTAGCTGTGTTCGCTTTTGCAAGAGAACTACAATGTTTTGATAATTGGGTGACAGGTTTTCTTATTTGTGTGAAGAGTTTTGCAAAAATAGCCAATAGTTACAAAAAATGTGCTTAAGCAATCAGACAAAACTGTAAGGTCAGTTATGACTGTTGCTCATCATGCAGATTGGCATGTGTGTGTGAGACCGAGAGAAGAGCAAAGAGAGTGGGTTTGTGCACCATGCAAACTGGCAACTGTGTGAAAGGAATCTGTGTTTCAGAGAGGGAGGGTTTGTGTGTGTGTGCGCGCGCGTGCGGGAGAGAGAGGAGCAGAGAGCGGGTTTGTGCTACAGCACACTATGCAAACTGGCAACTGTGTGAGAGGAATTTGTCTGTGTGTTTGAGAGAGGGAGGTTTTGTGTTGTGATGTGATGTCTACTAGTAGTACAAGAAAAAGTGTTGTGAGGTTAATGACTGCAGGTTGGAAACAATGTGTGTGGGTTTGCAATGTTGACACTGGACTGGTAAATCTCAGGAGGTTGGCTACTTAAAAAGTAGATCTTGGGTTAAAAAAGGTTGGGCACCCTTGGTGTACAGGATATCTTACTTACACACTGACACTGGAGAAGCAAAAGGACTGAGGGAGTAGTTTTCCCCCTTAAAAAAAACAACCCAAAAAACAAAAACACCTATGAGACTTACAAATTCAGACAAGCTAAACAACTAGCAGGGGGAACCCTTCACGTCTTTCTTGTAAAACTACGGCACATAACCAAATGTTTTGGCTGTTGAAATGGGAAGAGGGGTCGGGAAAGACAAGATGCTATCGGTACTTTTCCCCATCAAGAGGGAATAGTGTGCCCAGCCCAGGGGAAAACTTGCAATGCTTGTGGAAAACAAGGACATTTTGCCAAATGATGCTCTAAACGGACACACTCTATCAATGCTATTTACCTTGTTGCACATTACATTTAATACATGCGGTTAAGCTTTCTCCTGGGCCTTGTGTTCTTTCACTTTGGCAATTAGGGGTCCAAGCCCAAGGGGCTGGGAACCGCGGTAGCTAAGCTACGCGGTTCACACAGCAGGGCTGTGGAACCCTATTGTTTTTCTAAGGATTTTTCTCCTCCTCCATTATTATTCTTCTCTACTCACGCTACGGCCTAAACCGAACATGGTGGTGGTGTGCCATTTTCACGACTGGTTCAAAACTCCTCACACGCAACAATTGACCCACTTCCACCACTAGGTGGCGCTGTAGTAGAAAGAAAGTGCATTTGACCCCTGTAACTAGGGATGAGCGAGTACAGCATTATCTGTGTCTGTATCTGTATCCATTTACCACATGAATTATCTGTATCTGTATCTGTACTCGGACTGGGCGGGGCCTAACCCGGAAGTGGACCGAATTTAACCCGGAAGTGGGTCGGGTTGTCTTGAAATGGGCAAAGAGAGAGAGAGAAAGAGAGAGGGGAGCGGGGACTGTGTTCTACGGATCAAATAGGCAGATGCTGTTATCTTAGATCTGCATTGACTTTAATAAAGCCAGCTGACGGTTAAAAAAAAAAGAAAATCTCGGACGGCAGAGACTCAACGCAAGTCGCATTTAAACCAAGCAGCATGTCTGAAACCCCATGTTTACCAGAAATCTACTGGCTACTATGTAAGTACTACAAACTGAAGTTAAAAACAAACCTGAAGCTGAAGAAACCCTAAACGCGGACATGATTGACTGAAAGAGAGAGAGAGAGAAAGCACTGTTCTCTCGTGATCTGAGAGTGAGCAGAGCGTGTATGTGTGGGGGGGGGACGCTGTGACTATCACAGAACACAGACATGGTCAACTGAGGATTTTTATTCAATCCGAGTACAGATATTGACTCGTATTACTCGTATAATACTTGTACTCGGCAAAAGTGCTTTATTTGTACCGGATACTCGTTTCAGCCGAGTATCCAGCTCATCCCTACCTATAACTCCCAAACCGTACATCGGACATTTTAAACCGTTCCCTGGATCCAACTGAATCTTGTGATATAGGCCAAGCCCATTTCCGCCTGACGTTTATGCGTGAAAAATTGTGATTTATCAAAAACCAACTTTTTCAAACTCCTCCTAAACCGTTCGATTAATCTGCACGAAACTTGGCACATAGCATCTCCAGACCAACTTATCAATATGTTGTTAAAAGAATTTTTATAGAGTAAAAATTGCGTATATTACACAAACAAATTTGAGTAGCTAACTTTGGAAACACCAACTTTTCCATATCTTGGCCAAAATACATGCTGTCAAAGCCAAATTATAGATTATTCCTTGGTATAACCCTCTGAGGCTCTTATACAAATTTCACGAAAATTGGCCATTAGGCAAATACAAAAAGTTTACCTAATGAACGGCTCATCCGATTTTTTTAAAATTTGATGGGTACCATCTAGGGCCACTCTTGGGGCACCCCTTACAGTGGGATACTGATCAGTTGAAGTGGGCGTGGCCTATGGTTACCAACGTTTGGATTAACCACTTACACCAAAGTGAATTACTTGAAATTAACAGGGTAGCTGTACAATGGGTAGTTTACCTGACTTATCAAATATTAAAAATGTGGACCACTAGGTGGCGCTATAATGACGTAAAACATGTTTTTACTTACAACTCCCACATTACACATTAAAAATCTTTCACTAGCATGGACCACACCACAACCATGTGTTAGTTAAAGATTTCATGAACATTATGAATGTGCAAAATTGATGTTGATGTCGTCCGATGGCTGGTCAGGGAGGATGTGTGATGACCGGGTGGGAGAGACTCAGGGTGGGGGTCCCGTCTCAGAAGCAGTTTTCGCCCAAATAGTTTACAGACCCCCATACGGTACCTAAAAGAGACATGAGAGAAAAGTGCAGTAGGTGATGATTAGAGGTGTGGTTTAGGCATGGCCCTGCTCCCCAATTTAAGTTAACAAATTAACTCCATTTAAATCCACGTGTTCACTGAATCAAGCAGAGTCACCTGATATAGGCCAAGCCCATTTCTTCTCAAAGTTATTTTCGCACTATCGCGATAAGTGCAAAACCAGCTTTTTCAAACTCGTTGTAGGCCATACAACAGATCTGCACGAAACCTGGTACACTGTAATCCCAAACAGTTGTACTAGCTCATAACTAATAAGGTCATAACAGTCAAATGTCGTTATGCAATTGACCAAACTACAAAGTGTTGAGCTCTGTTGAGATTTATGCCACTTTATTTGAATAGGGCTCCATATTTTATAGCTAATTTGTGTGGAACGCTCAAAAAGTTTAGGAACTATACGGCCTTGGCGTTATCGACGTCATGACGTTCTGGTGGGTGGGTCTTATCTCTCCCTCTGGAGAGCTGAGTCAACCATCATGAATTTGCCTTGATGCTGCAAAGTTTTGGCCATCCTGTGTGAACATGAAACACAGTTTAATTTGTTTTTATTTGTTTGCAATGCATAATTGCCCCCCCCCGCTTCAAACCACCACCACCTCAGTTTTATTATTGCCCTTGTTTTCTTAACCCTGTGTTGTTTTCCTGTCAAAATTGAAAATCAACACTTTTATTGACGTTTTTTATCAATGTCTGTAACTTTTTCTTACAGTTTTGTCCCTTTTTTTCAACGTTTGTCACTTTTTTGACGTTTTCAACACTACGTAACACTAAGTTAGTAATTTTAGTTTACAGTTATTTTTGGAATTTATGGTCAATGAACCTCATTTATAGGAAATTATACCTAATGTTTGAGTTAGAAAAGCAGAAATTAGGAATTATTTAGACTAAAATTAAAGGAATGTATGTTGATAGATAATCATAGACTGGAATATGTCAACTTTTACTCAAAACTATTGCAAAACCCCTTGAATTTCTTTTTCAAATGCTATAAAATTGAGAAAAGACACCCCAAAATTAATGAAAGCAGAGATTTGTACTTGCCAAAAAGCGTTTCAATCATGTTCTTTTGGGTAATTACAATTGGGTAGTTAAAAAAAAAATTATATTGGAGAACCGGTCAATTTGACCCGAGGACAACATGAGGGTTAAGCGCCTTCTTATTATCAGCCCAGACTTGGTAAGTAACGCTAACGTGTTTTTGTCTGTTTTTATCTATTAGGGCCCGAGCGTTGACAGCGGCGAAGGCCCTATTGGAACTGAAGGAATTATTATTCTTCTAGCAAATTAATTGCCTTTTTGAGGGGCTTAACGTATTCAAAAACTCACCAAATTTGGTGGTCGTATCAAGTCTGGTGAAAATGTATGTATTTTAAGGGTTTCGGGCGCACAAAAATGGCTCGCTTGCACCCCTACAAAATTAAGAAAATTGGGCCCCTTCAGTACGTTTAACGTTTAACTCACAAAACTTGGTACACATATGTAGCATGGCAGTACGTACATAAAACTCCATTGGAGCCATACCCTAAACCCAACAGGAAGTCCGCCATTTTTAATTGAAAGTTTGAAATTAGTGCGATTTTGGCCATTTCCACATGTCGGACTTCCTCCTAGAGATTTCATCCGATCAACTTCAAACTTGGTGACAAAGGGCTGCGCTTTGTCACCAATCCTGTTTGTAATATTTATGGACAGGATATCGAGGCGTAGTCGGGGCGGGGAGGGGTTGCAGTTCGGTGGGCTCGGGATCTCATCGCTGCTTTTTGCGGATGATGTGGTCCTGATGGCATCGTCGGTCTGTGACCTTCAGCACTCACTGGATCGGTTCGTAGCCGAGTGTGAAGCGGCTGGGATGAGGATCAGCACCTCTAAATCTGAGGCCATGGTTCTCAGCAGGAAACCGATGGAGTGCTTTCTTCAGGTGGGGAGTGAGTCCTTACCCCAAGTGAAGGAGTTTAAGTACCTTGGGGTCTTGTTCGCGAGTGAGGGGACCATGGAGCGTGAGATTGGTCGGAGAATTGGAGCAGCTGGTGCGGTATTACATTCCGTTTATCGCACCGTTGTGACGAAAAGAGAGCTGAGCCAGAAGGCAAAGCTCTCGATCTACCGGGCAATTTTCGTTCCTACCCTCACCTATGGTCATGAAGGCTGGGTCATGACCGAAAGAACGAGATCCAGGGTACAAGCGGCCGAAATGGGTTTCCTCAGGAGGGTGGCTGGCGTCTCCCTTAGAGATAGGGTGAGAAGCTCAGTCATCCGAGAGGAGCTCGGAGTAGAGCCGCTGCTCCTTCGCGTCGAAAGGAGCCAGTTGAGGTGGTTCGGGCATCTGGTAAGGATGCCTCCTGGGCGCCTCCCTAGGGAGGTGTTCCAGGCACGTCCAGCTGGGAGGAGGCCTCGGGGAAGACCCAGGACTAGGTGGAGAGATTATATCTCCAACCTGGCCTGGGAACGCCTCGGGATCCCCCAGTCGGAGCTGGTTGATGTGGCTCGGGAAAGGGAAGTTTGGGGTCCCCTACTGGAGCTGCTGCCCCCGCGACCCGATACCGGATAAGCGGATGAAGATGGATGGATGGATGGATGGAACTTCAAACTTGGTCTGTGTCATCTTAAGACGTTAAAGATGAAAAACTATTAAAAGAAGGGCATGGCTGTGGCGGGGCAGCTATTTTGTGCGTTTCACCATTGAAACAGGAAGTGGGTGTAACTTGAGTGTACATTGTCGAATTGGCTCGAAACTTTTCTGGATTCATCAGAGTCCGACCCTGACGACATATACACGCTGATGTTGGCTCAAAGTCATAACGCCCTCTAGTGGCAACGGGAACTAGGCCTAAAAGACATGGTGCTATAAGTTAACAAACTCCTCCTAGGACATCTACAGGCCAATATGGACTTTTGGACCAACTGGCAACAGGAAATCAGCGTTATATGACAAACATCATCTGATTTACATAAAACTGATAATGTGTGGTCTACATGTGATACTAAGTCACCTCCTATGTTTTAACCAACTCAGGCCACGCCCCCTTCCAAAAAGCCGAAGAAGAGGATGTGATACAAAAAGTTTCCGCTTGGCTGAGGAAGAGAAAATTAATTTGTACTGGTATAGTACCTGTCTGTCTGTGTGGGTCTGTCTGTCTTTGTGTGGTTCTGTCTGTCTGTCTGTCTGTGTGTGGGTCTGTGTGTGTGTGTGTGTGCGCCTGCATGCATGTGTGTGTGTGTGTGTGTGTGTGTGTGTGTGTGTGTGTGTGTGTGCGCCTGCATGCATGTGTGTGTGTGTGTGTGTGTGTGTGTGTGTGTGTGTGCGCGCGCCTGCATGCATGCGGGTCTGTGTGTGTGTGTGTTTGTGTGTGTCTGTCTGTGTGTGGCTGTCTTTGTCTGTGTGTGTGTGTGTGTCTGTCTTTATGTGTGTGTCTGTCAGTCTGTATGGGTCTGTCTGTGTGTGTGGGGGTCTGTCTCTCTGTGTGTGGGTCTGTCTGTGTGGGTTGGTCTGTCTGTCTGTATGGGTCTGTCTGTCTGTGTGTGTGTGTGTGTGTGTGTGTGGTGCGTGTGTGTGTGTGTGTGTGCGCCTGCATGCGTGCAGGTCTGTGTGTGTGTGTGTGTCTGTCTGTGTGTGGCTGGCTCAAAGAACTTTCGGAAAAGTGACAAAAGTGTCTTAAGAAGTTTTTAACTTAAAATTTTGACCCAGAAAAACTAAATGTTGGTCTACGGGAAGACAACACAAGGGTTAAATTAACAACACGGGGGCATTTCTTTCAGGACATTCTGCAGACAGACACACACACACACTACAAGTCTCATGTAGCTTTAGACTTTAAGACAAAACAGATTTATTTAGGGTCACAGAGCCTTTCAAACACAATTCAATGCAGTTTTATGAAGTAGAAATGCTTTAGAATATACATTGGTTATTGTCAAATCAGCAACAAACTTGAATTATTTGGTAAATATGAATTATCCGTTTACTTCTTTATTTTGGAAATAGTAAATCCAATGACTTTAATTAGGGTTTGTACATCTATTGCAAGGTCTATTTCAAGCACTTTCAAGGTCCTTTTTTTTTTTTTTTGACTTTTTATTGATTTATACATACAGTATGTGCCTTCCGGGCCCAGAACATACAACATAACATAACGTCACAGGGGAAGGATTTGTGCGTGAAGTAGAACAGCAGTCGCTATACGTGCATCATGCATAAAGAAAATATAAAGATGCTGTTTGAAAATAGGGGAAAAAAAGGTTCTTAATTAAGGATTCAACATGACGAAAGGAGGATTTGAGCATTAAGTAAAATAGCAGTTGAACATAAGCACATCATAAACTAAAATTTTAAAGATACTGCACAGAAAAAGGGAAAAGACATTTCTTATTAAAAGAATTTCAACCTTGTTTTTACGATTTATATGAAATCAGGTCTTACAAATGACACATATCTCAACCGTTTTGACCAGTTCTCTTCAAATATATCAGCTTGGTTCCGTAGTTTGAAAGTAATTCTTTCCATAACGTATATATTATAGATTATATCAATCCACTCATTTATTGATGGTTGTCTTTCTTCAGCCATTTTCTGGTCAAAGCCTTTTGGCACCCCACTAACAACACACTCAAAAGGTATTTGTCTCGCTTTGTATATTCAAAACCATTCAGATCATTTAGGTACATAAAAACCGCCTCCAGAACCCCAAGAACCTCCCTCCAAAATGGAGCCACAGAGGGACAGCTCCAAAAAATATGAAAATGATTTGCCGAAGTATTCCCACAGGACCTCCAGCAGGCAGTCTGATTTGAGTAGTAGGCCTTTTGTGCTGGAGAAAGAAAGAATCGAGTCACATTTTTCCAACTGAATTCCCTCTAGGAGGGGGAGCTTGTCACTGACCACTGCTGTTTGCATGTCCTGTCCCACTCCTCTTGTGAGACTTTAAATCCTCCCTCTGCTTCCCATCTTTCCTTAATGCCCAAGGTATGATCGCTTTTAAGGTCTTGATGAGCTGAGTATAGTTTGGATATTATCTTTTGGAAGGAAACATTCCTGAAGGCCCCTTGGAAGATGTTAAGAATTTAATTTCTCTCTGAAGGAGCATTCCTTGGGAATTTCTTGTTTGCAAAATCCCTGATCTGCAAATATCTAAAATGATCCTGGTTCTGTAGTCCAAATCTTTCTTTCAGGTCCTGGAAAATCAAAACTTTACTCTGCTCTAGGAGTGTGCAGTATGCAGTACGCCCATTGTCCGTCCAGGTTTTGAATCTTGTGTCATAGCCATTCGGTACAAAATCCGGATCAAATGCAAACCATTTAAACATTTCAATTTTTCTCTTCAATTGATACTTTTTAATTATTTCACCCCATGTTGTCAAAGAGCCAATTATCCATGGATTGTTGGGGTACGATAGGCGATCTGTCAATGAAGGATCTCCAACCAAACTAACCATTGGTATTCCTAGTCCAATTGTCATTTCTATTTCTTTCCATTTTGATCTATAATTTGGAGTACACCATCTCACTACTGGCCGAATTTGGGCTGCTCTATAGTAATTTCTCAAACAGGGGAGGGCTAGTCCCCCTTTCTCCTTGGTAATTGTAGGGTTTTATGCTTTATTCTTGGCCTCTTCCCTGCCCATATAAATCTGGAAAATATCTGAGAAAACATGCCCACTCTCTAAAATACAATTCTGGTTTCTTTATTGGTATTGAGTGAAATAGATAAAGGAGTCTTGGTAGAATGTTCATTTTAACCGAATCTATACGAGAACTGATGTTAAGATAAGGGATCAAGTACGGGTGATCCGAGTATCCGGCTGAAACGAGTATCCGGTACGGATAAAGCACTTTTGCCGAGTACAAGTATTATCCGAGTAATATGAGTCAATATCCGTGCTCGGATTGAATACAACTCCTCAACTGGCCGCGCAATATTCTGTGATAGTCACAGCGCCCCCCCGCCTACAAACACGCTCAGCTCAATCACACACACACACACACACACACAGAACATGGAGAAATGCGCTCCCTCGGCCGCTCTCCCTCTCCCTCTCTCTCTCTCTCTCCCGCTCTCTCTCTCTCTCCCGCTCTCTCTCGCTCTCTCTCGCGCGCGCGCTTCTGCTCCGTCAGGCAGGCAGTCATTTCGGTCTGCGGATCTGTTCCGTTAACGTTCAGGGTTTCTTCAGCTTCAGGTTTGTTTTTAACTTTGGTTTATAGTACTTACAGACTTAGTAACCAGTAGATTTCTGGTGAACGTGGGTTTCAGACATGCTGCTTGGTTTAAATGCAACTCCCGTTGCGTCTCTGCCATCGGAGATTTTTTTTTTTTTACTGTCAGCTGCCCCCCGCCCCCTCTCTCTCTGTGTCTCTCTCTTACTCACTCACACACACACACACACACACACACCACACACACACACACACAACACACACACACACCTGGTGTGGAAATAAAAAAAATAAAGAACCAAAAAAAAAAAAATCACACTGATCATAAAAAAGTTAAAAAGTTAAAAAAATAAAGTTATATTGAGTATGAAAACTCTTGTTCATTACATTTTACTTCATAATTGCAACCGCATGTGTTGTATTCATTGTTGCAAAACGTTCTGTACATAGTTTGTTTGTTACCATGACAACACCATTGATCTGAAGCTTGATGCTGTCATGTAAATAGTTTTCAAATCAGCAATAAATATAACAATTTTTGATCAACTCATATCAATTGCATGCTTAAAATAACATACCGGTTAAAGGCCCGCACATTTCAAGAGAACCTGACCCACTTCCGGGTTAAATATGACCACTTCCGGTTTAGGCCCCGCCCAGTCCGAGTACGGATCCGGATCCGGATAATTCATGTGGTAAACAGATACAGATACAGATACAGATAATGCTGTACTCGCTCATCCCTAGGATCAAGTTCCTTCTATTAATATCCATTTTAATTTCTTTTTTGAGGAGGCCATAGTTAATTTCTTGTAGTTGTGATGTGTCTAAAGGTAGGATGATTCCTAAGTATTTTATAGAACTCTTGTCCCAGTCTAGATGGTACCTGGAGTGGAGACATTGCGGAGGACCAAAATGAAAACTAAGAACCTGGGTTTTTTTCTTATTTACTTTATATCCTGAGTATGACCCATACTCATTTGAAATAGACATCAATGCTGGAAGAGATTCTGTTGGGTTCGAAAGACTAACAAGCACGTCATCTCCGAACAGGGCCAGCTTTTGTTCACCTGCTGTCCTATTGATACCTGTAATCTTGTTGTTCTGCCTAATCCATTGTGCCAGTGGCTCAATAAAGATTGCAAATAAAATTGGACTCAGGGGGCAGCACTGTCTTGTTGATCTCTCTAGCAAAAACGAGTCTGTGAGCTCTCCGTTAATCAGAGATGGGAAGTAACGAAGTACAAATACTTCGTTACTGTACTCAAGTAGATTTTTCTGATATTTTTACTTTACTTTACTATTTATTTTTGTGGCGACTTTTTACTTCTACTCCTTACATTTTAACACAAATATCGGTACTTTCTACTCCTTACATTTTACAAAATTGGCACGTTACTTTAGTTTTTACAAGAGGTTGTCATGTCGGACAATAGCGCAGACACGCGCCACACGGAGAAAAAAGTGAGAGAAAGAAAAAAAGACTAGCTGTCCGGATGATAACCAGCTGAGATTGTGTGTGTGCGTCTTTGAGAACTGTAAGTCGTCTAACTCATGTTATCAGTTTACTCAAGCCTGTTATTGGTCTATATCACATTTAAAGTTAGTTAGCTAGTGGTTTTGGTGTGTTCTTCACCTGTTAGCTAGGTTGCATGTTGGTCTTAATGAAGCATCAACAGTTTCACCTGCTTTATTCGGATGAGTTTTTTTTAACCGAACTCCAGATACTGTAGTTCAGTTGACAAGTGGATGGAAACTTAGCTAGAGAGAAGTTGTCGGCGGCTGTGGCTCAGTGGTAGAGCGGTTGCCTGCCAATCGGAAGGTTGGTTGCTCGATCCCCGCCCCTGCAGTCATTGTTGAAGTGTCCTTGGGCAAGACACTGAACCCCGAGTTGCCCCCGGTGCTGCGCATCGGAGTGTGAATGTGTGTGAGTGTTTATCTGATGAGCAGGTGGCACCTTGTACGGCAGCCCCGGCCACAGTGTATGATTGTGTGTGAATGGTGAATGTTTCCTGTAGATGTAAAAGTGCTTTGAGCAGTTGTTAAGACTGGAAAAGCGCTATATAAATACAGCACATTTACATATACATTGCTGCTGGGACGTGCCCTATGAACTCTAGCCACCCCAACTTTATGTACTGCAACCCCAACTGAAGGTTACAGTCCGCTGCTGTTGCTGTCTTTATGGCCTCAAGTCTACGTGGAGTTGCCGGCATGGCGTCGACAACGGCTTATATGTAGCACGCTATGTCTGAGTGAGTGTCAGCCTCCTTTTCCAGACACTGTAGTGGACTTTGTGAGAGTGTGTCAGCAACAGTTAAGGTCTTCCCTGGTGCATATTCGGCCACTGGCTTAAATCTCATAAGTCTCATGAGTAGCCTTTGGCACCGTATTGGCACATTGTCCAGGTCTTTCTGATTCATGAGTGGCACTAGGGGTTTGTGGTCAGTGGCCAATTTGAAGCTCTCAAGGCCAAACAGGTACTTTTCAAATCTTTCACAGGCCCATACACTCGCCAAACACTCCTTCTCAATCCGTGCATATCTGGTCTCGGCATCAGACAGACAACGTGAGCAGTATGCCACAGGTTTCCATTCCCCTTCATGTAGCTGCATCAGTACTCTGCCTATACCATAACTGCTGGCGTCAGCTGAGACAGCTGTAGGGCGGTTCACATCTTAGAACTTCAGGACTGGAGAAGTGGACAGGATGTCTTTAATCCGCTGGAATGCCTCCTGCTGAGACTGGCCCCACATCCACACTGTCTTGGACTTTAACAGGTCATAAAGTGGCTGACCTACTGTAGACAGATTGAGAATGTACTTCCCCAAGTAGTTAAACATGCCCAGAATTTGGTTTAGGTCTTGCACATTCTGTGGTGGTGGAAGCTCGCGGATTGCCTTGACTTTATCAGGGTCAGGTCTCACACCGATTTGTCAATGACTTGACCCAAGAAGTGAAGCTGGTCCTGCCTGAATTTACATTTCTCTTTGCTTAGCTTCAAGCCGGCTAACTCAGTTCTTTCCAGCACCTTGCTAAGGCGCTGGTCGTGCTGTTCTGGAATATCTCCATACACAAGGACATCATCCATGAAGATAGCCACGCCTTCCAGGCTGTTGAGTGTCTCAGTCATTTTGCGTTGAAAGATTTCTGGAGCACTTGTGAGTCTTTTAAATGCATATCTCCCAAAGGGTGTTATGAAGGTGGTTACCTTGGTTCTTTCTGAGTGTAGAGATATCTGCCAAAACCCGGAAGCCGCATCTAGAGACGTGAACATGGTTGCGCCACTGAGTTTTGCAGTAATTTCCTCAGCAATTGGAAGGACATACCTCTCTCTGCTTACAGCCTCGTTTAACCTCTTAAAATCAACACAGATGTGCACCTTCCCATTTTTCCTTGGAACTGGCACCATAGGCGCACACCAGTCAGTGGGCTCAGTCACAGGCTCAATCACCTAATTTTCCTCCATGCGTTTTAATTCCTCTTTTACCTTTTGCTCGGTTTTGAGGATTCCATGCTCACCGAATGCTTTGTGGACTTCTTCGACACGTTTCACAAGCCCCATCATCATTGCTATGACTTTGCTTAGCAGATTGTTTGCGTTACGGCTACTGATGACATACACAGGAAAAGACTAAGGCTTTCCTTTGTATTCTGTGATGGCTTGAAACTTTCCTAAAAAGTCCAACTGACCACCTGGGCTGCACAGTGTGACAGACGAGAAGACTCTAATTTCTTGTTGGGAAATAATGTCTTGAAAGTCTCTTCTCCCATAATGTTTACATCTCCACCTGTGTCAATTTTGAATTTGACTGGTGTTGTTCCAATTGTAAACTTTATTGTCCATCGTTCATCATGTCTGTTTTCATTTGTGACTGCACCCAGGAAGTACGGTGTCTGTGAAACAGTCTCTGTCACTTCTCTGACTAATTTACCATAACATTTCTTTTCCCAGTGACCCACTTTCTTACACTTGTTGCATGTAGAGTTCATGGCTGGGCACCTTTCAAGATCTTTGTGTTTCAATTTCCCACATTTTCCACATTTTGAGTCTCCTTGATCATTTTCTCTCCACTTGGGCTTTCCTCTGCCTCATCCTCTTCCGCGAATTTCCTGCACTGCTGAATGTGACTCCCCCTGCAGGTGAACTTTGAGTGTAACCTCCACGGACTGGCGTACAGTTGTAATGGTTTGGGCAACTGTAATTAGTTGTAATTTATGTGACAGTTCTTTGTCCAAAATGCCCACAACAATGCGGTCACGGATGTGTTATTTTCTGATAGCCCATGCAAGGTTCTGATAAACATTTCAGCTTTCTTACAGGGCTGCTGCAATCTCTCACGTTGCGTTGAGGATAGAAGTTGTATTTTCCAAACACAATGTCAATGTCACTCTCATCCTCCTCCGTTTCGAAGGTGAAAGACTTGAAGATGTTTTCGGTCTCAGGCCCCATGGCATAAATCAGCAAACTGACCCGCACCACGCCATCCTTGTCACTTAGCTTAGTGGCTAGCCGAAATCGCCGGAAACGTTGCTTCCAGTCAACCCATTCATTCGGACAATCAAAGGCAAAACTTGGCCATCTTTCAAAGAAGCAATGCGTCCGTCAAACGCTTCTGACACCATGTAAAGAATTCAAATGTCCACACGGGTCTTAGACTTCAATGAACACTTGTATTTTCAAGCAGACAAGCACTAAAACATACAGGCATGTGCTAAACTTCTCTTAACAACTTTGTGAGTCTCACGTTACTGGCGCTGCATGCATATTTACGTAGGGACGTAACAGAATGCCCTTAAAGGTATATAGCCCCATTCACGCGGGCACATTACATGACAAGTATGGTGTTCCTAATAATCCTATAGGTGAGTGTATGTTTGTATGTCACCTTTCCTGAAATTAGTATTACTACCCTCCTAGTGTGTTTGGATCTATTTGAGGAGGAGAAGGCATATTTAAATCCATGTCTTTTGAGTTTTTCATGTTCAGCTTACGTCAGGTGGGTTTCTTGCAGAAATGCAATATCTATGTTTTCTCTTTTTAGTTTAAGAAGGATTTTGCTCTGTTTGACTGGGCTACGAAGCCCATTCACATTTATGGCGTTTTTCCACTGCTGGTAACAGCTCGGCTCGGCTCGGCTCGCCCCGCCCATTCTATGTCCGTTTTCCATTGCAGATTGAGTAAAGCCTCAGCGTGGCTGGTCACTATAGCAACGCGCGATGACGTAATTTTCAGCGCGACTCACAACAGCACGTCACATACTCGCCGCAGCCAGAAGAAATGTTTTGTTTCAAAAGAAGCTGAAGGAAGCAACAAAAATCACCGCTAAAAAAACGGGAGTTTGGGAATTCTGACGGAGTTCAGACGTCGACATGACGGTTGTTCGCCGACACTAAAGGGTAAGTTAAGTTTCCTGGTAACGTTAGCTAACATTTGCATGTGTTCAGCGTCGCAGTCAGTATTTACTATACACTATATAAAGTACATGAACTTTAGCAACCATGATTACACACCAACATGTCTGCTGTGTACTGTTTGTGTTCCAGAGCATTCACGCTTTGCAAAATCGCCACCGCAGACCGTCCGGTGGGCGATGTCCGACCGGTGAGATCTCTGGTTCTGACCTGCTGGACTTCATATAATCTTTATGAGAGTCACGGAGAAGCTTATGACAACAACTGGGATGTATCTGGGACGGCAGAGCCGGGGGGGACACTGTCACAGGGGGCAGAGGAAGAAGACCGGGAAGTTTGGGAGGGTTTGATGCGCTACTTGAAAAGCTAAATAAAAACTTTTGTTATATATATTGTCTTGTTTTTTAAAGTAACAGTGTGCAATATTGGAAACGACATGAAGCTGCTAGTAGCCCGAACAGTTGAAAAGTGAGAATAGTGCAGGGAGTGGATAATTTGTCGGTGTCCGGCTAGATTTGTATTAAATGTCCCGTTTGTTCTGGAAACACACTCCGCACACTTGTTTGCTAACAACGCAGTCATAAGTGACGATTCTCTCCGACCAACCAGCGGTCTGCAGGTTTGCACGTCACCTTTTGGTATCGCCTCGGCTCGCTTGGAACCTCGACTGAGGTAGTACTAAAAAAAGTACCTGGTAGCAGGTCCCAGGGACTTTTTTTCGTAATGGAAAACCAAAAAAAGCGAGTAGAGCCGAGGCGAGTCGAGTAGATACCACGCAGTGGAAAACCGCCATTAGAGACACTACTTTCATTTTCCGGACCCTTTATGTACCAGTATATGTCTAGAATGGTATGATGCTATATCCTCAACAAAAGCAGATTCCCCTTGTAGAAAATTGAAAAAACATTGAAAAAACATTCCCGTTCTGAACAAAAACACATTTACACTCATCATAACAAAAATAATAAATGTGAGAACTTCCTGTAGCAGAGGAACCTTTTTCCCTCTAAAGTCCCTGTTGGTGGGCGGAGGAGAGAAACCCTCCTGGAAGGTTGTGGCTGTTAGAAAAATAACTAACTTCGCGTTCTGTTGGATCTCTGAGAAAAGGGAGGCTGAGGGTCGAATTGAGAATTGAGAAAAGGTTTAATGCAACAACATGATGAGGATGATAAGACAAAGACAATAAGACTAAACAAACATAACACTGCAGCTGACAGTGGACAGATCCACGCTTCCCCTGACGGAGTCACGTGAAAGCAGTCCTGAAAATTCCTAAATCACACTCATTTATTCCCCTGCACCTTGGGGCGGTTTCTTTTCCCCTGGTGCATTCAAATCCTTTCTCATTGGTCCGTTGTTGTCATGACAGCAGGTCGAGTGCATCTTTGCTGTCCAATGAGAACCTGCCTACCTGCACTTTTGGGGGTTGCTTTTGGTTGCAGAGCAAAAGGTTATGTTGTGTAAATGTGAAACTCTAACATCAACATAGTCCAATCAACATTGTGTTGTTTTAGCCTAGACTAAGACCCCAGGGGGTGGCAGACAGTAGGCCACCTTTTGTTGTGTAGCAGGAAACCCCTTTCCATATGTTAAATGCCAGACCTGACCTGTGGTTCCCCTTCGAGGGGAACTCGAACTGCGTCGGTTACGACACTATCGGATCTGATGGCGCTCCTGGACGGCCCGCCGTGGGCCTGGGACAGCGGGCTGTCCCCTATCTCGGGGAACAAGGGTTACATAAGTAACCCGAGACGTTCTTTACAGTCAGAGAAAAAGAGAGGGGGAATGGGGGACAGAGGTATGCATAATTTTCTAACCTGGCTCCTTCAGACATTTTAACTTTTTAAAACTCAACAGGGCCCTCCTTAGTGGGAAAGTGGCTGACCTGCTGGTGCACTCCATGTCCACTAATGAGTCCAACAGATTCCGTTCAGTCGGTGATTTGCCTAATTTCAATAGATTAAGTTTTGAAGTAAAGAGAGAGAGGGAGAGTAAAGAGGAACGTTTCACATCCCTTATTTTGCAATCCACTCACATATTGTTCTGCTTTTAACATTGTGGTGACCTCCTAAACTCTAAACGCTATTCTTTCACTCGCTTCTCTATTTGTTTTCCTCCGTAGGCCGCTTGTTGCCTAGGGAACACCTTCAAAAGTTTGGTATTCTGGTAGTGACACAGCAGCTTCAGGTGAAGAGTTGGTGAGCCACGTTTCAGATAAACCCATAAAATAAACAGAATCACATAACATAAAATCTAACGCTTGCAGCTTTAATTTTTTTGTTGAATTTTGATAGATAAATAGTGTTCAATTTGGAACACATTTGTGCAATGTGCACAGTGAATATTTGTTGTAAATATTTTACAAATCCAAGTAATTGTAACTTTATAAGTTGTTGAATGTGACAAATACGTTATGTTAATTCATCTTAAAATGATGTAAAGTTATCAGCAAGTTTCCTGGATGAACTACATTTCCCAAAAAAAGGTGTTTGTGATGGACAATCCATGACTAGCACAGAAGTCTAACAACAGACAACCACTCTGTTTTAGATCAGGGAGGCCGTTTGTTACGGGACGTGACAGGGGGGAGGACCCAAAAGCAGAGTCGGAGCAGGCGGGTAGAACTTCAACAAAACTCTTTATTATAGTCCATGGGAGAAACACAGGGTAAGCCAAGTCCAATACACAGGGAATCCAAAGAACACCAAAAAAATCCAAAACAAAAAGCAGAGCAGGGCAAGGCAATACAAGGGAATATTCCAGGGGAGTACTCACAGAGAAAAATCAAACGGAAGGAACGGGGAAAACTCCAGGAACGTAGACACATGCAGCACAACTGGCTCGAGGACAAAACTAATGATGCAGCACTAGACAAAGGGAACACAGAGGTTAAATACAAGAGGTAATGAGATGATGGGGAACAGGTGAGACATCGGGTGAATCACATTAGGGAGGGGCTGGACAATCAGACAGGCAAAAGTAAAGCTAGACAAGACAAGACAAGACAAGACAGGAAGCTGACTACCAAAATAAAGCACAAAGCATAACAAACAGACACAGGGAAACATAAGACAGAATCTAAAAAAAACGGGAACCGGAGAAAACCGGGACAAAAACACAGGGAAGGCCAAACGGGAAAATAACCCCAAACCATAACACCGTTCCTCCCAATCACGCCTCTCCAAGTATCTCCATCATTGCCCACGTGTGCGTTGAAATCCCCCAGCAGAACTATGGAGTCCCCTACTGGAGCCCCATACAGGACTCCATTCAAGGTCTCCAAGAAGGCCGAATACTCCGAACTCTTGTTTGGTGCAGACGCACAAACAACAGTCAGAGTTTTCCCCCCCATCACCCGCAGGCGTAGGGAGGCGACCCTCTCGTCCACCGGGGTAAACTCCAACGCAGCGGCCCTCAGCCGGGGGCTTGTGAGTAATGTGATGGTTGATGGAGTGATGGTGCCCGGAGAGGACATTCATAATGTTCATCTGCATATTCATAATGTTCATTAAATCTGTAACTAACACATGGTTGTGGCGTGGTCCATGCTACTGAAATGGAGTTAATTTGTTAACTAAGGTTTGGGAGCAGGGCCACGCCTAAACCACACCTATAATGACCAGACAGACCTACATATACTGTTCTGCTCAGCCAGGCTTGTGTGTCTGATTGCTTGACCCACCCTCCCTTTCCCTTCCTTCATCCATCTTACCCCTCTTCCCTTCCTGTTGCACATCTCTCTCATGTCTCTTTTAGGTACCGTCTGGGGGTCTGTAAACTATTCGGGCGAAAACTGCTTCTGAGAGGGAACCACCACTCTGAGTCTCCTCCACCCGGTCATCACACATCCTCCCAGACCAGCAATCAGACAACATCCACATAAATTTTTCTATCTGCACATTCATTATGTTCATCTGCCCATTCATAATGTTCATTAAATCTTTAACTAACACATGGTTGTGGAGTGTCGAATGCTAGTGAGTTGTTAATAAATAAATATCACAACATTGACGTCTTGCCCACCTCAAGTTTTTGTATTGAATAATTTGTGGGAAACGACTGTTCAATTCATGCACTATACAGGCTTAGGCTGAATCCCATTCCTTCCCCTTACCCCTTCCCCTTACCCCTTCCCCTAGCTTTTGCGCGTTCACGCGGCACCTAGTGCCGGTCCAATACGTATTACGAGCTAGGGGTAGGGCATAGATCAAGGGCTGTATAGCCCTTGGGACCTAGTGTGGACTCACTAGAAAACACACAGGCAGTGTGTGGCTGCTGCATCGACCAGAGAGACACATGAATGTAAGTACTTTCGGCTTAAATAATTGATTAAAAAGTTACGACAGTCTTGTTTGTGGTCTATGCAGTCCTGTACATGTATACTTGCAACCATGTTCCTAACTGAAACTTTTTAAAAATCGCTAGCTTGCAATGCTAACGCTAATCACTAACGCTAACGTTGAACAGTCCACATATTCTGCCTTGAATGGACTGTATAGATCGCATAGATTGTAGCTAGATATATATTAACGGTCTATGATACATCGCTACGTGCTTAACATATCCGCCCTGTCTCACACAGGAGGACACAGGAGGACACAGCAGCTGATCCAGGTTGGGGCTGAAAACGAGCAGACGTTTTTCCTAATTCATATGTTCATGTTGTACCCATTCATTATTGCATTGGTAGCCTACTATATTGTAATAATCTGTAATTAATTCCTGTTCATTGTTCATGCACTTGTTATATTGTTGTTGGTTTTGCAGGGCTGCCAACTTTTCCAAAAACCTTGGAGTGAGATTTGGGGGGCCAACCCATATTTTGCTGCGTACAAAGCAATTTCTTTGGCTCTTTCAGCATCATTATACTTCAGGGTTTAAATTGGGATTTGTTATATGTGGGGGGATGGTTGCTCTCCCTAGTGGGGTCTGGGGGTATGCCCCCCCAGGAAAAAAATTTGAAAAATAAACCATTAAATGGCACTTTCTGGAGAGTTTTTTTGCAAAAAAAATGGAGAAATCAAGTCTTGCATGATACGTGCAAACTGTAGGGTTAAGAGCCTTTGCATTGTTGTAGTATCAACAAGTTTTAGGGCATTCAGCATTTACATTATAGACATTTGAAATTCTTATGATATAAGAACTGACCCAGACAATGTGCCACACATAATGAACCACATGAATAGACAGTAGCATATGTCAGCAACAGCTGAGAAGATTTGGGTCTGTGGGGAACAGGTCCAGGGGTCCCTGGTGTAGGGACCAGGAACCCAAAGTTAAATTAATGTTGAGGGATCAACTAAGACCACTGAAATTCTAAAGAATGAGAACCACTGAGTTACATAAGTTCTATTACTTTAACCTTTGTGCCAGTAATGTTTGGCCCTCATCCTCTGTGCCCCATTTAATGTTTTTACTTTTTTGTGAAAATAAAGACTATTTGTTCATTTAAAAAAACATCAAATTAATTATTACAGTTACATTTAGAGAAGCACAGAGGTTAGAGATGCACAATAGTGGCCCAACGTTGCAGTATCATACTTATAGTATAGCATATAAAGTTTTATATAAGTGTAGTATAAATAGTATAGTATATATATATATATATATTAATAATATATATAATATATTTCTGCTCATGTTACAACTTTGTGTACAATAAAAATATAACTCCTCCCATCTTGTTGTCCGAGATTTCGAGAGTTGTAATATAGTGTATAGTACATATAGTATATATAGTATATAGTGTAATATAGTCTGCTGTGCATGTCATTGCTCCGCTGATTTGGTGGATCTCATTCAGACTGTCTGACAGACACCGAGGCCCATTTGGGTCTCTGGTCTCTGACAGAGTTTAGAGGTGTCCGTACGCTGCTCATTATCAGAGGTCCACGCATGGATGCAACGCGTCACTGTCCCCCCCCCCCAGAGCGCGTCCACTAAGATGAACTGAAGTTGCTACGCTACCAGCCGCGCTGCTCACCTCTATCTTTACAGAGAGAGTGGACACGAAGCGACGGACGGGTCTGTGAGACTCAGAGCTCACACCTGAAGCCGGGGAAATGCACCTGGGATGGCTCGTGAAAAAAAGGTTCTCATTTTGCGACAATTTGAAAATTCCACAGACAGGGAGCGCTCTTGAACCCCTCACAGTCTCTGAAAGCACAACTAGTCTATCACAAGTGGCTCAACAGGTAAACTCATCTTTCAGAAATTTGACCGACCGGGTTGACACTTCAGCGTGAGAAATCGGGGGTGTGGCGTGTGCGCGTGTGAAACCAGTCAAATGCGTGTGTCTCACGGCCAATGCGTGAGAGTTGGCAGCCCTAGTTTTGATATGGGACACTGATGATATGTGAGGGGGGAGGTTACTGGCCAAAAGGCTCCAGACTGGTCTGGAATATCAGAGCAGCTGTAGTTACAACAGTGTAGTGTGTGTAGGTTTTTTTGTGGTCTTGTGTGTATTTTTTTAGTTTTACACATATGAGTGCCTTTTCTTGTGTGCGACATGTTAGTTTGGTTCTAATAGTTGACAATGGTTCTGTAACATTATTTTATGTAACGTTTTTTGCTGTTATGTTCAATTATCACCAATAAAGACAGATTTTTGTCAACAAAATGTTTTTTGTGAACATCAATGACATTCAAACGGTGATAACCCGAAACAGATATACAACACACCATGTATGCAGGGTGTATATTTTATGTATATGTACACATGATGCATGTGTATACACATTTGTATTGCAAACAGACCTAGTACTACACAGATAAGTACTCTGCACTACCAAAGTGAACCTAAAATAACTATAAAATATATAACACACACTGTTGTCCAAACCCACACAATCAACAGACCTAGACGGCATCTTGGAAGTTTGTGATCAATACTGTATGGTGATGTCACCAAGTGGTGTCCCAATTCATAGGGGTATGTTTTCACCCCTTACCCCTACCCCTTGGTTTCAAGGGCCAAGGGGTAGGGGTAAGGGCCAAGGGGTAGGGGTAAGGGGAAGGAATGGGATTCAGCCTTAATCTTCTTTTGCTTAATGCCTACCAGGATGCACTACCTTGATGTTGCCAGTTGAAGTACAACACAGTAGAAACCAGTACTTAAATTCAGTTGCAGCCTTCAAGGTACAATAAGTACTGTACGTTTTTTAAACAGTGGTAAATGGATCTACATTCTAATAGTTGTCATTGGGATGGATTTACTTAGAATCTTATTGAATTTTATCATTAATCCTTTGTGAGTTTTTATCATGATGTTTACTGAATAATGTTAGATGGAGACCCAAAATACTGAATCTACCCACTGTAGCAATGACCACTATCAGAATATGGAATTAATAACACTTATTGCACTTTTAAACACATTTTGTTTTTATGGAGTCATTTCCTTTTGTTTTAATTTATGACAAGCAATTTATTTTAAATGAGCTCCATTGATTTGTGCCTTTTAAAAAGCACATTGTGTTGAATAAAAAATGTTGTTAAATTGTCACTGGGGTGTCACTTTCATGTTTTTTAACTTTATTAGCTGATTTTAATTGTGTAGTGGTCCGACATCAGTACTGCAGTTTAGAATTCATTTTAAGTGCATGTCCCACATTATGAGTTGAAAAATATTGAACATTTTGAGTGTATTTCCCACATTATGAGTTGAAAAATAGAAGATTTTGAGTGTATTTCCCACATTATATGATTTGAAAAATATTGAACATTTTGATTGTATTTCCCACATCATGAGTTGAAAAATATTGAAAATTTTGAGCGACTTACTCCCTAATCATAAAATGAAGAATATCAATATTTATAAAATAACATAATAATTTAAGGCAACTGTAAATGTAATTTTTGATTCATGTATAGTTAAACATAAAAACATCACTAAAATATTTTGGTGTAATCTGTTACAAAATGATTTTTGAGTTCTGGGAACTTATTAGGGTTTACAGTGTATGTAGCATCTAACTAAAGGTTATCTACAGAATTTTGCTAAAAACTTTTTTGTTAACACAAATGCTTGTGTGGCATCAGTGTGTGTGTGATATCAATATATATCTTTAACATTAATGTTCCATTTTGTCTTTATGGTCCTACAACCTTTTTAACATTCAAGTGACCTCAGTGCAGCACAAATATTCTAATAGCCCAGTTTTTCCTGAAAAGAAATGATGTTCATAGATTGACTTTTGGACAACAGTGTTGATATTTTACAAGCTTTTATAGAAAATAAAACCAGACGGACCAGAGGTTGTCAAAAATCCTTTAGGACTCTGGGATATTTCTTTTTTTTTATTTTAGTTTTTTAGTTTTCTATTAGTTTATAGTGCTACAGAACAGAATTGGAAATTAAGAGATATTTGCATATACAGAAAACATCAAGTGTAAACACTGGACTTCCAAATCAAAGGGATGCCGTTGCCCTCTAAATCCACCACTTTGCACCAATTTTCCAACAATCACACAGTCAATAACTCCTTGAAATACTAATTTCCATGCTTCTGCTGTTTTTTGTATTGCTCTTTAAATCTGCCTGCACACAGCTGAATGCAACAAGGTAATGTGTGCAAAATTTAAATTAACTGAAGCAGAAGTGCACAGGGCTAGATAGGACACAGTAATTCAAAGTTGATTGTAATCCATCAGCATTATTGAAAAATTAGTGATTTCTTAAGTATTATATGGAGTCTTTATGCTGCTGTCTCTTTTTTTTTTAAATATGTTTGATTTTCAAGAAAAGAACAAGGAGGACTCTGGGATATTTTCATTGGCATTGTACTGCCAACCTTGCTGCTCACACCTCTCAATATATACGTTTGCCTCCTCACGTTACGCTTTGGGTTCCGCTTTTGCGCGCTCCGTCAGTTTGTCAACTTGCATCGGGATGACTGCCGTGATGAGGCTTGGACCCCGTCATAACTGCTTGCAGTTCTAGTTCAGTCTTTTGGCTTCGGTGAGCAAACCTATAAGCCTCTGATCTGGCCCAATTCCAAACACCTAGATTCCTTAAATATTTATTACTATCAGGCAAATTTGGTGGTTATCCCTTATAGACGTGGCCAGCCATTGAGTAGCTGGTTACCTCTATGTTTAAACATATGAAAGAATTTTTTCAATAATCATGATGTGGAAAATGTGGTATAGAAGTAGTGCATACTACGACACATTCAGTCATAATGCTTGATGGTTAACTATTCTTAAAACAAATTAGTTTAAAGTTTTCTACCACATTTAAGAGCAAAAAGGGTATATAAACAAAAGCGTGTCATTTTTGGACAGAGCCAGGCTAACTCTTATCTCCTGTTTCAAGTCCTCATGTGTGCTAAGCTAATTGTAGCTTCATGTTTAACAAAGCGATAAAAGAGTGATATCGATCTTTAACTTCTAACTCTTTTAAATCAAATAGGTGTATTTCCTTAAATGTTTAACCATTCATTTACACTTAAGTCCTAATGCATGGACTAAAAACTCAGTTTAACATTTAAAAGTTAGATCTGAATAATAAAAGCAAACCTCACCCACACAACACAAACATAGACCTGGCAGTATAATATGGATAAGTGCCATAATCTGTGGATGCCACATTTCTCTGGGCTCTGTGACATTGCATAACTTGCGGCTCTGGTAGTTTCACACCCTGCTTTCACTTTTTGCTCTGTGTTCCCACACTGCCATTCTGAAAAGTTTTTTACAGCTGCTTTTTTGACAGGTTAGATAGAGCACTTCATATGCTGCATACTTTCATCTCCCCTCACTTTTTAGCTTAGTGAAAGACTAGAGGAAGTGAAGCCAAAGACAGCATTGCTTATTCTCTCTGACTAACAGTTGGTACTTACAGGAAACTGTTAATGGAAAAAAATTAACTCAACCTGTTGGAGTGAAAACAAAGTGGACGGACATCGGGTGAACCAAGCATCGTTTAGAAAGTGTGATGGCAGCCTATTCAGGTAAGTGGAACCCAGGACGAGGAAAACGGCTTTTAAATGACCTTCATTGATCTTACCTATTTATTTCATTAACTTGAGTGGGAGAAATCAAACATACCTCAGTTCAAAACAATAATCATGTATTCATGTTTTTGCTTTGATTAAAAAGCTGTTCTTTGTTTTAAAGTGCCACTGTAATGTGTGGGCCATTCTTCCCTTTTGATGTTTCAAAGGATTGTCTCTGCACATGATAGGATGCCAGGTGTTTTTGAGCAAGGCACCGTACCCCCCCAACCGTTCAGGGCGCTGGTTCAGTTGGCAGCCCACATACTCTGACATCTCTCCATTAGTGCATGTATAGATCCTGAGCATGTGTGTGTATTTCAGGCCTGTGTGTGATTACTAACAAAGTGTTTACACAGAGTGTAAATTGTAATTTCCCCACTGGGGATTAGTAAACAAATTAAATTAAATTAATTAAATCCCTTTGAGTAATGCACATATTTTGGCAAATTATTTAAGAAATACTACTTTTGTGAATAGACATTTGCATTGTTAGGTTCTCTTGCATAAATTCCAATTTATGAGACCTTAACTTATCCCATTTAATTTAGAGAGAGACGCTTTTAAATACTAATGAAAACGGTTTTGTCACTTTTTTTACTGCATCTATAAAAAAGGCTTGCTATCTTTTATACATGTGGTTTCCTCAGCTATCAACAGACTTTTAAACGTTATTACAATCAACAATTGATTTTCTTTCATGAAAAACTGGGCTTTTTCAGTTTACAAAATTAAAAAAGTATTGGTCAAATAAAAATATATTATTTTATAAACTACCTGAATATAGCACAAATTCAGCAGTGGCCCCTCTATGGGGAGGATAAACTGAAAAATCGTCATAGCACAACCCTGTATAACTAGGGTTGACATGACATGATCAGAATCAGAATCAGAATCAGAAATACTTTATTGATCCCCGAAGGGAAACTCTGTGTTACAGTTGCTCAAATATTAGAAATATAAGAAATAGAAATAAAGAAATAAAGAAATATAAGGAGTCTGGATATTTACATAGTTAAAGGTATATTATGATACAGTATTTACATAAATAACATAATTAAGGTGTTGGAATGGTGAAAAGTAATAATAATAATAATAATAGTAGCAGTTGAGTATTGCACACATTACAAGCCAGTGTTATTGCACAAAACAGATAATATTGTCCAGTTTCAACCCCTCTAAGTGTCTGTGTGTCAGATACTCAGAGGGAGGAGTTGTAAAGTTTGATGGCCACAGGCAGGAATGACTTCCTGTGGCGCTCTGTGGTGCATTTTGGGAGAATGAGTCTATCACTGAAAGTGCTCCTGTGATTGAGCAGCAAGCCATGGAGTGGGTGTGAGACATTGTCCAAGATGGCATGTAGTTTGGACAGCAGCTTTGTCACGTTGAGCTGTAGATGGTTCAGCTCACTCCATGTGACAAAGTCCCCCACCACAGCTCTGTACTCAGCCTCGTCCCCCTCGCTGATACATCCAACCACAGCAGAGTCATCAGAAAACTTCTGAAGATGGCAAGACTCTGTGTGGTAGTTGAAGTCTGTGGTGTAGATGGTGAAGAGGAAGGGAGAGAGGACAGTCCCCTGCGGGGCCCCGGTGTTGCTGACCACTCTGTCTGACACACAGTGTTGCAGGCGCACATACTGTGGTCTGCCAGTCAGGTAGTCAACAATCCAGGACACGAGGGGGGGATCCACCTGTATCGCTGTCAGCTTCTCACCCAGCAGGGCCGGCCGGATGGTGTTGAAAGCACTGGAGAAGTCAAAAAACATGACCCTCACCATGCTCGCCGGTTGGTCCAGGTGGGCGTAGATGCGGTTGAGCAGGAAGATGATGGCGTCCTCAACTCCCAACCGGGGCTGGTAGGCGAACTGGAGGGGGTCCAGGAGAGGTCTGACCATGGGCCGCAGCTGTTCCAGAACCAGTCTCTCCAGGGTCTTCATAATGTGGGAGGTAAGTACCACGGGTCTGTAGTCCTTGGAGTCACTGGGACGTGGCGTCTTTGGCACAGGAACGAGGCAAGATGTCTTCCACAGCATGGGGACCCTTTGGAGACTAAGGCTCAGGTTGAAGACATGGTGAAAGATTCCACATAGCTGGGAGGCACAGGCTTTGAGCACCCCAGGATGGATACCATCAGGGCCTGCAGCCTTATTATGGCGTTTTTCCATTGCTGGTAACGGCTCGCCTCGGCTTGGCTCGGCTCGGCTCGGCTCGCCTCGGCCCATTCTATTTCCGTTTTCCATTACAGATTGAGTAACGCCTCAGCGTGGCTGGTCACCATAGCAACGCGTGATGACGTAATTTTCAACGTGACTCACAACAGCACGTCGGCTACTCGCCGCAGCCACAACAAATGTTTTGTTTCAAAAGAAGCTGAAGGAAGCAACAAAAATCACTGCTAAAAAACCGCGAGTTTGGGAATTCTGACGGAGTTCAGACATCGACATGACGGTTGTTCGCCGACACAAAAGGGTAAGTTAAGTTTCCTGGTAACGTTAGCTAACATCTGCATGTGTTCAGCGTCGTAGTCAGTATTTACTATACGCTATATAAAGTACATGAACTTTAGCAACCATGATTACACACCAACATGTGTGCTGTTTGTGTTTCAGAGCATTCACGCTTTGCAAAATCTCCGCCGCAGACCGTCTGGTGGGCGAGGTCCGACCGGTGAAACCTCTGGTTCTGACTACTGTGCTTCGTATAATCTGTATGAGAGTCACAGAGAGGCGTATGACAACGACTGGGATACATCTGGGACAGCAGAGCCGGGGGGGACACTGTCACAGGGGGCAGAGGAAGAAGACCGGGATGTTTGGGAGGGTTTGATGCGCTACTTGAAAAGCTAAATAAAAACTTTTGTTATATATATTGTCTTGTTTTTTTAAAGTAACAGTGTGCGATATTGGAAACGACATGAAGCCGCTAGTAGCCCGAACAGTTGAAAAGTGAGAATAGTGCAGAGAGTGGATAATCTGTCGGTGTCCGGCTAGATTTGTTTTAAATGTCCCGTTTGTTCTGGAAACACACTCCGCACTCTTGTTTGCTAACAACGCAGTCATAAGTGACGATTCTCTCCGACCAACCAGCGGTCTGCAGGTTTTCACGTCACCTTATGGTATCACCTCGGCTCGCTTGGAACCTCGACTGAGGTAGTACTACAAAAAGTACCTGGTAGCAGGTCCCAGGGACTTTTTTTCGTAATGGAAAACCAAAAAAAGCGAGTATTATTATTATTATTAAAAACCGCCATTAGAGTGGAGTCTGGTTAGCTGTCTTCTCACCTGGTCAGCAGTGAGGCACACAGAGGTTACAGGTGGGGTAGGGGGAGTCAGGCTGGAGAGAGGTGTTAACCCAGGAGGAGGGCAAGGGACAGTGAGGGGGGGAGGGGGAAGTAGTGGGGTTGGAGGTGAGACAGCAGTTGTGTCAATGGGGGGATGGGCAGGAGCAGGAGCATCAAATCTGTTAAAGAACAGATTGAGTTCATTGGCCCTGTCCAAGCTGCCATCAACTCCTCTGCTGCCATTCGGTTTGAAGCCATTGATGGTCCTCATACCGCTCCAGACCTCCCTCATGCTGTTCTGCTGGAGTTTCCTGTACTTCTTCTTAGCCTCCCTGATCTTCACCTTCAGGTCCCCCTGAATGGCCCTCACCTCCTGAAAGCCCTCCTCTTAGTATTCAGGATGTTCTTGATGTCCTTTGTTACCCATGGTTTGTTGTTTGGGTAACACTGAACAGTCCTTGCTGGGACAGTGCAGTCCACACTCAGTCAGCCCATCTATGTAAATGTGCTGTATTTATATACATGTATTTATATATCTTAACACCTCTACAGGAAACATTCACCATTCACACACATTCAGGGGCTGCCCGAGGGGCTGCCGTACAAGGTGCCACCTGCTCATCAGATAAACATTCACACACATTCACACTCCAATGCGCAGCACCGGGGGCAACTCGGGGTTCAGTGTCTTGCCCGGGGACACTTCGACAATGACTGCAGGGGCGGGGATCGAACCACCAACCCTCCGATTGGCAGGCAACCGCTCTACCACTGAGCCACAGCCACCCCATCTATGTTTTCTCCATGTGGCTCACAGAGTGCATCCCAGTCTGTCACCTCAAAACATCCCTGAAGTGCCTCATAGGCCTCCCCCATCCATCTCCTCACTGTCCTTGAGGTCACAGGATGCCTTTTTACCAGAGGCACATAGCAGGGGTTGATTTGAACCAGGTTGTGGTCGGATCTGCCCAGTGGGGGGAGGGGGGAAGAGCTGTATGCGTCCCTGACATTAGCATACAGCAGGTCCAGGGTCCTCTCCTCTCTGGTATGGCAGCTCACATACTGGGTGAAGTTTGTTAGTGTGGTGGTCATGGTGACATGGTTGAAGTCACCCGAGATCACTATGAGGGCACTCGGGTGTTGAGTCTGGAGTTCAGCAATGGCGGTGTGGGTGACGTTACACGCCGATGTCGGGTTGGCAGAGGGGGGAATGTAAACAGCAACGGTGATGGCATGTGAGATCTCCCGTGGCAGATAATATGGCCGGAGTCCCACAGCAAGCAGTTCAATGTGCCATGGGAAATATGTCACTTAATATCACTTTCATTACATACATTCATACCTTGACATTAACATTTTTGCTCACCAGGTAACATCACTGTAACTCTGGCTACAATGATGCAATAGTCAGCTGTGCCAAGGTTGTGTGTAAAGCTCATTTTGTATGAAAAAATGCAACCGATTAGGACAAACATTAAAATAGTACCTTCTTATTGCATAAGTGGTGCAGGGTTGTAGAAGATAAATTAAAAATTGCTTGGAGTGTGCACTCAGGTTTCACTGTAGCAGTCAGCAGCTGGCACGGTGACAAGAAACACTGAGCAAAAGTCTGCTGTCCTTCTGCGTGCACTCTATACTTTTTTTACAATCAGATAATTTTTTTTTTTTACAATCTTCAGTCATTAAGTTCTTCTGCCACAAACAAAACCATTACCTCGACTCCAGCTTGCGAATATCGTAATTCCTTAAATCAAGACCGGTTTTCAATTAAAAGCCGGGCTTCTGATAGTGGCGTGGTCAACATGGACAAGTACAGGGGGGGAAAGGGGAATGATTAATGTGGATAATCTCTTAAGTGCCTTTAATATAGTGTGCATTCAAGTTTATCGTAATGTACATTTCTACCAATTTAACAGATTCAACAATATATTCATGCTTTGTTTTTTCTGGGTTATGGTAAAGTAAAGTATTATTGTTTAATCAGTGCGGCAATTATGTGTTACTCAGCCAATTGTAGCATGTAGTAACATACAGGTCCCAACAGATGGCAGCAGCTACATCGAATGTAACACGGGTCTCATTTAGTGCCAGAAGAGAATGACGGGCTGTGGTGTTATTTTTTTACAAGATTCTAAAGATATTTTTTGGGGCTTTCCTCTTTATTAGTGACAATGCATGGACAGGAAAGGGGGATGACATGCAGCAAAGGGCTGCGGGTCGGACTTGAACCCGGGATCGAACCAGGACTCAGCCAACACGCTCTTACTGGGTGAGCTAGAGTCCGCCCTGGCTCTGGTGCTATTGACGGACTTTTCAACAACAAAACGAAAAGAGTTTTAAAGTATGCGGAGAAAAACTCAGGTGAAAAAGCTGCAAGACAGTTCTACATTTCTACATACACGAGGGAGCATCACTCACTTTTGGTTTAGCTATTAACGAGCGGTGCGCTCTTTCAATTCGGATGTCCGTGTCATCTGGAATCTGCCGTGACGAATGAATAAAGTCAGTTATAAATCCTATCATGTTGTTTTTCTCAGAGCCCTCCGGAATGCCATGTATCCGCACATTATTGCATCTCGATCTTGATTCCAAGTCTTCACACTTTGCAGTCAGCTTTGCCCATGGAACTAGGGGTGCGGAGGGTGCTGCATCACCCCCTAGGGAAAGGACAAACTACTACAACCATAATTTAAAATAATAAACACACATTTATTTAAAAAATATATATTATTAATATAAACCTAATCCCTTTCAATACAAATTAAATGTAATACATTTTAAAATTTGGTAAATATGAGATAAACACATAATTTGATTAGAATGAATCTGCCGATCTTGTTAAGAGCGAGGCGCGCTGCGCGCCTCTGATACTCGTTCATGAGTGAAGATACTGATAGTTGATTTCTCGTCAACAGTAGCCAGCCTAGCCATGGCACAAAAGCACATTTTTGATTTTTTAATACAACCACAGGCTAAAAAGCCTAAAAAAACGGAGGCAGAAACTCTGTTACAACTGTAACCGAAAGAAGCAGCAGCACCTCTGCACTTGTCACTCCCAGGGTAATCCTGCTAGCAACAGGCAACGAGGGAGCTAGCCAAGCTAGCAGCACCAAGGCAGCCGCGGAGGGAACATCAACAAAGGCAACTCAGGGCTTCCAGCCACGGGGTCACAGTTTTCCTTCTAGACCAGTGGTTCTTAACTTGGGTTCGATCGAACCCCAGGGGTTCGGTGAGTCAGTCTCAGGGGTTCGGCGGAGGTCAAGACACACACCCGACTCATATGATTTGTGATGACACGCCCCGCTTGGCCATCATCAGAAGGGTTCGGTGAATGCACATATGAAACTGGTGGGGGTCAGTACCTCCAACAAGGTTAAGAACCACTGTTCTAGACGTTTTGGAGATGAGGATTTTTTCCGTTCTTTTCAGCCTCAGTGGTTTGAAAATTGACGAAAAGGAATCCCTTTTAAGGGTGACACAACTCGTGAGGGTGTGCTCTATGACCTGATGCTGGAACGGACTTTTAATTTACCCAAAGAAAGAGAGTGGATAAAGAAGAGGGATAATTGGATGTCTGACACAATACAGAATGAGATAATCAAACAGTTTGCTCAGGCTGTTCAAAAGGACATAGTAACTCGGGCATCAGACTGCCTGTTCTATGGACTGACAGCTGACAGCACCACGGATATAAACGCTACAGGACAATTCTCATGCAGTCTTCACTTTGTTGACAGTAATCCAGAGGTGGGTAGTAACGAGTTACATTTACTCCGTTACATTTACTTGAGTAAGTTTTTGAAAAAAATTGTACTTCTAGGAGTAGTTTTAAATCACTATACTTTTACTTTTACTTGAGTAGATTAGTGAAGAAGAACCTGTACTCTTACTCCGTTACATTAGGCTACAAGGAGCTCGTTACTTTTCTTTTTACCTCTTTGGTATTCTACGCGTCATTGTTTTTTCCCCCGCGTACGTCTCGTTTTAATGTTTTATTTTGACAGAGAGAGAGAGTCTTCCGCTTAAGGCTCTACCACGTGACTGTGTTCCACCAATCAAACGGCGTTGTGGAGTCACGTGACCATACTCGTTCTCAGCGGCGGGACCATTGTATATATCTATGGGCGGGACATGTTAGCTTACAGTCGTAGCAAAACAAAGAATCAACCGTCGCCAAGGCAACACAGACTAGAAGGAACCCCCCCCCCCCGTCCTCATAGTGAAAGCATGGTTACCTTAGGAAAAGTGCGACAAAGCAGCTACATTATGCGGCGTCTTCTGTGTCGACCAAAACAAACGGACATGTGAGCGTTCAACAACTCAACATCTAACCTGAGGAAACGTAGCGGTGGTTTTAGTTTCTGCTGTGGATAGGTGGATCTTTGTCTTTTAGGTTACATACAGTATGTTTTGCACATGCAGTATCCATCCAAATTTAATGTGACAAGTCTCTCACTTAAGCTATTTTGTAATTAGTAAATTAATTTTAATTTATTTTATTGATTGGATGAACAATAGTTTGCCTAAATATGATTATTTTGTATTTTTGTCTGTCTGATTAATGCTTGTGTTAAGAAATAAATCAGACGTTACTCAACAGTTACTCAGTACTTGAGTAGTTTTTTCATCAAGTACTTTTTTACTCTTACTCAAGTAATTATTTGGATGACTACTTCTACTTTTACTTGAGTCATATTATTCTGAAGTAACAGTACTTTTACTTGAGTACAATTTTTTGCTACTCTACCCACCTCTGCAGTAATCTTCAGTCTCACTGTAAGTTCTTAGGATTTTACTCGAGCCCTGACACAACTGCATCTTTGTAAGATTGTAAGATCTCTTAGGATGGCCTTCAGGACATTGTTTTGGTGCAAATATTATGTCAAGACGCTTTTCCGGTGTTCAGGCCCAACTGAAGGAAATACAGTGCCTTGCGAAAGTATTCGGCCCCCTTGAACTTTTCAACCTTTTGAAACATTTCAGGCTTCAAACATAAAGATATAAAAAAAATGTTTTTTGTTAAGAATCACCAACAAGTGGGACACAATTGTGAAGTGGAACGAAATCTATTGGATATTTTAAACTTTTTTAGCAAATAAAAAACTGAAAAGTGGTGCGTGCAAAATTATTTGGCCCCCTTGCGTTAATACTTTGTAGAGCCACCTTTTGCTGCGATTACAGCTGCAAGTCGCTTGGGGTATGTCTCTATCAGTTTTTCACATTGAGAGACTGAAATTCTTGCCCATTCTTCCTTGCAAAACAGCTCGAGCTCAGTGAGGTTGGATGAGAGCGTTTGTGAACAGTAGTTTTCAGTTCTTTCCACAGATTCTCAATTGGATTCAGGTCTGGACTTTGGCTGTGTCTCAAATCGCGCACTTCCCTTAGTGCACTTACAGAAGTACACTTTGTGCACTATGTACTATCTTGCATAGTGCGTAAATTTTGACAGGAGTGTTGTCTCAAATCGCGCACTTCCATGTGCACTTACCGGAAATGACGATCACATTTCATCCCTTCTTCTTCTGTACAATTGGGAATTTCACCAGGGAGAGCATTCCAGTCTGCTATTGTGTTTCGCGAAAAATAATTCCTGCTTTGTTTTTGATATTTTAACAAAAATAAATATGATATATTTGCTCCGTGTCACGCCAGAATGACGACTGCGACACCGCCGTCATGTCACCCCCCCCCCCCCATTAGCTGAAAACAGTACACACAACTGGATCGTATTATTCGTTCTTACTGCACTCTTAATTATACCTATTCTTTGCAGTCCACTCTTTTATGTATATACTTATGTTTCTGCTCTAAAAAATAAGTAAAGTAAATATTCGTTACGTTACTGTTCATTTTAATGCTCAACGGTTTCATGAGGACATTGTTGCCCATAGATAAGACTTGTTATGAAGCATTACCCCTTACAACTTACCTAATAGACAAACCATCATAACATCTTTTATATAAGTTGTATTTTTGTTCTAAATGGTCTTCATACAGTGACAATACAATAGTGAAAGCAGAGGTAACAGAATTGACATTTAAATAGACCCATTCCTTTATATTCATTATATGTTTGCTACAGTCATGCAACGTGTAATACAAAAGATAACAAAGTTAAATACTTTTAATATAATTTTATTTAAAAATGTGCTTGTAGTTCTGCAGGCTCCCCTCCCCCAGGCCGTAGCTAGTCTGATGGAGACAGGGACATGAGGGTGGTCTATAGCCCCCCCAGGCCGTAGATAGTCGGATGGGGACAGGGACCTGAGGGGGGAGCAGACTCTCCAGGGGATCCTTCTACGGTCTGATGGCCCTCGTCGCCCCTAAATGATGGACCTCTATTCCTCGTTGGTCCCTGAAGAGACGGGTTATACAGGATAATCATCAGGTGGAGGCAGTATAAACAGGATATACATCATGTGGAGGCAGTAACAGCAGATACGTTTTACCATTAGCGTTACGCCACTCATAACGTTACCTGCAGACAATCAGCTGATCGCTGTATTGCTGAGCTAACGCTCACATCGGATTATGTACAACTTGTTAAGATCATACATCTAACACTAAAATTGTCTACAATGGGACGAAAGTTTAACACAAACAGTATACTACAACACATGTAACGTTAGCTTATAACTTATTTGCCAATATGGTTAAACTGCCGCTGTTAGCTAGCTAAGGTTGGCTTGCTAGCACGTCAAATTACGGTACTAACATAGACGGTTAATATGAATGGACAGAGCATGTGTGACGTCACCCATTGGTTTGTGGAGATCAGTAATGAGTCGTCGAGTTTGCGTTTATGGGCGCAGCCATCTTGGTTGCGGATGTGACGATTTTAGAGAAGAGGGCGGAGTGAGAAAGGAGCCACCGACCGGTGGGCAGGATATACGGTCTATGGGCGGGATCTGACTGACGTTAGCTGAGAGTTAGCAATGCTGCTCTACCGTTACCTTAGCTAACCACTTTCACTGGCAATGTGGTTGCAACTGCTGCTGAATAATTCAAGGTAAGATTTAGCTTCACTAGGTTTTAAGTATATCTTTGTCCCATATAGTCTATGGTCATATAACATATAAGAGTCACATTGCAAAGTAAACGTATCTGAAGTTACCATGTAAATTGTCTGTAACGTTAGCTTGCCACTTAACTAGCTATGGTAAAACATGCTAACGTTAATTGTCTGCAAGTCGAAGTTTACTTCTCGTAGTTTAAACGTAGTGTCAGCGAAATGCTTAACGGCGATTGTCAATGCTTATCATTATGTAACGCTATTAGCACATATATAACCAAGTTTCTTATAACGTTTGGCTAACTGTAATAACCATAATGCACCAATAATGTGCTACTGTTTGCCCTGTCAGTCTATAGTTGGGGCATTTAACCTTGACATGCTGTTAAGAGCTAATGTTAGCAGAAATAAGCTTATTTAACTAAGTTACTGTTACACTAAAGAACAATGGACTGTTGTTGATTCATGTGTATTCTCCTGGATAATTAATGAAGTAGTTACATGCTAGTGTGCATAGATATTTAACTATGAGGGGCTCAAATGGAAATTGATGATTCTTTCATTCTTTTAGAAATAAGAGTTTTGAGAGCCACGATGGCATGTTCACCCCCCAAATGCCCCAGAAATAAGCAATAGTATTAGTTAATTTTCTTTTGCTATATATTGTATAACATTAAACTTTAATCAGACTTTTTTACAACTAAGCCAAGGTAATAATGCATTTTCAAATAGTGTGTAATTAAGAGTGTTACCGTTACATGCGCATCGATTAGCACTCATACCACCACAGATCAACAGATCACAGGCGAGATCGTTGGCGAGATCGGCGCATACCTACTGTATTCGACTGTAACATTAAATATATTTTAATACGTTTATACATAGACTGCATGCGTTTATACGGTCTGCATAGCCTTATTAGTTAGCCCGCTAGCTTGCTTAGCAAGGTGAAATCTAGAAGCTAGCTAACTGATATTAATTGAGATGCTAACGTTGGCTAACGAAAAACTGTATTAAAACAAAATATAATTTTACTTACCGGAAAAACTGAACTGCCGATTCCTTTGAGTGTCTTGCCGTGCAACCCAACGCTGAACAAGACATTATTATCCAACCAAAGTGTCACAGTCACAGCGATGAAACGTAGTCAACCCCCAAAATGAAGTTCACGTGCCGTGGACAAGCTTTGCTAACACTGTCATGATTGACAGGCCGAGAACTGTCAATCACATCATAGCCACGCCCTAAAACACCCCCGGCTTTATCGCCGATTTTAAAATCAACGAGACCGTAATTTCAAAAATGAACATCATTCTGTATTGCAGAATACTTAGAACTAGCGATCGAGACCTTAAACTCATTATGAAGATGATTACTGAGGTAATAAATCAAGTGAGAAGTGGCTCATTTCTCCATAGACTTCTATTGAAACCAACCTCTTTTGCAACCACGCGTGTCGCCCTCTGCAGGAATTCAGATAGAATGCAGGTTTAAGTTACTTCCGCAGTGGTTGCACTTTTCGAAACCGGATGCTCTGTCCACTTATATTAACGGTCTATGGGTACTAATAAACGTTATAATTCGTGGTACAAAAATTATTATCTACTGTAAAATTAACCAAGTATACATTTACAAGTGGCTTAACGCTATATGTTTAGCAAAAAGACTCACGTTCAACTTTGTATTGCTCCGTCGGTCTCGCTATCGCGTCTTCGGCCGCCGCTATCAAAAGTTTTTCAACGGTTGTTAGCTCCGCCCCTTCCGCTACGTAGCCAAGATGGCGACCGTTGAGTGTGGAAAGTGTGCATCAATCTACACTTAACTCTGTGACCGGTTTGAGTACACCATCCGGGTATTTTAAGTACACTGCATTTGACCGCACTTCGACAATGTGAACGCACTATGTACTCAAATAGTATTTAGTACAGAAGTGCGCGATTTGAGACACAGCCTTTGACTTGGCCATTCTAACACCTGGATACGTTTATTTGTGAACCATTCCTTTGTAGATTTTTCTGTATGTTTGGGATCATTGTCTTGTTGGAAGATAAATCTCCGTCACAGTTTCAGGTCTTTTGCAGACTCCAACAGGTTTTCATCCAGAATTTACACAAATACATCCTGTATTTGACTGCATCCATCTTCCCCTCAATTTTAACCATCTTCCCTGTCCCTGATGAAGAACAGCAGGCCCAAACCATGATGCTGCCACCACCATGTTTGACAGTGGGGATGGTGTGTTGAGGGTGATGAGCTGTGTTGCTTTTACGCCAAACATATCGTTTGGCATTGTGGCCAAAAAGTTCGATTTTGGTTTCATCTGACCAGAGCACCTTCTTCCACATGTTTGGTGTGTCTCCCAGGTGGCTTGTGGCAAACTTTAGACAAGACTTTTTATGGATATCTTTGAGAAATGGCTTTCTTCTTGCCATGAAGGCCAGATTTGTGCAGTGTACGACTGATTTTTGTCCTATGGACAGACTCTCCCACCTCAGCTGTAGTTCTCTGCAGTTCATCCAGAGTGATCATGGGCCTCTTGGCTGCATCTCTGATCAGTCTTCTCTTTGTCTGAGCTGAAAGTTTACAGGGACGGCCAGGTCTTGGTAGATTTTCAGTGGTCTGATACTCCTTCCATTTCAAAATGATCGCTTGCACAGTGCTCCTTGGGATGTTTAAAGCTTGGGAAATCCTTTTGTATCCAAATCCGTCTTTAAACTTCTCCACAACAGTATTACGGACCTGCCTGGTGTGTTCCTTGGTCTTCATGATGCTCTCTGCGCTTTCAACAGAACCCTGAGACTATCACAGAGCAGGTGCATTTATACAGAGACTTGATCACACACAGGTGGATTCTATTTATCACCATCAGTCATTTAGGACAACATTGGATCATTCAGAGATCCTCGCTGAACTTCTGGAGTGAGTTTGCTGCACTGAAAGTAAAGGGGCCGAATAATTTTGCACGCACCACTTTTCAGTTTTTTATGTGCTAAAAAAGTTTAAAATATCCAATAGATTTTGTTCCACTTCACAATTGTGTCCCACTTGTTGGTGATTCTTCACAAAAAACAAATTTTTTATATCTTTATGTTTGAAGCCTGAAATGTGTCAACATTATCAATCTGTTTATTGAATATAAAGGAACTATCAAAAATCACTCGTAAGTTCCTTACCGTCTGTCTGGCCGTTGGAAACCAGGGACCAAATCCGTTAGACACAGATTCTCCCAACACAATATATTCAGTTTTATCCTCATGTAAGTGCATACAATTTTGGGCAAACCACTGCTTAATGTCCTTGATGCAGTCAACTAAGGTACCTTGTACATCACCAGGCTTCAATGGCAGATAGATTTGCAGATCATCTGCATAACAATGAAAAGATAGGTTGTGTCTGGCTATAATTGACCCTAGCGGTAGCATATATGATGAAAACAAAATAGGGCCAAGAATGGAGCCTTGCGGGACTCCACAGGAAAGAGAAGCACAAAAAGAAGACAAATCCCCCATCATCACAGAGAAAGTTCTATTTGATAAGTATGACATAAACCACTTGAGTGCAGTGCCATGAATGCCAACATACTGTTCCAGGCGTGACAGGAGGATTGTATGATCTACCGTATCAAAGGCTGCTCTGAGGTCTAGTAGCACTAAGGCAACAGGACACTTCTCATCTACAAAGAAAGCAATATCATTGTGTACCTTTAATAATGCAGACTCAGTGCTGTGGTGAGACCTAAATCCGGACTGAAATTTTTCAAGGACAGAGTTGTTTTCCAGAAAGGGTTTTAACTGTATGAAAACAACTTTTTCCAAAACTTTAGAAAGAAATGGAAGATGAGAAACAGGTCTAAAATTAGATAGAAGTGTAGAGTCAAGGTTAGGTTTTTTAAGAACGGGCCTAACCACAGCATGTTTAAAGGCAGCTGGGACGGTTCCTAGACTAATACCGCTATTCATGAAATTCACAAGCCCAGGCCCAACAACATTAAAAACCAGTTTCAGCACTCTAGGAGGTATAATATCAAATGGACAATTTGTAGGCTTCAATGATCTCACTATCTCGCCAAGGGAAGATAGAGAAACTAACTCAAACTCCTCAATCAGAATCAGAAATACTTTATTGATCCCCGAAGGGAAACTCTGTGTTGTAGTTGCACAATATTATAAATAGAGTAGAAATACAAGAAATAAAGAAATATAAGGAATTGGATACGTACGGTATTTACATAAAGGAATGTTATTATACATTATTTACATAATTCACATAATTAAGGATTTGGAATGGTGAAAAGTTAAATAATAATAATAATAATTGTGGTATTTGAGATTGCACACATGTCAGGCCAGTGTTATTGCACAAAACAGATAATACAGATAATATTGTCCAGTTTCAACCTCTCTAAGTGTGGTGTGTGTGTGTGTGTGTGTGTGTGTGTGTGTGTCAGACACTTAGAGGGAGGAGTTAAAAAGTTTGATGGCCACAGGCAGGAATGACTTCCTGTGGCGCTCTGTAGTGCATTTTGGGAGAATGAGTCTGTCACTGAAAGTGCTCCTGTGATTGAGCAACAAGCCATGGAGTGGGTGCGAGACATTGTCCAAGATGGCATGTAGTTTGGACAGCATCCTCCTATCTGACACCCCCGACAGAGAGTCCAGATCCAGAAAAAATTTGGAAAAATAAACCATTAATTGGCAGTTTCTGGAGAGTTTTTTTGCAAAAAAATGTAGAAATCAAGTGTTAGCTACATGATATGTGCAAAACTGTAGGGTTAAGAGCCTTTGCATTGTTGTAGTATCAACAGTTTTTAGGGCATTTAGCATTTACATTATTTACATTATTAACTTCTTATGATATAAGAACTGACCCACACAATGTGCCAAACATGATGAACCACATGAAGAGACAGTAGCATATGTCAGCAACAGCTGAGAAGATCTGGGTCTGTGGTGAACAGGTCCAGGGGTCCCTGGTGTGGGGACCAGGGACCCAAAGTTAAATTAATGTTGAGGGATCAACTAAGACCACTGAAATTCTAAAGATTGAGAACCACTGTTTTACATAAATTCTATTCCTTTAACCTTTGTGCCAAGGCTCAGTAATGTTTGGCCCTCATCCTCTGTGCCCCACTTACTGTATTTACTTTTTTGTGAAAATAAAGACTATTTGTTCATTTTATAAAACATCAAATTAATTATTTACAGTTACATTTAGAGATGCACCGAGGTTAGAGAAGCACTATAGTGGCCCAACGTTGCAGTATTGCATATATAGTATAGTGTATATAGTATAGTATATATAGTATAGTATATTTAGTACAGTATATAAAGTATAGTATAAATAGTATAGTATATATAGTACTGTATATATAGTATAGTATAGCTCAGATGTGTTTCATCAGATTTCTGCTCATGTTTACAACTTTGTGCACATTCAAAATATAACTCCTCCCATCTCTGTTGTCCGAGATGTGGAGAGTTGTAATATTGTCTGCTATGCATGTTATTGCTCCGCTGATATGGTGGATCTCACTCAGACCGTCTGACAGACACCGAGGCCCATTTGGGTCTCTGACAAAGTTTAGAGGAGGCTGTACGCTGCTCTTCATTGGAGGACTACACACAGATGCAACGCGTCACTGCCCCCCCCCCCGAGCGAGTACACTAAAATGAACTGAAGTTGCTACGCTACCAGCCGCGCTGCTCACCTCTATTTTACAGAGAGAGTGGACACAAAGCGACGGACGGGTCTGTGATACTCAAAGCACATACCTGAAGCCGGGAAGCGCTCTTGAACCCCCTCACAGTCTCTGAAAGCACAACTAGTCGATCATAAGTGGTTCAACAGCTAAATTTATAGATAAACTCATCTTTCAGAATTTTGACCGACCGGGTTGACACTTCAGCGTGAGAAATCGAGGGTGTGGCGTGTGCGGTGTGAAACCAGTCAAATGCGTGTGTCTCACGGCCAATGCGTGAGAGTTGGCAGCCCTGCATTTACGTACAAAGGCACGGCAGAGTTGTGCCTTTTGACGTACATGTTAAAGAATACAGGATCGAACTGCGCATGCGCAACATTGGCTAATCGCTTGAATGGGCAGTAAAGGCACTGCTTATTCTGCCTTTTTTTCTATTTGATTATGCGTAACTGCTACATTTGTCATCGTACCGTCTAAATAATTGGAACAACACACATAAATCACAAGAATAAACAGTAAAAATACAAATACAAGTTTATAATACATTTATTTAATAAACATTTTTATGCTTGAATTTTGGCAAGGTAGGCACTGCCTACCCTGCCTACCCTGACTGCACGTCACTGTGTCTAACAGAGTCAACCTTATCAACAAAAAAGTGAAGAAAATGTTCACAGGTGATAGTTGCGACATTAGCAAGAGCAGAAATTGGTGGGTTCACAAAAGAATTAATTGTAGCAAACAGGACCCTGGGGCAGTGACTGCTGCTAGAAATTATATCAGAAAGATACTGAGATTTTGCCTCTCGTAGGGCCCTCTGGTAATCAGCAAGACTGGCCCGCAAAAAGTCCAACAAGACATGCAGTTTATCCTTCTTCCATTTCCTTTCAGCCTGCCTACAACGTTGCCTAATGGTAAGAGTATTATCATTATACAGAGTGTGTGTGTGTGTGTGTGTGGGGGGGGGGGGGCTGTGACTATTACAGAACGCAGACACGGTCAGCTGAGTAGTTTTATTCAATCCGAGTACAGATATGGTCTCGTATTACTGCATTTTTTTTTATAACATTATTGTTTTCCCCTTCATTGTTTCTATCAAACAAGGTCCTTAAAGACAAGATGGCGCTGAGATGTTTGGCTGGCCATCTGTCACTCCATTCTATCCTTGTTTTATATTTATTATTATTTTACCTACGTTGCCAAGGTGTATTATCATTTCTCAACCAATGATCGCCAAGCGCTGCTTGAGATTGGAGTCTTCTGCAATCAGTTTAAACTTGATCTATTGAAAAGCTCACCTCCACCTCCATGCCTCGAGGAAATTCTGGCCTTCCTGAGGTGCCCGCCTCCCTACCATGTTTCCAAGAGACGGTGCAGAAGACGTGGTAAACGCGGAGGTGTCCGGGTAAGGTTGAAGGCCATTCTGGGGACTACTCGTGTGCTTGGTCGCTGGACAGAGCTGTATCTGTTGGACAACGCTGTTCTGCACTCGGGGGTGTACGGGGTCCGTCACCGTGTTCCCTGATGCTGGTGGCTTGGGCGATGTTGGCCGCTCGGTGGACTCTGATCGGCTGGTGCTTTCCTCTGCCAGCTGGCATGTGCCGACTAGGAGAAGAGGTGTGGATCGTCGGAACCTTCGCTCCCTGAAGCAGTTCCTGCCCGTATCTGACACTCTTATTTTAAATCTGGCTCTACTGAATGTGAGATCTGTCACAAACAAAACGTTTTTATTGAACAATGTCTTTATCGCACGTAGTTTGGATTTTATGTTTCTGACGGAAACCCGGCTCAGTGAAGGTGATCTTCCTCCTTTATCGGAACTTCTTCCCCCTGGATGCGACTACTTTAACTCCCCTCGCAATACCGGTAAAGGTGGAGGACTGACATCCATTTTTAAATCTACTTTTTGCTGTCAACAATCTTCAACTGAAGGCTACTCCAGCTTTGAGCTGCAGCTCTTTGAGGTAAAGCTTTCGGACTCTTTCCTCTGTGTGGTAATCTATCGGCCACCAAAATTCAACAAAGACTTTGTTCGGGATTTTGCAGACTTTGCATCGGGTGTCACTCTTAAATATGACCACTTTTTGAATGTTGGCAATTTTAATATACATGTGTGTTGTGATAACAAACCACTGGTCAAAGACTTTATGAATGTAATTGACTCTTTTAACCTTATGCAGTCTGTTTGGGAACCCACGCATGAAAAGGGTCATATTTTGGATCTTGTGCTGTCATATGGGCTGGACATACAGATAACTGAGATTGGCCACACATTTTTATCGGACCATTTCCCTGTTTTATTTTCCATCTCTGTGCCTGCTCCCTCTCTCAGCGCAGCTCCTCTGCGCCGTTTTCGTGTTTTTAATTCCGGAACTCCACAGTTGTTTGGTGCTATGTTTAAAGACTCTTTTTTATATTCTTTGGACGATCTTAACGACCGCAGTGTGGATGAATGCATAGCAATGTTTGATTCTCTCTGTACTAAGATTTTAGATTCGATTGCACCCATGACTTTAAAGCGCACAAAGCCACAGAAGGAGCCCTGGCTGAATGAGTCCACTCGTACACTCAGGCGCACATGTAGACAGGCGGAGAGAAAATGGAAAAAGGACAATCTTCAAATTTCTAGGGAGCTCCTTCAGGACAGTCTTATTAATTATCAGCAGGCTGTAAAAACTGCAAAAACTGACTATTTCTCCTCACTTGTGTCAAAAAATGCTCATAAGCCTCAGGTTCTTTTTAATGTATTTGATTCACTGGTGAACCCTTGTGATGCTGTCTGTATGGAGCCTTCTTCTAGCTTGTGTGAGGCTTTTCTGCAGTTTTTTACAGATAAGATCTCTGCTATTAGAATCCCACTCTCTCGGTCTGCTCAAGTCCCTTATAGCTCCTATAGCAAGCACAGCTGTCTTTGACAGCTTTGAACCGGTCACTCTTACTTAAGTGAATGACATAGTTGCACATTTACGCCCTGCTAACTGTCAAACATAGTATTCCATCATCTCTGTTTAAGGAGGTATTCTGTTCAGTGGAGTCTTTTATTTTGAAATTTATTAATTTGTGTTTTAGTTCTGGCTGTGTTCCATCTTCCTTTAAACATGCCATAATACAGCCTCTTCTGAAGAAGAAGAACTTAGACCCTATGGATTTGTCTAATTTTAGAACCATTTCTAAGCTCCCTTTTATTTCAAAGGTTTTAGAAAGATCTGTGTTAATTCAGATCCAAGAATTTCTGAAAACAGTTGATGTTTGTGAACAGTTTCAGTCAGGTTTTAGGTCTCGTCACAGTACGGAGACTGCTCTATTAAAAGTCTTCAATGATCTGTTCATACACCTTGATGCTGGCAATTGTGCCATTTTAATTCTGCTTGATTTGACAGCAGCCTTCGACACAGTTGATCATAAATTCTTTTGTGGCGTTTAGAGCACTGTGTTGGCTTAAAAGGCACTGTTCTTAAGTGGTTTGAGTCGTATTTAACAGACAGATCAATTTCAGTACAAATGGGACAGTTTTAATCCTCAGTGGCCCCTCTGACCTGTGGGGTACCGCAGGGGTCAGTTTTGGGTCCACTGCTATTCTCCCTGTATATGTTACCATTGGGATCTATTTTCAGGAAACATGGCATCTCCTTCCACTGCTTCGCTGATGATGTGCAGGTGTATCTACCGCTAAAGGTTCCAGCTAAAGAGTCTTTGCAGGCCGTGACTGATAGCTAAAGTCAAACCATAACTGACACAGGCTGACCTAGAAAAAGTAATTCATGTTTTTATTACCTCTCGCCTGGATTACTGTAATTCCTTGTATACAGGCATTGGGAAGTCTTAGCTTTATCGCCTGCAGCTTGTACATAATGCAGCAGCTCGTCTTTTAAGTGACAGGAAGAAGCGGGAGCACATTACTCCAGTGCTCTCATTGCTTCACTGGCTTCCGGTAAAGTATCGGATTGATTTTAAGGTTATTCTATTTGCTTTTAAATGTATCAATGGGCTTGCCCCAGAGTACCTTACGGACCTTCTCAGGCTACATAGGCCCTCCAGAGACCAGCCAGTCTGATGGTCCTAGAGGTTCCTAGATCAAAACTGAGAGAGTGGCTGCTCCAACTCTGTGGAACTCATTGCCTCTAGCTGTGCGGACTGCTAGAAGCTTGTCCACTTTTAAATCATTGCTGAAGACTTATTTATTTGAAATAGCGTTTAGCTCAGGGGAGCCGCCTTGATGAATGTTGTATTCTATTTTCTTAGTATTTGTTATTTACTGTGTCTTCTATTGTATCTGTTTCATTTCATTTTATTTTTTGTGCTTTTTACTGTAAAGTACTTTGGTAGGCCTCGGCCTTGGAAATGTGCTATATAAATAAATATGACATTGACATTGACATTCATTGGAATGTTATGCAGGTACAGTATGTCCCTGTTCTTCTCCCAAGAAAACCCCAGCACCAGCTTACAAAAGTCCTATAGGCCATGTGTTTGCATTGCCTGCAAAGAGAACAAGGTGTAGTGTACAATCACATATTTTATCTTTTAGATTTCAGAGTAATGATGATTGTTTTGAAACAAAATAAAGTTTTTCATTTTGTTGTCTTGATAATAGTGTGTTTTTGTATTAATGCTGAACCAATAATCAATGGGTATTTTTTATAAACATTTTATTTATATACTTGAACTGCTAACAGTGGTATCAAATTGGCCTCACCTTTCCATCCCTCTGATTCTCAACTGGCCATGGTCAACTCTGTAAACATTCATTGCATTTTGCAAAGAATATATAATGAGGCACACCGAAAGCCAGGATGGTCAATCATTCAGGTTATCTCCTCAGGAACCCGGGTCATTCTTCTCATAACCTGTAAAAACAAACATAATGAGCTTGTTGTTATTTCGTAATGTTGAATGAGCAGAAAACATAAAGAAGCTTGAGTAAATGTATCTCTAGTTTTAGTTACATGAAGTATTTCTCGGCAACATATATTTTCTCTCTCTCTGGGCATGTGTGCACAGTTTCCACAAGTACATCTGCCAAGGTAAGATGGATGTACCGTAGTTGTAATTTTACATATTACTACATGTTAAGAAGGTAATAATCTCATAGTCAGATGAACTAATCAGCAGGATAGTAGTTACAAGATAACACTAGACCTACTGACACAGGCAAGAGTAGTAGTAATACTTTAGATGTAGCATACAAACTCAACAGAAACAGTAGGCTCCTGTCCAGCTAAATGAACGTCCTGTTGTAAGATAACATAGTACTACGACGTGTTAAAGAATGTATGTAACTCATAATCACAATCAATCACTATTTAGCAGGAGAGTATACGGTAACAATATTACAATAGTGACTAAGTTGTGAGCAGCTCTATGAACTGGCCAATAACTTTTCCGTCAACTGTACATCTTGACTGAAATTGCGAGGGTATAAGTTGTAAAATATTTGTCCGTTTGCAAATTAATAACTTTTGTTGCTTACAATACTAAAAACAAACCTAATACAAAGTTATGCTTAGGCTTCAACACTGAAGTGTGAGTAATACACTAGTATAACAACGAACGGCTAATGTTGGGTTATGTGTTGAAAATGCTAGTAAATGCTAAATGAAAAGAATTTACCAGTCTGAAGGAGTCTCAAATTTCCTGGCAGGTTGCTCCTCTATATCAGATCCTTCCTCCAATTCAGGCTCAAACAGATACGGTTCAACACCTAAAGTATCCATGCTATCTCCACCTTGGATGTTTTAGTGAGTGCTTTTAGTCATGTTGCTCTGTGTGCTGCAGCAAAGCTTGTTGTACACTATCCAATCAGCGCGTAGTTTATTTAAATATTCATGAGCAGACCATATAAGGCAGAATACGTCTTGTTTCAATCCAGGTCAATTTAACAGGGTGGTATGAGGGCCAAAAGAACAGCAAAAGCGACATTTTCAGCCCAACAAATATTACTTACCCTATCAGGAGACCTTAAGGAACAGCGTGAAATACTCAATACAACCATTCTATCACCCCTTTAATGTTTAAACAACCAAACTAACAGATCTATGTCCTCATCTCTTTTACTTCAACTTTGTTACATAATTTCAATCTTAAATCATGATAATATAAACAATACAAAGAAAAATAAACTTAATTTTGAAGTTTTTTGAGATCACACTAATAACACAGTCTGTCTTTTTCAGTGATGCCCAACCAACGTCCTGTTTCAAATTGGAGAGGGAGTGTTCTAGACTTCAACTGAGCTCTTTTCATCGTGGACAGGTTATACTTTACACATTTCTCAATACCAAATTGTTATGTCTTGTCAAGTTTGTTAAGTCACTCATGTCTAGTCTTGTTGTGCACTTCCTGTTTTATTTTGTATTCACTTTGCCTCTCATTTCAAACCCGGACTTGCTACCTTTGTGTGAATTTCCCACCACTGTGATTGTCTACCCCGCTCATGATTGGTTTCAAATGGTTTCCCCTACCTTATTGTCCTTGTCTCCCTTTGTCTTGTACCAGTTTGTCTAATTCGGTCCATGTGATAGTGTCGTCAAGTGTTCTAGCCAGATTCTCATGTAACCAGGTTTTTTGTTTAGTTTTTGTGAAATTGTTTGATCTTCCAAGTGTGCGTTTTTCTGTGTTTTAACTTTTGTCAAGAAAACATTTTTGTTTAACTTTCTATTGTTCTATGAGTCTTGATTTTGAGTCCTCGTTTGATACACAAATTCATTTTTCATCAATCTATAAGTTCTAAGTTTTGGTTTATTCCAAATCCACTTCTCTTTTAACTGATGAAAAACAGTATCTACCTTTTCTCACATGAAATATTGTTCTTCAAATCCTATCCTTTGAAATAACAAACCCTGTCTCTTTTAGTTATGCTATAATAGTTTTAGACTGCCGGGGGACTTCCTTTGACACACTGAGCTCCTCTCTCCTCTATCTTTCCATTTGTGTGCATCCATGTCCCAGATAGGCTTGTTACTAACCTAGCTCTGGCAAGTCATTCCCCGGAGTCCTTATGTTCTTTTCCCCCCAGCATGTTTCCTTGGATCAGGGAGGCTCCAAAATCATGGTAGCAGCTGTCGCCGTGGTCCAGCTACATGTCCTGCGATGCCCTGTTACATCCTGCTATGTTCCGCGGTGCCCTGCTACGTCCTGCTGTGCCTTGTAATGCCGCACGGTGCCCTGTGTTGGAGCTAAATCCTGCTCCATTCTCAGTAGTCAAAATCTCAGATGTGGATGTGTGAATCCATTTTATTACATAGGGTATCCTAGAGACAAATACAGAGTCAACCTAACACGGCTCTCCCCCAAATTTGTCTGACTCTTTGGCTCTCGGACCCCCAGTATTATCTCACAAAGGGTGGGGTCTTTAGACCACAGTGATGTGTGTGTGTGCCTGTTTGTTATCTTTCAATTGGAATGTGACTGAAGGTTCATGACCCTCATTTCAGGAAAAGATCAGTGGGGGTAAAAGGGGGACTGAAACCAGATTCAGGAAGCGTCTCTAACAATCAATTATACTTCTGACACATTTAGGAGACCTGGGTTATAACAAAATGTATCAGAACATCTTATATTATAAAGCAGAAGGATTGCAAAACAACTTATTGCAACAAACAAACAACAAACTATATACTTATAACAACAAACTTACTGCATGTCTTCACATCTTCACATTCTACATGTCTTCATTTATGTTGAAATAAGGCTTTTACATTTTAGCTTCAATGTATAATGCAAATCACACAAAATGTTTTAAGCACATACATATGGGGGCTGTGGCTTAGTGGTAGAGTGGTTGCCTGCCAATCGGAAGGTTGGTGGTTCGATCCCCCGCCCCTGTAGTCATTGTCGAAGTGTCCTTGGGCAAGACACTGAACCCCGAGTTACCCCTGGTGCTGCGTGTGAATGTGTATGAATGTTCATCTGATGAGCAGGTGGCACCTTGTACGGCAGCCCCGGCCACAGTGTATGAATGTGTGTGAATGGTGAATGTTTCCTGTAGATGTTTCCTGTAGATGCTATATAAATACAGCATGTTTACATTTATAACATTTTAAATTCCAACACCTGCTATGCCATGAACTACTACAAAGAACTACTACAAACTACTATTTTTTGTGACTGTTATTGCCACTCTTCATTCAACCCCAACCAGCCCGTCAGACACCGCCTACCAAGAGCCTGGGTCTGTCCAAAGTTTCTTACTAAAATTGAGTTTTTCCTCACCACTGTCGCACTGTTGCTTGCTCTGGAGGGAACTACTTGAACTGTTGGGTCCTTGTAAATTATGGAGTGTGGTCTAGACCTATTCTATCTGTAATGTGTCGAGAGATAACTCTTCTTATCAATTGATACTCTAAATAAAATTGAATTGAACTAAATATGCTCAGCCCAAGGCCCACCTATCTGCATGTCCCATATTAACAATTTCTTACACAATCTACTGTCACTAATATCCCAAACTCTATTCTACAATCTGCACATAGATACTACTAGGGGTGTTGAAATTAATCAAATTATCGATGCATCACTATGTGAACATAAATGATGCTGCATTGATGCATTGGCCAACTACAAATGATTATAACGCAAGTGAGTCTTAGAGGACTCTTGACACATCACACAGATAAAAAAAGATGTATGGGCAGGGATGCCCAGGAAGCCGCTGCATAAATGTCAGCCAGCGTCTTGCCTCCAGCATCTTGGGAGAGACATGTTAGAGGCTCAAAAGGAGGTTTCCTCAGAGCTCGGAGCACCAGGGTTAAATCCCATTGAGCTGTGAGAGAGCGCACAACAGGTTTCTATCGTCTGACCCCTTTCAAAAAATGCTTCACTAGGGGTTACTCAAAAAACAACCTCTATACACCTTTGTGGCAGGACGAGATGGCCACCACATAGGCTTTAACTATAGATGGAGCTAAATCATTATCCACCAATGTCTGCAGGTATTAGCAGGAGGGGCAGAGGACATGATGTGAGTTCTTCACCTTTTCCCATACACCAGCGCTGGACTGCGGACCATTGACCCGTCTAACACGTAGTAGTAGTAGAGGTGGCTCTTGCGCCCTGGATGGTGCGCACAACTGCCGGGGGCAAGGCTTTTATCTCCAAGCGTTCCTGGCTTATTACGGGGGTGGGGGGACTGAGAGGCGGATTGTGCCGTGTGTTCATAGAGAAAAACAGTATGTATTTTCTCGTCAATCTTTAGTACAGATTGAAGCAGATCTACAGTCAGCTTTAAAAAGCTTACAGCGCTGGCTTTTAGCTAATAATTTAATTTTTAGTAAAACAAAAACACATACTATGATTTTTGACAGAACATCAAACTCAAATCAAAACACATTCATGTCGTATTTGTTGTCTGGATGTCACTGTCTGGATGTCACTGACATTTTACAGAAATGTTAGGCTATATTTTGAATGATCATGTTATGTTGTGTTTTTTGTTGTTATTTGTCTTGTTTGTATATGTGCAATTCTTTTGTGTGGTATCTTGTTCAGGAACCCCTCAAAAACGAGATGGTAAATCTCAAGGGGTTATCCTACTAAAAAAATTTCAATTACTATAGACCGTTTTTTTTGTATCCTGAATAATAAAGACTATGATGATGACACAAACTCACCAATTACCAGATGTAGCCTGTGGCCAAAACATTGGTCCAGTTGTTGATGGAGATTGCCTTCACTATGTTTGATCCATTGTCTGTTATACACACCATTTTCTCTTCTTCCACACTCCAAGATGCTAGGGCTGTTCTGTCTGTTCAGGACAAATTGATCTGTGATTGTTTGGTAATGTCTTAACTTGTGTTAGGTTGTAGCGCCTCGGCGCATGCGTGAGACACTGTTGTTTTGGTCTAAAAGTAAAGTAGCTTTAACAGCTTGTGCAGTGTCCTTATTAAACATAACAAGGGCATCCTTCAGTCCTTGTGCCAAGAGCTCACCTTTGTGGTCATCGGGGAAATAAGCAGTCTGTAGGCACTTGCTCTTCATGGTGAAATCAGTCGCTATGAAGTGGACAGTTAGGCTCATGTATGGTTCCATTGTTCGGCTGGACCATAAATTGGTCGTTGTTGAAAAATAATCCGCTTGCTGCACTTCTGCCTCAACTACAGGCCGCAGCTTTTTGAACATAGATGGCAGTGCAACGTATGAAAAATAGTTGCGGGAGGGTATTAAGTGGCGTCCAATGTATGGATCTTCTTTTGAAATTCGTCACGTTCTACGGTGAATGGTGGAGCCATATCTTTTCCTAGATGGCTTCTGTTATTTCCTTACTCCTATTGAGTATGGCATTGCATTGTGCAAAGATGTTTTTGGAAGACTTTTGGACCTTACTTTGTGCAGCTTCATCATATTTGCACGTTTGATGGGCTGGTAAAGATTTGTGGTGTTACCTTGTGGTGCTGCAACGACGGCAAAGCCTGTCCCACATCAGACTAATCCTTGTTGTCTTGCTTGAATCCAAAATACGCCACAGAATGCAAGCCTTATTTTAGAACAAGTTTGGTTTGAGACTGAGTGGTTGGCTGATTCTCTTCACTAGTACCTGGGTTTTCATCACTATCCATTTTGTTTATTTCCAAACTACTCTGCTGTCTATGGAACTTCCACGCTTGCTCAATGAGTGAAACGTGTGACTAAAAGGCGCTTTGTCATTGGCTGATGGTGAAGACCTGAACTTTGCGAGAGCTGTCCTATCAAAATAAAAGATTTCTGACCACAACAGTGACCGTAGTGCTAGTTGTGTCTTTAAGCTCATAGCTCTAGCGGCAGACTACATGTTGGAATCCTACAGTAAAATTCCGTTATACTTTTACATCGTTAAGCTGTCAGGATGCTAACTGTGTTTAACTGTTTTTACTTGCTAACGATGGGCTAACAGCCATGTTACCTGCTGCCAAGTATACAGTTAGTGTTAACTTGCATCCCATGCAGCAATGTTTCTGTTGCCTCTAACGTCCGTTTTGGAGCATGCAAAGGCAGCGCAGACATTTAAGTGGCAACGAAATCCACGTTGTTATTCCGTCTGGTAGATAGGCGCCTTTCACGTGAACAGAAAATTGCGTTGCCTGTATATTTTCACTGCAACCCCCCGTAGAGATTTATCAGGCTACTTTAAGTAACAGTGACCATATACAATTATTTCACACCATTACTATAGGTAAACCTTGTAATGGATGCAAGGTTTCACTCAGTGTTGATTCGTACGGATCAACCATGCACAACTAAACAGATCTATTTTAGTTTTTATTGCAACAAACTGTAAGTCTGTAACTTTTGATTTCTTCTGTCTCTGTCGCTGTTTTTGTTTTAAAAAGCTGATTAAATGGCCCACAGAGCAGTGTTCTCTGTAGCCAGTCTATGCCAAAACTATGTTTTGAATGATTTGTGGCTAGTCTTTACATATAGTCTTTAAGCTCACACTGTGTAAAATACTTTTCTGGGTCCTAATGCAACTCAAGACCCACCCTAGTATAATCACAACTGCATTCTCAATGACAAGGCCATCTCTTTCTATGTCTCTCTACATCCTCTACTCTGCAGGGGAGATGCAACACTTGGCTTGGTTGATGCTGGTGATCCTTTGGATGGTGCAGGCTGTGGAGGGTTGTCCTGATGTTTGTAGATGCTCCAGAAAGGCTGGTCCAGAAAAGTCAGAGGTCAACTGTCATAAGAGGGCACTTCATGCCTTTCCCTCCAAACTGCCCCGTGATGCCTGGATCCTCAAACTAGGTGAATACCTTGTGGTTAAAGGAGAATTCTGTTTGATTTGAACACGTAGCTCTGTTATTTGTAAAATTGGAGTGCTGTCAGTAGCAAGAAAAATGAAAACAATTGGTGCTGTCTACACTGTGCTGTGGTCTTAGGGTCTTAGGTGCTTCAAGGGGCGGTAACCCACGAACACCCTGGTGGACAGGGAAGCCGTCCGACTGAAGAAGGAGTCCTTCCGGGATATGTTATCCCAGAGGACTCCGGACGCAGTTGCAAGGTACCGACGGGCCCGAAGGGCTGCAGCCTCTGCCGTGGCAGAGGCAAAGCAGCGGGTGTGGGAGAAGTTCGGAGAAGACATGGAGAAGGACTTTCGGTCGGCACCAAGGTGCTTCTGGAAAACCGTTCGCCACCTCAGGAGGGGGAAGCGGGGACTCATCCAAGCTGTATACAGTAAGGATGGGACGTTGTTGACCTCAACTGGGGAGGTAATAGAGCGGTGGAAGGAGCACTTTGAGGAACTCCTAAATCCAGCTGACACGTCCTCTGTGGTGGAGGCAGAGCTGGAGGATGATGGGGGATTATCGTCAATTTCCCTGGTGGAGGTCGCTGAGGTAGTCAAACAACTCCACAGCGGCAAGCCCCAGGGATTGATGAGATCCGTCCAGAAATGCTGAAGGCTCTGGGTGTGGGGGGGCTGTCTTGGTTGACACGCCTCTTCAACATTGCGTGGAAGTCTGGGACAGTGCCGAAGGAGTGGCAGACTGGGGTGGTGGTTCCCCTCTTCAAAAAGGGGGACCAGAGGGTGTGTGCCAATTACAGGGGTATCACACTTCTCAGCCTCCCTGGTAAAGTCTACTCCAAGGTGCTGGAAAGGAGGGTTCGGCCGATAGTTGAACCTCTGATTGAAGAGGAACAATGCGGATTCCGTCCTGGTCGTGGAACAACGGACCAGATCTTTACTCTCGCAAGGATCCTGGAGGGAGCCTGGGAGTATGCCCAACCAGTCTACATGTGTTTTGTGGATCTGGAGAAGGCGTATGACCGGGTCCCCCGGGAGAAACTGTGGGAGGTGCTGCGGGAGTATGGAGTGAGGGGGTCCCTTCTCAGGGCCATCCAATCTCTGTATGACCAAAGCGAGAGCTGTGTCCGGGTTCTCGGCAGTAAGTCGGACTCGTTCCAGGTGAGGGTTGGCCTCCGCCAGGGCTGCGCTTTGTCACCAATCCTGTTTATAATATTTATGGACAGGATATCGAGGCGTAGTCGGGCGGGGAGGGTTGCAGTTCGGTGGGCTTAGGATCTCATCGCTGGTTTTTGCAGATGATGTGGTCCTGATGGCATCATCGGTCTGTGACCTTCAGCACTCTCTGGATCGGTTCGCAGCCGAGTGTGAAGCGGCTGGGATGAGGATCAGCACCTCTAAATCTGAGGCCATGGTTCTCAGCAGGAAACCGATGGAGTGCTTTCTTCGGGTAGGGAGTGAGTCCTTACCCCAAGTGAAGGAGTTTAAGTACCTTGGGGTCTTGTTCGCGAGTGAGGGGACTATGGAGCGTGAGATTGGTCGGAGAATCGGAGCAGCTGGTGCGGTATTACATTCTGTTTATCGCACCGTTGTGACGAAAAGAGAGCTGAGCCAGAAGGCAAAGCTCTCGATCTACCGGGCAATTTTCGTTCCTACCCTCACCTATGGTCATGAAGGCTGGGTCATGACCGAAAGAACGAGATCCAGGGTACAAGCGGCCGAAATGGGTTTCCTCAGGAGGGTGGCTGGCGTCTCCCTTAGAGATAGGGTGAGAAGCACAGTCATCCGAGAGGAGCTCGGAGTAGAGCCGCTGCTCCTTCGCGTTGAAAGGAGCCAGTTGAGGTGGTTCGGGCATCTGGTAAGGATGCCTCCTGGGCGCCTCCCTAGGGAGGTGTTCCAGGCACGTCCAGCTGGGAGGAGGCCCCGGGGAAGACCTAGGACTAGGTGGAGAGATTATATCTCCAACCTGGCCTGGGAACGCCTCGGGATCCCCCAGTCGGAGCTGGTTGATGTGGCTCGAGAAAGGGAAGTTTGGGGCCCCCTACTGGAGCTGCTGCCCCCGCGACCCGACACCGGATAAGCGGTCGAAGATGGATGGATGGTGCTGCCTACACTGTGTTATCTCATTGCTAGAGTTAGCGGGGCTAACTCTAGCAGGCTTAAACAGGACAAGGTTTTAAACATTTTTAGCCTCTAAACATGTTCAAAATGTAATTACAAGTGCCTACCCATGTGAAGTGATTCCTTCCGAGGGAACACAGTGAATCTGACTGCAGTAGATGTGACAGAAAGGCATAAAAGTTGTGTTAATCCATACCTCTGTTTATTTCCTAGTTTCCGGCAAAGTCCACACTAGTTGATTGTCGAACTCATACAATATTCCAAAATGTATTTTTTCCACTCAAATAAAAACAATTTGCCGTTGTTATATCCTTAGTAATGACTCTGTAGAAACAGGCTGTAACCTGACACCACAGTGGAGCCAGGACAGCTGTGGCTGGCTGCAGTAGGTCAAAAGTTCAAGAGCCCACTGTTGCTTAGTTACCTATGCGCATGCACTATAGCTCTTGAACTGTTGAACTGCAGCTCTCCTGGCTCCACTTTGGTGTCAGGTTACAGCCTGTTTCTACATAGTCACTACTAAGGACATTACTACGGCAAATAACGGAAAAATTAGTTCCACGATTGACTAGTGTGGACTTCACTGGAAAACAGGAAATAAACAGACGTATGGATTAACACAACTTTTATGCCTTTCTGTCACATCTACTGCAGTCAGATTTGCTGTTACCTCGGGAGGAATCACTTCATTTTTCTTGCTACTGACAGCACTCCAAATTTCCAAACAACAGTGTTTTGTGTTCAAATCAACCGTAATTCTCCTTTAATCAAATCGTCCCAAGGATTATTGTGACATTCAAGACACATTTATCAGACATTTACTGCCAGTAAACAAACAGTGTGGGTCGATGTTAACTTTCTAACTGCTGTCTAAAGGTGAGAACGGTATCACAGACCTGAAGGCTAAGGCTCTGAAATCAATTCCAAAGATTGAGAGTATTAACCTGGAACAAAATGCCATCACGTCCATCCACCCCCTGGCGTTCTCTGGTGCAAAGCAACTGATGCTCCTAAACCTCTACGGCAACCACATCACCAACCTTCCACTAAGAGGATTTCAGGTATAGGAGGAGTTTAGAGAAGAATACATTACATGTACAGCAATCACAATGCAATAATCTGACCACAAAAAAATATCTTTTCATGCCTCTAGGACCTCCTGAACCTTCGCTTCCTTATGCTGGGACAGAACCAGATTGGCATCCTCAAACCTGAGATGTTTGCTGGAATGAGGAACTTGTCAGAATTAGATCTTCCTCTCAACGCGCTGACAATGCTACCGTCTAATGCCTTTAAGCCTCTGATCGCCCTCAAAGTTCTGGACCTTTCCCAGAATCGCATCCAGAAGATCTCTCCTAAGGCCTTTGCTGGACTCAGACAGCTCATGTTCCTCAACTTAGACAATAACAGGTCATCACATTTGCCCTGTAGTAGATGCTTCTATAAACCAATGTCAAACATACTACGCTTAGCATTGCCATAGTTAAATAGATTTAGTAAGGTAGGTATGTGTAGTGAGAATCAGACTATTCCTCGGATACGGGATGAATAGCGTGTTTTGTTTTTTTAGTACAAAACACAAATCAAACAACTCACAACACGAACACATCCCCTCCCCCCTGAACCCTCCAACTCGTCATCACTACTTCCTTATACAAAAATGAAGACAAGATGGAATAATAACCATAATATTCAAGACAATACAACAAAATGACAAACTGCAAACCAAATAAATACCATGTATGATAACACATAAGCACATAGTTGTTGTTAAGACTGGAAAAGCGCTATATAAATACAGCACATTTACATTTACATAGTAAATGCCTCTCCACAGCACATGGCTTCTTAAGAGCCTTCCAGAAAGCGCATGTACTTTCCCCATTTTTTAGTGTAGACAATCAATCTTACAGACCATTTATATGTCAATTTTTTCAAACGCCACTGCTCTAACCATCTCACAATCCCTCTCTTGGATTCAAGGCACACTGTCGTTTATGCATCCTCCCAGACAAATCTGTCTGGCTATTATTGAACTGGTTTGAACACAGCATCTTATAGTATGTCCTTATCTTTCCCACATAGGCTTGACCCATCTTGTAGAAAAAAAATCTTGGGAAAAATGGAATCTGGGTCCTTGAAATCAGACATACAGTTGTGTTCAAAATAGTAGGAGTCCAACATAACTTACCTCATAAATCATATTTTTTGGTAGAAGGGATATTTCTACATGCCAAAATAATGTGTTGTAGAGTCATAGAAATCCAACAGACCCAACAGACATAACATGCATGCTGCTCATTCTGTGTAATTGAATCTGTAACTGAGAGGGACATGTTCAAAATAATAGCAGTGTTGTGTTCAGTTAGTGAGGTGATTGGTTCTGTGTGTCAAATATCGCCCATATTTAAGGAAGGAAGGAAGCAAATGTTGTGCATGCTGGTTATAGTGCATTTCACACTAAAATACTCAGCAAAATGGGTTGTTCCAAACATTGCTCTGAGGAACAGCGGACTTTGATTAAAAGGTTGATATTGGAAAGGGGAAAACATAAAGAAATGCAGAAAATTATAGGCTGCTCAGCCAAAATGAGTTTAAATGCCTTGAAATGGCATCCAAAGCTTGAACAACGTGGAAATAAACGGTCAACTACTTTTTGGATCAAAGAATAGCCAAAATGGCAAAGGCTCAACCAATGATCAGCTGCAGGAAAATCAAAGACTTAACTGTGTTACAATCAGAAGAAGGCTATGTGAAGCAAAGCTATCAGCTAGAAAAATAAAGTCCCATTGCTGAAAAAAATACATGTACTGAATAGGTTTAAATTTGCCAAAGGACACATTGAGTGGCCAAAGGAGAAATTTCGCAACAATCTGTGGCGTGATGTGAGAGCAAAATTTTTCTTTTTGGGTCCAGGGGCCGCAGATAGTTTGTCCGATGACCCCCATGCACTGAATTAATGCACAGTACACTGTAAAGACAGTAAAGCATGCTGGTGCAAAAATCATATTATGGGAATGTTTCTCATACATGTGGTGTTAGGCCTATTTATCTCATAGCAGGGATCATGGATCACTTTCAGTACATCAAAAGTACTTGAAGAGGTCATGTTGCCTTATGCTGAAAAGGAAATGCCTTTGAAATGGATCTTTCAACAAGACAATGACCCAAAACACCAGCAAGCGAGCAAAGTCTTGGTTCCAGATGAACAAGATTGATGTTATGGAGTGGCCAGCCTAATCCCCAGACCTCAATCCCATAGAACACTTGTGGGGTGACATCATACATTCTGTTTCTGAGGCAAAACCCAGCAATGCAAAGGAATTGTTGAATGTAGAGTAGTTCAATCGTCTTGGGCTGGAATACCTGTTCACATGTGCCAGAAGTTGGTCAACCCTAGGCAACACAGATGTGAAGCAGTTCTCAGAAATAATGGTTATGCAACTACATATCAGTGCTTGGATACCAGAAGCATAGCACATGAAGTAATTTGCCGTCTTCTGTCTAACATTTCCAACAATTTGGTGTCTTTTTCAATCCAAGTCTTAAGTCCCACAGAGGAGGTCTGCAACCAGACCCTTCTCAGACAATGTGGAGGATTTCCAATTGAAGCGACACATGAGCTTGATCTGAATGAGTACACATGTAACATAGTTTTAATATTCCTAACAATTCTGTCCCACTCCTCATCATCCAGTGTAATGTACAGATCCCTTTCCCATGTCTGCTAGATGCCTGATCAGGCTCCCCCAAACAGATGATCAAGTTGTTAATATCTGAAACATTGTGACCTGTGGAATTGCTGTACCACATCTTCAAAGGATTTCTTTTTTTTAAGATTATTTTTTCTTCTCTGATTCTCCAAATCCAGTCTGAAGAAACTTCCTGCTGGAGCATTTAGACCACTGCAATCTCTGGAAATGCTGGTTCTAGACAACAATCTTCTGTCCACACTGAGCTTGTCAACTTTGGATGGCCTGGGCAGCTTGCAGGTAACACAATGTCTTGGGTTTATTCACAAAGAGAAAATCTGATGGAAAAGTCAGAATTAGTTTAGTGTGAGAAATACCCATCTATGGATAATTTCTGACATGCATTGTCTGTTTGATTGTTTTTAGTTTAGGTTGTATTCATAGCTAATGTATGTATATTAGGAATATTAGGTGACTTTACAAGTAACCATTTTTTTTTACTTTTTATATCCATTTGCACATTGTTTATATGTACAATGAGACCGCATTGCATGTTTCTTATTGTGCACTGGTCAATTTAATGACACAAAAATAAATGTACTACAGGAACTCTACCTGAGGAACAATGGTCTGGATCACCTGCCAACTGATGTGTTTAGGAACATGGCCAATCTTTCTCAGCTGGCTCTTAGTGGAAATCGCCTGAAGACTGTGGATGGAAACATGTTTTCCCATATGCCTGGTACGACTACCACTAGCCTGTCCCATTTTCACAGGAAAAAAAGAGTGACACATAATAGTAGAGGTAGAAATGATTACATTGTTTACTGATGATTCAATTTAAGTGATAATTTAAATTTTTGCCCCCGTCAGACCTGAAGAAGCTTTACCTCCATGACAACACGTGGCATTGTGACTGTAATATCATCTCGTTGGTGCAGTGGATGAGACAGACCAAGGCCACCCTGTCTCCTCAGGATGCCCTAAAATGCAGGAGTCCTTCAGACCTCCAAAACAAGAGGCTCTTTAGTCTTGAAGCTGCTCTGCTGTGCCCAACACCATAACACTTTTAAAACCATGGCATGGGCTCTGGGTCAATGGAGATTCAGATGATGAATCTTTAAAACTATTTTTTTTTTAACTCTGTATACCTACTGAGCTAGCATTTGTAGAGTGAACTTATTTCCTATATTATTTCTCAAAGCTGCAATGCATTCAATTGATTTCCCTGAATACTAGTGTATCTTCTCTACTTTAAATGCAACATATTAAAAATCAGCTGTTAGAAACTTTGGATTTTGGCCATGAATGTTTGAGTTTAAAACCAAGAGCTCTATATGCAATTTCAACCTTAACACACTTTTTTTTTTTTTTTTTAACTTCTGGGCGTGCAGCCGGGGACAGAGAGGTCAATAGCCTTATCTCCTATCCTGACTTTCCTAAAATACCTATTCTTTCCTATATTGTAATAATGATAGAATATTTAGAAACTCAAACTCTGTTTTTTGTATTGTTTTCTAGAAAAACACCCCCTTTTTTTGTCATCTATAGTTGCTCACAGAAACTTCCAAGACTTTTGAGTATACTGACCTGAACGACATAAAGTGACTGCCAGGAGACGATTACTGCATTGGACGACAGTGTGAAAATATTTTTTCTAAAAATAGGTTGCAAAATAGCACATTCTAACCTGCTAAGATTTCCCCAGTTTTGTGTGGGTTGATACCATTACATATACTATAGAACTGTGTTTGTTGTGTGTGTGTCCTTGCTGCTATAGAGCATAGAGCTATACACTCGCTCTTGGGCGTTGAGTCTTGCAGTGCCAGTGCTAAACTACAGTTAAAGCATGCAAGTCACTAAAAACAGAGTTATGAGATTTTCATTAAACAGAAAGATGTTGTTGGAATAAAATGTATTCATATCATATGTGCTCATAAACATTATATTCAAGTAGTGCATTATATTAATCATGTGTGTTCAATTAATTATATTTTGAGCTAAAGAGCAAAAGCATTACACATAGTCTGCTTGGTTTCAGTGTGATTATTGGGTTCACTTCTAAATAAGAAGCATGTAGTTCATAAAGTTTACTGTGACCTTATAATAAGTTTTTTTGGTACAATGTGTCCAACCATAGCTCTCCCGAGTGAGTTAATTCTGAAAAGTAGGGCCAAGGGTGGTTAGGGACACGTCCTGTGTTTGGGCAAAGATCTTCTCCAGTAACAGTCTGAGACCTGTTATCTATTTTGCAGGCCGATCTCTGCTAGACACTAACCTTCTGGAGACAAAAAACAGCACACAAACATGTCACGTGGTAGCAACTGAACTGCCCCTCCCTCGTGCACATAAGATCAAGCAGAAAGGGAAAAGAGTTAGACAAACTTGGGGAGAGCTATGGATACATATTCTCTGTAACCTTGTCTCTGGAATATATATTCTATTGTAATAAACATTCTTTTATCCAACCTACGGACTTGAACCCTTCTTCCTGAAAGAATCTAGAAGGGCAGGATTTGAGCCCAACAATTTGCATCACTTTTATTTTCCACCTGCAAAGAACACATGCTGTCCCTTAATTTCAAATTTAAAACTGTAATTATTATCATAATAATTAAGGATTAAGGATCTTTCCAATTTTGTAAAAATGTGGAAACATAACAATATTTACAAACTGCCCATATATACATATGCATGAATATGCAACTCAAGTCTAACATATATAGCTATCCCATAAGAAAATTTCCATTATCATAAGACTTGCAGGACTAGTAAGCATTTAAGCTAACTTTAACATGGATGTCTATGACAAAATGCTAATCACAAGCATCTATTAATTCAACATGCATGTTATACTAAACGAACAATACACAAATATTATATCAAAGTAGATATTATTTATATAGAAATACAGACTCAGATCTTCAAAACTACCAAAGGCAAAAAGAACAGAGTAACTGCTGCATGTCCTCTCACTAGAACAGAGTCCGAAGCAAACAGGAAACCAACAGCAAGAGAGGAGGGACTCAAATATGAGAACAATACAACTCTACACCATTAGATGTAAATAATACAACACAAAGTGGAGGTGTTATGCCCCTGTCAAAGGAGTAAATAGAAATTTACACACGGACACAATCTTGTTTTGCTCAAGTCCAATGTTGTAATGCATTTTCAGTAACATAACAGCAAGTTTACAACGTATGTAACAAAACAGATATTGTCCAATAAACAAAATATATCTCAAGTGCACCCTGCAAAATACCCCTGCAATACATTCATTATTAATCCAGAATCATTTACAATTTTACTCCAGTTGCACTAACACAAATTACTTACTTCTGCACACTTAACACTCTAACACTACTGTTCTTAAACTGCAGTAATAGCATTCTCATACACACAATATAAAACAAGTTAACACGGACAATGGCGATGTTCCATTAAGTACCACGCTTCACCTAGCTTCGCGTGACGCAGTTAGCCTGCAGGCTACAATAGAGCAACACGTTTACATATAATCCGCTAAATTCACGTGCTTGTGTTATCACTGTAAGCAATATTTTACTGCCTTCCTTCCTAACAAAATCAAAACACAAATCCATTGATCAAACATATCACAACCTTCGTTCTTACCTGTCAAAGGGGTAAATAGAAATGTACACACGGACACGATGTTGTTTCGCTCAAGTCCAATGTTGTAATGGACGAGTGTAAGCCAAACGTTACCCTACAGTCTGAACAAGGCATTAGCAATTGAACACAGATTAGCAACTCAACCAGCACTTAAAACCAGAAACAAATGGAAACTCAAGGAAACTATGAAATACCTCCACATGTATCCCCAGTGCATTTTTCCCAAGGTCATATAGGTATACTAGACAGCATCCTAAACACAAATTGTCCTTTCATCCTGTTTATCTTTCTAGACCAATGTATATGACAAGGTCAGAGCAATGGATTACAGATCTACTGTTCACAGAGTATTTTAACTCAATAGAATAAACCACATTTTTAACCAAGCAGTGCAATGAATTACAGCATTTCAAAATATCACTGTTACAGAGGCAGAACACTCTACGCCTGGCATTAAATAATACCACTATGTCCCTTTACTGAGGAGCAGTACGGCATCTGAAACAGGTCTTGAATACACCTTTGGAGTACCCTGTCTCATGATCTACTCATTGACTTTGCAAATCCTACCATCATGGCTGGAGATAGTTTCCACAATAACACCAGTGGGCCACCCATTTCTTCTAACTTGATTGTCTTTATGGACTACCACATCTCCAACTTGTAGGTGCAGTCTTTCTGATTTCCACTTTTTGCGGGCTGGAGCGTCTCCAAGTATTCTTGCTTCCAGTGTCTCCAGAAAGTTTAAGAGAGACTTTGGACTTGCCTCCAATGCTTGCTATAGAGATCTTTGAGATCCATATTCCCCAGAGGAGCCAATACACGGTCAATCTTCTGAGTGAGCAGCATTGCTGGCGTGAGAACAGCTGGCATTCCTGGGTCAGAGGACACTGGAACTAGGGGTCTTGCATTCATGATTACCATGACTTCAGCCATGAGTGTCACAAGTACTTCATGAGAGAGGCAACAGTTCTCCTTAAAAAACATGGCACCCAAAATGCGGCTTGCAACACGGATCATCCTCTCCCACACTCCACCCATGTGAAAAGGGTGTGGAGGATTTTATGTCCAAGTGCAACTTTTTTCTTGCAGGTGAACTTTCAACTCTGGATCTTCTGACCGATGAGAGCTACAACAGAGAATGAGGCGAGTCCATCATCCACATAAAAAAAATGTTCTGCATGACAAACAGCTTAGCATCTTGGCCATGTTCTTTTTGTCCTTCTTGCACTGTCCTTCTCAAGCCATAAATAGCCATAGCTGGTGAAGGACTGTTACCGAATACATGCACTGTCATTCAGTACTCAGTCACTCGTTTTGTGAAGTCATTAACTTCGAACCACAAGAACCTTAGGAAGTCACAGTGGTCCTCACAGATTTTTAAACAGTAAAACATCTGTTGCACATCTGCTGTGACCACAAAAGGGCTCCCTGCGGAAAAGAAGAGTATTAAGAGTATTATTGAGGTCTGGCGCTGGAGTCAAACGCTATCCGTATTTGGTCTGGCTTCTTAGGGTGGTAGACGCCAAATGTTGGTAGATACCAGCACTCTTGAGTCCCATTAATTGGCGGATTATTAGTTCTGCCTGATTTGACTCAGATTTCTTGCATGAAATCAACATATTGTTTTTTCATGTGTGGCAGTGTGTGACACAGAGATGAGAGACATTTGGCTGCTTGCTCTCTATTATTCGGGAGACAGAGCCTTAAGGAATGGAATGGTAAGGGAGCTACCCAACTGTTTGCATCATTCATGTGGACGTTTTTGTCCATGATCTCAAGGAAGGCTTGATCTTCAATAGACAAAGCTATTTTCTAATCCTCTTTTGTCCTTTTGAAAACTGCTTCCAAAGTCATTGGTGTCGTCTTTCAGTAAGTCCATCTTTTTCAAGGTTTGAACAATCTGACTTGATATCCTCTTGTCAAACTTCTCTTGGATGTGAATAACACTAGGACATGGTCTAAGGAAAGACGTACCCCCATTAGGTAGGACATTGGTCCTGTAAACATTGACACTGTTAGGCTTGTGGACTCTTCTTAGACATACAGTACTTCTCCAACAATGACCCAGGTAAGGTTAAGTTGTTGAGCATATGGAGCATTGTTGGGTCCATTGTACTGTTGACATACTTTGTGTATAGCAGTATGTCTCTGCCGAGTAGAAGAACAATGGCTGCATCTTGATAAATGGCTGGGATTTTATCCGCCACTGGCTTGAGGTGGGAATAATGATGTGCTATCTCTGCTGATGGGATCTCTCAATGGTCGTCTGGCATTGTGTCACACTCTATGAGTGATAGAAGCAAGATCTGTACATTTCCATCTATTGACTCAACTTTTTTTTTTATAAATACTTTTATTGTTTTAGAGAAGGTACAGTGCAACATTACAATGACAACTGTAACAAGATACCCTTATATTAACCCCATAACAACCACAACAAACCCTTATGCCGAGAAAATTAAAACAAATAAATAATAATAAAATAATAAATAAATAAAATAAACATAAAATAAATAAAAACAAATTAAAAAAATATACAATGTAAAATATTAGACAAAAACTACCTTTCTTTTGTTACTCCTGGTAACGTATAATGTAGTCATTTTGCTCCACCATCCCTATGTCCCCAGCAGTTAGTAAGAGGGAAGAGCAGTGAGTCCTTCAAAGTAAGCCAGTAAAGGGTCCCAAGTTTTGTAAAATTTTCTAGATGATCCTCTGAGGGAGAATTAGATTTTTTCTAATGTTAGAAACATCATAATATCACAAAACCCCCTGGAGGCTCTTGGTGATGTAGCTGATTTCCTCTCCCTAAATATTCTCCGTCGTTCTATTAGGGTTGCAAAAATAACAACACTCTCCCTGCTATTGGACATAACAATATCATCGCTCTGTTCCCCAAACACAGCCAATGTAGAGCTAGGTTGTAGATTTAAACCGAAGGCTTCATTTAAGATCTTAAAAATTGATGTCCAGTCAACCTGGAACATGACCAAAACATGTGAAGTAGATCTGCTCTGTCTGTTCTGCACCTGTCACAGATGTCATCCATGTTGGAGTGTATTTTGGCCAGCCTAACCTTGCTATAGTGCATATGGTGAAGAACTTTAAATTTAATCAAATTCAAACGTGTGCAGGAAGAGTTTCCATTCACCCTGTTTAGAGCACTGTCCCATACAGCATCTGATATGTTTTTCCCTAATTCTTCTTCCCATTTAACTTTTATAGGGTCTATGGATACACTATAAAGTGACATGATTGGTATATAAGGTAGAGATTTGGCCCCTTGAGGTCAGAGGGGTGTGCAGTTTATCCCCCAAGCTATAGTTCCCAGGCAATTGAGGGAATGATGAGACATGGGTTCGAATGAAATGACGAACTTGAAGATATCTGAAAAAACTTGGACTTGGTGATGTTGAATTTACAGACCAAGTCGGCGAAACTGAGGAAGACGTTATTCATTAAAAAATCTTTACAGGTAGTAAGGGCCATATTATCCCACTGTTTGAAAGTGTCGTCCATTGTAGCAGCTGGAAAAAGATGTTTTTTACAAACAGGGCTGAGTATTGAAAGATCTGAGAGATTAACTGTTTGCCTGAATTGTATCCAAATCTTAAGTGTTGCGCTTACTACCGGACTGGAAGTGAAACATGTTGGGGAGAGAGGGAGTCTTGACGTAATCGATGCAGCAAGTGACGCCAGTTTACAAAACTTGGCCTCTGCACTACACCAGTCTGCCTCAGAATGTTGAAACCAGTAAACAACTGTTTGTAAGTTTGCAGCCCAATAGTAAATCATTAAATTTGGGAGGGCGAGCCCACCCCTCTGTCTTGGTCTTTCAAGAATTTTTTTACGCGGCCTTACAGTTTTACCTCCCCATAAAAAGCTTGAAAGTACCTTTTCTGTTGCTCGAAAGAAAGACTTTGGAAAGAAGACAGGAAGATTTTGAAATAAGTATAGAAACCGAGGCAGCACGTTCATTTTAACACAGTTAACTCTTCCAGCTAAAGATAAGTAGATGGTGCTCCATTGCTGGAGGTCAGATTTTAGTCTCCCAAGTATTGGAGTGAAATTCTCATCTCGCAAACCAGAAAAAGACGGGGTGACATGGATTCCTAGATACTTAAATCCTGACTTTGTGATACGAAAGGACAAGTCTGTATCTTCTATTTGAAGTGCCTTCTCATTAATAGGGAAACACATACTTTTTGAGAAATTAATTTCATACCCTGAAAAACTACCAAAGACCTTCAAAGTCTTCAAAATTATAGGTGTAGAAGATAATTGACCGAATGAATATAAATTAAGAGATCATCAGCATACAAAGAGATGTTATATTCCACTCCCATCCTAATAATACCGTGTATGGACTGTGTGTTTCAAACCTTTATTGACAGGGGTTCTATCGCTAGGACGAACAGCAACGGGCTGAGAGGGCAACCCTGACGCGTCCCTCTGGACAGTGAAAAATATTGCAAACATAAATTATTAGTGACTACTGCAGCCTTAGGAGAAGATATAATATCCGGACCCAAGAGACAAATTTTGGACCAAACCCGAACTTGTCCAGCACGGGAAGAAATAGCCCCATTCAACCATGTCGAAAGCCTTCTCTGCGTCAAGGGACACTACCACTTCTGGAGCAACTCCAGACGCTGGAGAGTGAACCACATTCGTTACGTATTTTGACGAATGAGTGACGTCCTTTAATGAAACCTGTCTGATCAATTGAAATTTTGTCTAGTATGACAGAATTTTTCTAACGGCCAGGCTTTAAAAGAATTTTAACATCTGGCGTTTTAGCAAAGATATGGCCTATAAGCTGCATCCATTGCATCTTTGCTTGCTTTTGTAAAACTGTGATAAGCGCCCCCGTGAGCTCCGTGGAAGGGATGACTGTTTCAAAAGACTGGTTAAACATTTAAGAAGCAGAGGCTTGAGCTGCGAGGGAAAAATTTTATAAACTCAATTGGATAGTCTCTGGCCCGGGTTCTTTCCGTTCTGCTGTCTTTAATTTAATTTTTCCCACTTCCTGCTTATTTACGGTCTTTCTAGGCTTCTCTTTTGGACTTGTTAATTGTTGGAGGGTCCAAGTTGTCTAAAATTCTGTCATATCAGAGGTATTGTGGGGGAAGTCTGATGAGTATATATCTGAGTAATATTTCTTAAAGGTGCTGTTGATTTCTTGGGGGTCCATTGTCACTTCTTGAGGCGCCTTCCTGATAGCGCCCTGCCTTCTCCCCATGTTCATGGAAAAATGCACTTGAACAACCGTAACAGATTTCTTTTTCGTAGACAGTAGATCACATTTTGTTTTAAGGTTCAATTTTTCTTTGTATAGCTCAGCGTTGCGGCCTTTGAATATTGATGATCAATTTTCAAAATGGAATCGACTAATTGTCCGCCTCCTGTCTTTATAACGTGTTGCTGAAAATTATGTTATTTGTCCTCTTAGAACAACTTTTAATGTTTCCCATTGAACGGATGGTATAATAGAGTCTGTCTGATTAAATAAAAGGAAATCATCTATTGATTGTGATACGTACTGGCAAAAGTTTGTATCTGAAAGTAATGCTGTGTTCAACCTCAAAGCAGACCTCGCGGGATAGTTGAGCGCAATGGAAAGATCAAGTATGAGGGGTGCGTGATCCGATTCAACAATGGCTGAGTACTCTACAGATTTCATTGAAGGGAGAAGGTGTTTGTCGATAAAAAAGTAATCTATTCTAGAGTAGGACTGGTGTACATGCGAGAAATAAGAAAATTCTCTTCTGCAAGGACGGAGAAACCTCCATGGGTCTATACAACCTATATGAGACATGAGGCTAGAGAGTGCTCTGGACATCTTTGATGTGATTGCGGTTTTCTGATTTGAGCGGTCCAAACCTGGATTCATCACACAGTTCATATCTCCATCAAATATCAGATAATGTGTGTTCAGATCAGGCAACAAGGTAATTACTTTCTTGAAAAAGTCAGCATCATCCCAGTTGGGGGCATAAATGCATACTAAGGCCACTGGGGAGTGAAACAGACTACCTGTTATTATAATATAATGCCCTTGGGGATCTGAAAATATTTCTGAGGGAGTGAATAATACCTTTTTATGAATTATTATTGCCGTGCCCCTAGCTCTGCTGCTAAAATTTGAGTGAGACACCAGTGCTACCCAAGCCTTCCTAAGCAAAATATGGTCTTGAACACGAAGGTGTGTTTCCGGTAAAAATGCAATTTTGGTGTGGAGTCTTTTCAGATGTGAGACTATCCGGGCCCTTTTCACTGGTCCTTTCATACCTCTAACATTCCAGTTAGTAATACGAACTGCAGACCCCCCCGCCACATTTCTACTTTCTGTGCCACTCATTTCCTAAAAGTTGTAGATCAAACCATATGGGTGGCAGAGCTTGCCATGAAGTGTCATTAAAGGCCATGAGCTTGACAAAGAGAAAATCAAGGGGAGAAAGAAAGGGAAAATAAATAAATAAATAAAAATAATAATAATAATAATGAAAGCGTAAGACCCGGCAACCCATCCCTGTTATGCAACTAATGAAACACTCTAGGCTCATCTTCTGAACTACGACGAACTGCAGCTTTAGCGTGAATTAGACTTCCAGTAGTCCTTCTTGCTACCTCAATATATTAGGCTATTCCCAAACATAACACAGGTATAAAAACGCACACATTCAACAAGACGACCCGAGTTGCTAGCCGATAATAGCGTCCTGCAATGCCATGAACTACTACAAAGAACTGCTACAAACTACAATTTTTTTCTATTTTTGTTATTTCCACTCTTCATTCTAACCCCAACCGGCCCGTCAGACACCGCCTACCAAGAGCCTGGGTCTGACCGAGGTTTCTGCCTAAAAGGAAGTTTTTCCTCGCCACTGTCGCACTGTTGCTTGCTCTGGAGGAGACTACTAGAACTGTTGGGTCCTTGTAAATTCTGGAGTGTGGTCTATCTGTATAGTGTCTTGAGATAACTCTTGTTATGAATTGATACTATAAATAAAATTGAATTGAATTGAATTAATAAACAACAATTAGGCTATTTCAAAATGGCATAAGACCACATCCAACAGGATATATAGAAGTGAACTTACTAGCACTGAAACAATAACCTGAGTGCATCCAAAAGGAGAATGTAAGAAGAGAGAAAGCACACCAACTGTAATTTCACAGTCCACAACAGGTAGTTCACCAATGTAATGATCATAAAACTCCTGGGTCTCCTTTGGTGAAGAGAAGATGAGCGTTTGGCTTTCAAATTGAACTCGAAGGTGTGTAGGGTATAACAAGCTAAACCGTACGTTCTTCTCACACAGCAGCTGTTTGATGCTCTTAAATGCACCGCTTTTCTTCGCCAGACCCGCTGACAAGTCCGGATAGATCCTAAGTTTGGATCCCTTGAACTCCACATCATGAATTTGGGCCCATTGCTATACTTTTTCCTTATCCTGGAATTGATGGAAGCAGATCACTAAGGGGCGGGGAGGCCAACCCTCATGTGGCTTTTGGCCGAGCGAGCGGTGTGCCCGCTCCAGGTCGGGGGGCTTTTCATAGACGCCCTCCCTTATCACTTTCATAAGCATCTCGGACACAAATTTTACCGTAGATTGGCCTTTCTCGATGTCTTCTGGGACGTGTAATATTCTGAGGTTAGCCCTTCGAGAGCGGTTTTCCAGGTCTTCTACCCGGTCAAGCAGAGTGCCGGTTTGCTCTTCCAACTGTTTGATTTTCTTCTCAGCTGTGTGCAGTGGAGCAAAATTCTCCCCGGCAAGACACTCGGTTGCGTGTAATCGCGCCTGGAAGCCAGCAACCGTTTCTGTGAGTGCATTCACCGAGGAATGTAGGGAAGCAACCGATTCCTGGAGAAGAGCAGAAATGTCCTCTTTGAGTGACAGTCGTTGTTTATCCAGCTTGGCTACAAGTTGGCTCATAGAAACCCCTTCGGCAATAACAACAATAACTAGCTAGCTGACTAGCAAAGGGGGCTTCTTGTCACTAACTTTCAGAGGCCAGAGAATGCCTGAAATAACATCCAGTTATTTATCAGACAATATATCCTGAATTTCCCTAATGGGAAAAGGTAGCTAGGTGACCTGCAACTTCATGTCTGAAAGGAGTAGGCTAACCTAATCAATGCCGTGGCTTTTTGAGTCAGTCATGAATCTGCCATTAACCCAATTAACCTGAAAAACATTAAGTTGAGTGCTGTTTTCCAAACTCACTCGCTTTAGGCTTCTTTCCGACACCGTTTGCTGGCATCAGGAGGACGGCTGCTGTCTTGGCGACGCTTAAAAAAATGCCAGATATCCATTTTTAAAACCCATTCATCATTAACTAACTAACTAACGAATCTTTGACTGCTGCTTCCTGCTTGATGTTTTAAGCCCCCAACGGCGACTTCAAGGCAGCGCTGCGACCGGGACTTCAAGGCACCCAACCATTGCCCAATCCTAGTACCCTCCAGGTAGCGCAATATGATAGACTTCGTCTTAGGTTTAACAACGTATGAAACTAATAATGAACAATATGAAACTAAAACAACATAAGCCTAATTTAGAATGGCTTTGGGACGATAGGCTATTCAGAGGTGGATAAACGCACTTAGGAGGTGGGTAAACGCCATTTCAGAATTTTGAGAGGTGCGTAAACGGCGTTTACGTGCGTTTAGCCTCCACTACATCACTGGGTATGTCTTTTCACTGCGTAGTAATGGCTTTGGCAACACAAGTCTTATTCTGGCAGCCAAAATGTATTAAGTGCCGTTATCAAAGGTTAATATTGAAAAGTTAAGGAGGGAGTTCTCCTAGCTTGCGTCTTATCTTTGCATGGCCCAAACCAGAAGTCCCTTGACTCAACTTTGAGGTTGCTTGCACGTCATCCTGATGTTTCCACAATCCCTGAGGATGTTTTAAGGGTGTAGGGTGCAGCATTTGCTCCAATGCCCGAAAGGTCAAAAAGCTTGGTCTTGGCCAGGGATTTATTACTCTGCTCATCAAGGACAGCGTTTGCTTTAACAGCTTTCTCTCTTTGACCTGCAGGGTACACTCGGACCAAACACATGTTGGAGCATGATCGGGAGCCGAATGAGTCCCCGCAGACTTCTGTGCACTTTGACATAACCTCCGGAGTCTCATCTTCCTGTTGCTTCCCGCCTTGATTCTCCTTAACAGCAGAGCTCAATGATTTCCATGGCACTGGCCCTGGGTGAAGTGCAGCTAGGTGTTTGTTGCTGTTACACTCTTTGGACTGCACACATTTGTCTCAGTTCTTGGCGAGGTGACTTGTTGAGGCACACTTGAAACAGACATGATTCTCTTTTCGTTTATCTAAGGTCTTGCTTGTCAGTAAATCTAGCTCTTCCCTGGGGGTTGAATTCAGATCACTGGTGGAATTGACAAAGGAAGCTTTCCAGGCCCAATAGTGTTCTGGTTTATCGTCAAACTTAAGGAGTCCAGAGCTAACTATTACTTTGCGAATCAGGTATCTGGCTAAGTCTATTGTGTCTGACTGATCATTCAGTGGTGCTCTAAAGGGTATAAAGTAGGTTTTACCTTTAGACTGTGTATTGTGAGTCTGTAGGGGGCGGCGTTCATCTTGGTAGAACTTTAAAGTTCTGCTGAGCGTAGGCTGTGCTCTTGCTCTGGGGATGTGCAAGTAATTCTTGGAACATGTCATCACTAATTTCTTCCAAACTGTTTTTTTGAATACAACAATTATCTGTCTCACCGTTGTCCATGTTTGGCTGGTGCTCTGGTGAAAAGGTGGGTTGTGGTTTCATGAGTTGAGACTGTTGCTGTCCATGCTCCTTAGAATGTTGTTGCCTGGCCTTGATTGTCTGAAGATAGCTGGGAAGGTATGTGACCCTGGGCGCTTCAGACAAAGATTGCTATTATAACACACAAAAAGTAAGAGACATTCATTTTTAATAAAAAAACAACTTTAATTGGATCAAAAAATATCTTTAATTATGATCTGTTATTACTTATCACACACAGTGTCATTTAATGTTAAAGGTAAAAGGTGCATTTAACAGGCTTCATCCAAAAATAAAAGGAAAAATGACGTTTATGTCAGGCTATTTACACCAATAGTTACACAAAGAGTTATGTTTAACACTCTCAATCTGCTGTTTGTATCAACTTTTCATCAATCCTATTCAAATTTTATTTGAGATCACTTTCCAATAAAGTACCTGGGCAGAACTAAATCCTAAAAGATTGTTTCAAAAGTTGCCTATGTTATTGGTAACATACCAATGTAATGTACTTTAAACATTTCCTGACACACCAACTGAATTAACATAGTCCCTTGACAAAATGAAATTTTTCCATACCATATTGCTTGATATTCGGGCATTCAGTTCAATTCAATTTCATTCATATAGCGCCAAATCACACAGTTATCTCACTGCTCTTTTCATAAATGAGCAGGCCTAGACCATACTCTGGGATGTTATTTACAGAAACCCAAAAGTTTGCACCAAGAGCAAGCACTAGGCAACAGAGGCAAGGAAAAACTTCCTTTAAGACGCAGAAACCTCGAGCAGAACCATGGCTCAGGGTGGGCGGTCATCTGCCTCGACCGGTTGGGGGTGAGAGAAAGAGACGGATAGCAACAGAGAAAGATAGAGAGAGAGAAAGACAGACAGACAGAGAAAGAGAGAGAGAGAGAGAGAGAGAGAGAGAAAGACAGACAGAGACAGAGAAGAGACAGAAACAGAGAGAGAGAGATGGAGAATTGTAACGTGATTCAAAGAGTTATTTATTCCTGTAGTTTTCTCACATAGACTATGGACTAAGCAAACCTTCTTGTTTGCTCTAGACCTGTTCCGGTATCACCTCTGATACTGCCTAAAACGCTGGTATAGGTATCTGGAAGTACTGTAGTTGGCAGTTGTTAAAAAACATAATAAAGTATATGACACGCTGGTATCGGATCAGTACTCGGTATCAGGAAGCATAAGATGGTGTCAAACTATCTCTATTTTTTTTTTTTCTCAGCAAAACCTTCTCGTTTTGCTAGTCGACCTTCTCGTTAGTTCCTATTCACCTATTACTCAACAGGGACCGGTTCTTAACTGTTATGTTCCTATTGATCATTCACTCATTAAACAAAATATTACTCAGCTAATACTTGTTGATAATGTTTTGTCAGGAATGACCTTACTCTAAAAAAAACATCAGCTCTTCACCAGTTTGTTAAGATCTAAGTAAATATGAGTGAACAGAGCTGTTAGCTCACCTAGAGTCCAGTGATCTTGTCTCTCCATTATAGGATCCCATCAGAATCAGCTTTATTTGCCAGGTATGAGGACACATACGAGGAATTTTTCTTTGGAGCATCGTTACTCACACTGTGCTTACACACAAAACAACCAAAACAAAAATATAAACTAATATATACACACAATATATACATACTCTAAACAGAACAATATAGAGGCATGAGTTAACAAAGAGTGCAATACAAATTATTTAAATATGGAGCATAGTGCAAGGATACTGGGATAAATAGTATCATGTTATTATATTACACTATGAACAGTATAAACATTATGGACAGTTCTGAAATAGAAAATGAGAACGATGAATGAAAAACAAATAAGAGAGATGTGAGATTGGGAATGTAAATTGGGAGTGTAGTAAATGGTAAATAATAAGTAATAAGTGAGATATGAGAATGATAATGATGAATAAATAGTAAATAATAAGTGAGATTTGAGAATGAGAATGATGAATAATACTAAATAAGTGGAATATTAAGTGGAACCAGTGAACAGGTGCTGTAGAGACAGTGATTACTGGGTTATTGACCAGAATTGAATTTGACACTGACGGTAAGAAGTCAGCTGTTCATCAGAGAGATGGCTTGTGGGTAGAATCTGTTCCATCACCCTTTCTCTATTCCCAGCGGAATCAGGGCCTCTGTTGATCAACAATTCAGTTGGAGGTCTTTTCAACGAGAGTCCTTGACTCCCCCCGTGCACGGTTTTCAGGTTCCAAACCTGGGAAGAGGAAGGGATGTTGGGGTCCAACTTGAAGGATCAAGCTGTTAGAAAAATTATTACCAAAAGACAACAAAGAATCACTGGAGTCACTTTAACAAAGTTGTACTTGCACAAGGAGCCAATCACATACACTGCAAGGAGTACAGAGATTGACTTAAGAGCAAACTCTGCAGTTTTCACTTTAGACATTGAAATCCCCCCTCCTTTCTCCATGGTTACTATGCCCCAAACAGCTGCACTTCTCGAAACTAATTAAAAACTCCACCTGATATAGTGAAGGGAGTGAAACAGTCATGAGAGTGAAGGGAAGAAGTTTAGCAAAGTTCTTTGAAGATAGCTGTGAATTATGGGGCCTTGGGCGTGTCAGGCAAAGATGGCTATTATAAGCCAGTAAAAGTACAAGATATTCAGTTTTAATATTTACATTTTCTAACACACACAAGCAGAAAGAGATCTCAAAGCAAATAGAGTTCAACAGTCCTGCTCACACTGGGTTCCAGAAGTAAAAATACAATGCAATTACTCCATTGACAATTAGAGTATAAGCCATAAAATCGTAAACGTTGATGGTAGACTTAAAACCAGCTACCATGTTCTTCCCTCAGAGTTATTAAGAATAATTTTTATTCTAAAGTGTTCTGTGTAAGTTAATTAGATGTGTTCTATTATATGTAGTAAAGTACACGCAGGAATAGTTTACCTTTATACACGCAGGAATAGTTTACCTTTAATACCTTTATTTTGGAAAACATGACACGCTACGTGTTTTAAAAAGTAGAAGAACTATGCCGGAGAAAACATGGTACTCAAGTTGGACCCTATATTGATTTTTACCACGAAAGCATTGGCTGTAAGTTTAGTATTTATTTCTGTCGTTACTACTTGCATTATTCCTGTAGCTGTAAGTTAGTAAACCTTGTTAATTCATTCATCATTCAATGCACTATGTTTGTTGCGCTTCTCTGCTAGCGCTGCTCTCTCGATGTTTATGCTAGCGCTATGTGTGTGAACGTAACGCTATTAGCTTTACTCTGATGTTATGCTAGCGCCATGTGTGTAAATGGGTAGTTAGCACATTGTTCATGTGTTGTATAGTCAGATATAGCTTAATAGGCTATAGCTATTTGTTGTACAGGAGACTAAGCTTCTATTCAATTCAATTTCAATTCAATTTTATTTATAGTATCAATTCATAACAAGAGTTATCTCAAGACACTTTACAGATAGACCACACTCCAGAATTTACAAGGGACCAACAGTTCTAGTAGTTTCCTCCAGAGCAAGCAACAGTGCGACAGTGGCGAGGAAAAACTTCCTTTTAGGCAGAAACCTCGGTCAGACCCAGGCTCTTGGTAGGCGGTGACTGACGGGCCGGTTGGGGTTAGAATGAAGAGTGGCAATAACAAAAATAGAAAAAAATAGTAGTTTGTAGCAGTTCTTTGTAGTAGTTCATGGCATAGCAGGACGCTGTGCGGCATTACAAGGCACAGCAGGACGTAGCAGGACGTAGCAGGGCACTGCAGTGTAGCAGTTGAACATGGCATCACAGAACGTGACCATGGCGACAGCTGCTACCCTGATTTCGGAGCCTCTCTGATCCAAGGGAACATGCTGGGGAAAAAAGAACATAAGGACTCCGGGGAATGACTCCCCAGAGCTAGGTTAGTAACAAGCATTTCTGGGACATGGATGCACATAAATGAAAAGATGGAAAGATAGAGGAGAGAGGAGATCAGTGTATCAAAATAAGTCCCCAGCTGTCTAAAATTATTACAGCAAAACCAAGAGAGACGAGGTAAAGAGAGCTCCAGCCCGGCCGGGCCAGAACTCTCCCCAACCGGATCGGGCTGTATGCAAAGTCTCCCTTTAGTTCTATTATATTCTTGATTATATGATAGATAAATCTGAAAACTATGTGACTAACTACTACTCCCTAACAATATTCGATTCTATGCCCTAACTAGTGTATCAAAATAAGTCCCCAGCTGTCTAAAACTATTACAACAAAACCAAGAGAGACGAGGTAAAAAGAGCTTCAGCCCGGCCGGGCTAGAACTCTCCCCAACCGGATCGGGCTGTATGCCAAGTCTCCCTTTAGTTCTATTATATTCTTGACTATATGATAGATAAATCTGAAAACTATGTGACTAACTACTACTCCCTAACAATATTCGATTCTATACCCTAACTAGTGTATCAAAATAAGTCCCAAGCTGTCTAAAACTATTATTACAACAAAACCAAGAGAGACAAGGTAATGAGAGCTCCAGCCCGGTCGGGATAGAACTCTCCCCAACCGGATCGGGCTGTATGTCAAGTCTCCCTTTAGTTATATTATATGATAGATAAATCGTTTTGTTTCGTTTCGTTTATTTCACACGCCATTATTGTACATTCAGACACAATTCCATGAGGCACAACAATCCTATACAGGACGCATGAAATGGGAACCCCAAATAAGCTACTAAAAGCTTTTCAGAGGGGGCCCGAAAACAAACACACAACAACCAACACACCTCCAAAACTCAATTACCATAGACAAACAAAACAAACAAAACCCAAACAACAAATAAACAAACAATCCCAGCACAAATTGTAACATTTATAAAATGATCAACAATATGAAGAAAGCAATTTTTCCTTGACACGTTTCTTAAAGATCTGAAAACTATGTGACTAACTACTACTCCCTAACAATATTCGATTCTATGCCCTAACTATAAGCTTTATCAAAAAGGAAAGTCTTAAGCCTACTCTTAAATGTGGAGACGGTGTCTGCCTCCCGGACCCAAACTGGAACCTGGTTCCACAGGAGAGGAGCCTGATAGCTGAACGCTCTGGCTCCCGTTCTACTTTTAGAGACTCTAGGAACCACAAGTAACCCTGCATTCTGGGAGCGTAGTGCTCTCCTAGGGTTGTAAGGTACTATGAGCTCTTTAAGATAAGATGGAGCCTGACCATGAAGAGCTTTGTAGGTGAGAAGAAGGATTTTAAATTCTATTCTAAATTTTACAGCTTCTGTCCTTTACTTTCTGTTTAATTTTCACTCGTTAATTTCACCTGCCTGAAGACAATAAAAGGAGCAAGGCGCTCGTCGTCCTGGCTCGTGGATTCGAGTTTGGCTTGCTGTTAAACTGTGTCAACGTGCTGGAAGTGCATAACACATAGGGAGAACAGTACATACCACATTGACTAAGCGATTGCGTATGCTTATATAGATGCCAAAAGTTCATGGGGCACCAAACTTGTTTTGAGATAAATGTCTTTTATTTGCGATGTCTTGGATAAGTACTTCACAATACTGAACAATCCCACAGTGATGCCTCTGATTGGTGGAACTCATGTTGGTGAGGAGGGGGAGCTGTCAGTGCCCGATCTGTGCGCATGTGTAAGATGAGAATTCTTTTTACGAGGATTTACAACACTGCACAAATCACAATCTGTTCCCATGATTCTGCCAATAGCCTCTGCAAGGAAGCTAACGTTAGTTTAGCTAACAGCTAATTCAACTAACCGCTAGCAAACAGCTTGATTCAGTCTAAAATAACGTTAACTCAAAATAAAGACTGGGATAAACAGGCTATAGCTAAAGTAACCGCTGTTATATATGTTAACGGTTATTTTCAGGTTTTATTAGGTCTTTTAAAGTTATTACATTTTGTCTCAACTAGCGGTTAGCTAACAAACCTTAGCTTCCTTTATTCAGTGGTGCGCGGTGGTTTATGGGATGAGTAGTTCCTTCTTTGATAATTAAAATATATGTCTTGTACCTTTGACTTTTTTGTATTTTCTGTTAGTTTTTTCACTTGAAATGATATGTTGTATGTTTACGTGGCAGCCAGTTAGCCATCATCTAAATGTAAATGTGCTGTATTTATATAGCGCTGTTCTAGTCTTAACGAGTACTCAAAGCGCTTTTACATCATACAGGAAACATTCACCATTCACACACATTCATACACTGTGGCCGGGGCTGCCATCTGCTCATCAGATAAACACCCACACACACTCACACTCCGATGCACAGCATGGGGGGCAATTCAGGGTTCAGTGTCTCAACATGTGACTGCAGGGCCAGGGGTTGAACCCCCAACCTTCCGATTGGCAGACAACCACTCTACACTCTACCACTAGCCACAGCCACCCAATTTCTCTCAGGAGAGGGGCAGGACTGTTGAGCTCTATTCCTACACCCAGAGAAAACCAACACTGGATGTTGTTCTGCACACTCATCCTGCAGTAGCACTGTCACCACAACTGCACAAGAACAAAGCACAAAGGAAATACTGTAAATCTTTATTTCATGCTGCAACATTTGTACAAATAAGCTTCTTCCAGCCACTGTCACAGGTGAGATTTATCCTAGCTGACAGTCAGGATCCGCTTTATTTCTCAATCACTATTGTCAGATATCAAAGTACATCCAACTTATTGCTTTGTACTCAGACTGCCAAGCCAAGGAGACATAATATTAAGATATTCTTATTATACATCACCATAATGTCCTGTGTTCTCTCTGATCAGGGAGTGTTACAGACCATTTGATTTCATGCATGTTGAACTATTGTCCAGAAACATGGCAGATCTAGGTGTAGACAGAACTACAGTGGTCAAAATTACAAAATTAACCCCACAAAAAAACAATATTAAATATCTACTAAAAACATTACTATTACCACTACTGTTTTTTTACTACTACCTTTTTACTGAAAATGACATTATTTATTTATTCAGTCAACACAGCATCAAAAATGCTACCTAGTCAATGTATTGCTACTTATGTACTCATTTCCAGCTCCACAGGTGTAAAAATATTTTTTGGGGTTAGCAAATGCAGTTTGTAAATGCTAACAGTCAACAGCTATCCATGTTGTCACAGTATAAACATCATCAAAATAGTCATGGCCTGCAAGTTAAAGCTTCAAAAGGTGCAGACCAAACTCTCGTGTGATAGTGGTTGGAAATGAACAGCCAGTTCATAAAAGAGAACAAAAACAAATGGTTTCATTACAAAAATGCACCAAATAAAAGTAGTTTAGTCTGACACACAATATGGTTAAATAGATAATACAATTGTTGTTGAATGAAAAACAAATCTAACTCATTTCCTTTTTAAGCAGTGACCTCACGCTCAGAATTACACACACTGCCCTCTAGAGGAGTGAGGGAACCTGAGGTAGCAAAGCCAAATCCATACCTGTTGGGACTTATAATGGAAGGAAAAAAACATGCACCAACACAATTACGGTATGCATTTTCTTGAAACCTCCAAAATCATTTTACACTCTCAAGCCAAAACTAGATATCTATATAAAAACACACACATCCAAGTATTAAGACAAAACCTTTCCAATTAAACTTCTGGGTCCTGAGAAAGAACATGAGTCCTAGTTCCACTGTGCACATTATTAAAAACAGGTAGTACATTTGATCCCATCCTTCACAATATACACAAGCAGTTTAACCAAAGTAAGAAGGCATACTTAGAAAATTATTCATGATAGCCAAGCTGATACATTGGAACATTTTGAATATGGGAGCAAAGAGCAAAACTTACCAAAATAATTCAAACGATGAGATATTCTTGAAGTATAAAAACAAATGCGTATATACAAAAAAATACATCCTAACAAGACATTCCTGGCAAGGGGCATTTCTATTTCCCCCCAGAGCTGGCAAACTTTGTGTTTATATTTTTGAGTATTTTCTATTAAAAAGGCAATTTTTAAATACTCCACAAAACCAATGAATGACATTTTTTCTTCCATAAAAAAAAAAATAAATCAAGTAATGTAGCTCCTTCAGTCCAGAATCAAGATTTTAAAAATTCAACACAAAAAACATTTTTTTTTTTTTTTATAAAAAGTCAAATCCATCAGTCAATCCATTCATATTTGAGTTTTTGGTGAGACTTCACAGCCATTATTTGGGTTAAAGCCCTCAGCAGCGCCAAGTAACTCAGTAGACGCAGGGAATGATCCGGTAGCGAACTGTTCGGCAGTACTCGTCCCACGCTGACCCGTACTTCCTCCTGCACTGAGTCATGTCGCGGGAGTCTCGGTGCACCAGCAGGATGATGAAGTAGATCATGTAGTACCACGGCAGGAGGTGGCTGAAGCCTGTAGGGATGGACGTCACAGGGTACAAAGACAAAAACAATTCAATTTATCCACTGGTAAAAAACTATGTGGATGTTGATAGCATTGTGATCCTGTTGCATACGTTCATGTTCTTGGGTATTATTGGAGGCGTGTATAAAGTGTACTGGGCTTTGAAGCCAATTTTATTTAGTAGCCAAACGTTGGAATTACAATTTCTGTGTTGGTCACGTGATGCCCTCCGGTCACGTCACAGCCAATAATTGATTTTTAGGCTCACGATTTGATTCAAAAACAATTCACAGTAAGTAAATGTAGTTACTTTTCCCATGTGATAGTATTCATGCCATTGCAAAACGGGAAAAAACTTTTTGAATAAATTATGAATAGGAGGTGCGAATGTGATTCGATTTTTTTGCACACCCCTTATGTTTTTGCTATTTTTTCACATAAACCCTACAGATAAAAACGTAAAAAATACACCTGAGAACTCATAGCACCGGGCATGTTTCAGTTATTTTGTCTGTGTGGAAAACATGCAAGCTAAAGAGAAGAAAAAAAACATGATTTAACAAAAATGTAAATTAGAGTTGACTTTGTGAATTCTATGTTGGGACAGCCGTAAAAGGAAAATCCTCAAGTGCTTTGTTAGTTTGAGACTGACCGCAGGGTAGAGACCAGGCCAGAGCCATCAGGAGGTCTCCCAGGTAGTTAGGGTGGCGGACCACCCCCCACCAGCCAGACACCAGCAGACTCTTCCCTGTGGCTGTTGGGATCGTCTTCACATCTGCAGGGAACACACATGTTAATATGTAGGCAGGCTATGTAGACATTATATTATCATTAGTATATAATCAGTCCCGCCAGGACTTTTTGGCCTTTTTTTGAGATTTTTGCAGCCCAAAATGCCTGATGTTGCAGGAGCTTTTGTAAAAAATTGCGCAATGAAGTCATTTTGTTGCAATGAAGTTGCGGGAGACAGAGAAAGTTGCGCTTTGTTTTTTGTATAGTTCTTTACAAATAAAAAGGAAACTTGTTTTGAGGAGAATAAAATTACTCTATACTGAGTTTTCCTAGTAATCTTACCTATAAGGCTGAGGATGCTGCAAATTAAAGCGGCTAGTGGATTTAAGACAAAAAAAAAAAAAATGTATTGAATGAATCAAATTTGAACATGTCAGTAGCTTGTTGATCTTTTCATTGTTAGTTAATGAATGTTTAATAAAGGACTTATTGGACTTTAACTTCTCATTACACTTACAATAACGTACGTAGCTGTTCTCAAGTTAACTCATCCTGTATCATCTCCGATTTTTCCTACATCCATGGTGTGTGTGTGTGTGTGTCAGTCAATTGCGGGGGCAACTGAGCAGCCCACCTGCTGCAGAAAGCCGACAGGATTGAAACAGCAGGTGCTTTCAGCAACATCAGAGTGAAAAATTGTTACAGCGTACATTGATGTTAAAATGTATACAGGTTGGCAGGACGGTCAGAAATGTTTTGCACGGTCTTTCGCTGTACATTTTGTTGGTGAATGTGAGGTATTTGAGTCACACGCGTCTTGTCTTCATATCAGAAACAAGGAATTAATTTGGCGACGTACGTGTGACGTCAACCCGTTCTCACTCCTGCTTGGTCATTGGTTCTCAGAGTCACATACTGATACAAAGTCTGGCACATGGGACTGCTGGGATTGGTTGAAGTTGCGCTAAACTCTGGTTATTGGTCAAATTTGTGGAAAAGTTGCAGTGATTGGTCAAAATTGTGGGTTGCACCAAAGTCACAATGATTGTTTGAATTCTTGTGAATTGGCGCGATCGCAACACTGCAAAATCCTGGAGGGACTGTATAATAAGCAATCAGAGGATGGGATGAATAAACTTTAATTTAACTTTGGTTTCTTAAACAAACAATCATATTTTTTTTCAACTGTGGACATACTGTAACTCTGTTGTGGAGAGAACTACAGAGCTCCAAAAGCCAGCCAGCCTTTGTCATTTTCAGAGTAATCAAGTCATAATTTAAACCTGCAGGAGAACTTACCAGACAGTTTGGGGTCTGACGGGTTCCTCCTGAAGGCGTTCTTCTCAGAGTTGGACTTCCTGAAGATGTAGAAGCCAACGACTGAAAGACAGAAACACCCAGAGAAAACATCAGCTTTGGAAACTGGGAGAATAGAATGTTAACTTATCTCTTTGGGACTAAAAAATACGTCAATACAATACATAACCTCCAGATAACGTAACAAAAACTAAAGACAAATGCAGTTATGTATTCAAAGTGAGATGCTCAGTGGCTTAGTTCCTTACGTTTGAGTGTGACAAGGGCTGCCAGGGCAGGCAGGCTCAGAGGGTTGGGATGGCTGACCAGGTAATAGGCCTGCAGGGTATAGGTGAAGGGAACCCACACCAGATCACCAAACGCCAACATGAAGCCAAAGCCATCGTGCATCAGGTCCATGGTGGTCAGGATGGCCTCCTGAGGACACAGAAAGACACTTGCAACACCACATTCTCTTTTATGTATCACTGGATTTTACCTGCTGCCGTCTATCAGTATTAAATTGAGACAGTTTTATAACCTGTAAAATCATCTCGTAGCTGCATTAAATACTTACCCCATGCTTTGGTACAGTTATTTAACACTTGATGCGAGCCATATGTTAATTTGCATGAAAACCAAAGTTTTGAATGCTTCAGCAGCTTAGTCCTGACTCTTTGCGGAGCCCCGTTCATGTACCAGCAGCAGTTAAACTGTTCACACTATGACGGTTTCATTGCTATTAATCCACAGTTCACATGCCTGCTGAACCGTAGTGGCTGTCTGTTACTGTACTGTAGGCCTATAGGCTATCATCAGTAATAGCCATTACATTATGTAAATCATACCTTCATTTTCAACTGTTCCTTGGGAAAAAAAAAGGTATGTTCATACTAATCAGATGAACTTTACTTTGTAGTCAAGTCGGATGCAAAAGCACCCTTCCCTTACTGCATTTTGTATTTTCCTTGACATATATTAAGACGTTTTTACCATTCATTTGTGCTTGAACATGTATTAGAGAGCAGGAAATGAAGTCGTTGATGCTCCAAATCTCCCATTCGGAGAAAGGAAAAAGTTAAACCGGCACATTCCCTGTGAATGATATTCTGGAGAAAAAGTGCTGACCATACCTCATTCCAGAGGCCGTCGGCCACGTAGAGCAGCTGGAAAAGGTTGACAAGGATCATGGAGTAGGACGGAGCATCCAGAGCCTGCTGCTTCATTTCAGCCAGCGCCAGCGCAAAGTTGATCAAACACTGAACAATGACAGACAAATGAAATTCTAAATCATTAGCAATGTTTCATGTGACCATACCTGACAATTCTCATTTACAGTTCTGAAGAAACAACTGATTGCAGTCCTGACGCTGACCCATCAAACACTTCAGAAGTGAGGCCTAGGTATATTTTTTACATAGTTAAAACTGGACAACGGCATGTCAACAGTTTATATATAAATATAAAAATAAATGTGTATGTATATACAGTGGGGCCAAAACAATTTAGTCAGCCACTGATTGTGCAAGTTCTCCTACTTAGAAAGATGAGCTACAGCAGTCAGTGTTTTATGTTCGCTGCAAATTCGAACTAGATCACCTGATTAATGCAACATAATCACAACGTCTCCATTTCCCCCGCATGAAGCTGCTAACAGCCAGGCTAAGGCTAATATAGTTAGCCTAAAAATCCAAGGGGTCCGTCAGTCACACCTTACATTACGGTTTGGAGCCGCGACGCTGGAAACGTAACACTAATTTACTACAGAAGTCTGTGTCTGCTCTAACGTCATTTCCACTGATTTAATTGTTCTTGGATACACAGGATTTGTTACAAGTGGGCGTGACATGCAGGTCTGATCAATTTATCAAACTAACGAGCTAGCTCCGCTGGTCGACCATAACCTGGAATTTAGAGGAAGCAACATGCTGTCACTGTCATTCACGTTAGACTGGATTGATTATTCGATTATTATGCGATTCTCATTTACATATTGACATTGTTTCGGTCGACGTACAACCTAGTTGTACAACGTACAACCTTATCCCGGAGGACTCCGGTGGCAGTTGCAAGGTACCGACGGGTCCGAAGGGCTGCAGCCTCTGCCGTGACAGAGGCTAAGCAGCGGGTGTGGGAGAAGTTTGGAGAAGACATGGCAAAGGACTTTCGGTCGGCACCAAGGTGCTTCTGGAAAACCGTTCGCCACCTCAGGAGGGGGAAGCTGGGAATCATCCAAGCTGTATACAGTAAGGATGGGACGTTGTTGACCTCAACTGGGGAGGTAATAGAGCGGTGGAAGGAGCACTTTGAGGAACTCTTAAATCCAGCTGACATGTTCTCTGTGGTGGAGGCAGAGCTGGAGGATAATGCGAGATTGTCGTCCATTTCCCTGGCGGAGGTCGCTGAGGTAGTCAAACAAATCCACAGCGGCAAAGCCCCAGGAATTGATGAGATCCGTCCAGAAATGCTGAAAGCTCTGGGTGTGGAGGGGCTGTATTGGTTGACACGGCTCTTTAACATTGCGTGGAAGTCTGGGACAGTGCCTAAGGAGTGGCAGACTGGGGTGGTGGTTCCCCTCTTCAAAAAGGGGGACCAGAGGGTGTGTGCCATTACAGGGGTATCACACTTCTCAGCCTCCCAGGTAAAGTCTATTCCAAGATGCTAGAAAGGAGGGTTCGGCCGATAGTCGAACCTCGGATTGAAGAGGAACAATGCAGATTCCGTCCTGGTTGTGGGACAACGGATCAGATCTTTACTCTCGCAAGGATCTTGGAAGGAGCCTGGGAGTATGCCCAACCAGTCTACGTGTGTTTTGTGGATCTGGAGAAGGTATGACCGGGTTCCCCCGGGAGAAACTGTGGGAGATGCTGCGGGAGTATGGGGTGAGGGGGTCCCTTCTCAGGGCCATCCAATCTCTGTATGACCAAAGCGAGAGCTGTGTTCGGGTTCTTGGCAGTAAGTCGGACTCGTTCCAGGTGAGGGTTGGCATCCGCCATGGCTGGGCTTTGTCACCAATCCTGTTTATAATATTTATGGAAAGGATATCAAGGCGTAGTTGGGGTGGGGAGGGGTTGCAGTTCGGTAGGCTCAGGATCTCATCGCTGCTTTTTGCAGATGATGTGGTCCTGATGGCGTCATCGGTCCTTCAGCACTCACTGGATAGGTTTGCAGCCGAGTGTGAAGCGGCTGGGATGAAGATCAGCACCTCTAAATCTGAGGCCATGGTTCTCAGCAGGAAACCGATGGAGAGCTTTCTTCAGGTAGGGAGTGAGTCCTTACCCCAAATGAAGGAGTTTAAATACCTTGGGGTCTTGTTTGCGAGTGAGGGGACCATGGAGCGTGAGATTGGTTGGAGAATCGGAGCAGCCGGTGCGGTATTACATTCTGTTTATCGCACCGTTGTGACGAAAAGGGAGCTGAGCCAGAAGGCAAAGCTTTCGATCTACTGGGCAATTTTCGTTCCTACCTTCACCTATGGTCTTGAAGGCTGGGTCATGACTGAAACAACGAGATCCAGGGTACAAGCGGCCGAAATGGGTTTCCTCAGGAGGGTGGCTGGCGTCTCCCTTAGAGATAGGGCACAGTCATCAGAGAGGAGCTCGAAGTAGAGCTGCTGCTCCTTCGCGTCAAAAGGAGCCAGTTGAGGTGGTTCGGGCATCTGGTAAGGATGCCTCCTGGGCACCTCCCTAGTGAGGTGTTCCAGGCACGTCCAGCTGGGGGGAGGCCTAGGGGAAGACCCAGGACAAGGTGGAGAGATTATATCGCCAACCTGGCCTGGGAACGCCTCGGGATCCCCGAGTTGGAGCTGGTTGATGTGGCTCTGGAAAGGGAAGTTTGGGGTCCCCTACTGGAGCTGCTGCTCCCGCGACACGATACCTGATAAGCGATCGAGGATGGATGGATGTGTGTGTGTGTGTATATGTATATATATATATATACATATATACACACACACACACGCGTACATACACTTTTAGTAAGGATTCCACGCACAATTTTAGAAATGAGACCACTGGTCATTTTAATCACTTTCCAGGTGTTTCCACGACTGGATAGGTTTTTTTCCAGACACCTGGGGACCCTGATAGTGCTCAACAAATGGTTGCTTTAGTGTCCCATGACAACTCACCCAGCCAATCAGACCAGGGCGCATCTCGCAGAAGAATTTCAGATCAAAGTCTTTGATGCGGGGATTGAGCTCACGTCCTTTAAAAAAGTCATAAGCCACATTGCCTGGTGAAGTAGAGGGAGAGAAAATAAATTAATGAATGAATGAATACTAGAGGCACAACACAAAGTGATTTGATAAGTGAGTAATATGGACTTTACCAGAGCTTCCTCCCAAAGCCAGCTGCTCTGCAGCAGCCGAGCGAGAGCGGACATACAGGTAGAGGCTGAGCACGACAGAGATGAGGAAGGAGGCCGTAGCCAGCTGCAGGAAGTGGCTGTGGATGTAGGTGAGGTCAACACCCTGGTGCACAGCTGCTGCTACCGCTACACTACTCACCACCATGGCAAAGAAACCTGGAGGGACACAGACAGGTTTGGATAAATGTGATTGAAACTACAGAACATGGAGGGTTAAAAGATGTCGTGTGAATATGACAGCAAAATCGTTGTCCCTTAATGAATATTTTAACCCAGTGTGATCTGTTAATTAAGCAACAAATAAGCCAGGACCTCAAGATTAGTTGCATTGGTGAATGGTAGTAAAAACATAATCAACGGAGACTTGCGTGCAGTTACAGACACAACTGGCTCACATTTTCTTCACTCAGCCTCACCATTGGTTCTGTACTTCAGCCTCTCCCCAGACCGCAGTGGCATGCCTTCACTCAGCTAGAGACAGAATCAAGAAGGTAGGATTAATAGATGAACGAGAGCACATTGAACTGACCGTGATGAAAATGACCTGTAAACACATGCATGCTAATGACATTTGTTTGAACCAAGCAATGTGATTAAACTGATGTTAAAGAAAAACACTTTTGGCCAACATGTGTTCAGAAACAAAGGGACCATGTGTCCCACACACAGGTCTGAAGCCTTCTCAAACGAAAGATGAGGCCTTCATGTAACTAAAGAAGCCTAGGGATTCTCACCTCCATGTATAAAGAGGTTCAAAATGGCTGAAAGTCTAAAAACTACAGACGTGTAGTTCACACCTTCAAGAACTCTGATTCTTCTTTTGGCTGTAGGAACCTGAATGCAACATGAGGTCGTGACCAGCTGGCCAAAACAATAAAAACTCCCCGTCACCCATTTTTCTCATCTTTAAAGAGGAACTGAACTGGAATTTTAATAATGGTGATATAACAGATGTATTTTATTTCTTCTCACTGGTACTATTATTAAAATAGGTGAATTTGTTAAAAGGGATAAAATGGCAAGTTGAAAGTGTTATTTTTGTAACATGGGCACCGCCATGTTGGAATTCCACAATCTACTATGTCACTGTTATGGTAAGCTACTCCGTGGCTAACTAGCACTAGCAGCGCAGCCATAAGAACACCATACAAAGAGTCGGATGCTAGCGGACATATGGCTTGGGAAACGGAAAGAAAGACGTCTAGGGGGGGTCATAATGTATTGCCCCTGGCTGCGGTAAGGAACTGTATAGGGCTAAGGCAGCTGGGGTTACGACACATTTCCACAGGCTACCTTTGACAAGGAAAAAACAGTCCTCAACTCATGGCTAGCATCTAGGTGCCTTAAAACGGGCTAGCCCTCCAACAGCCCCTGGATTTCCAGTCAGTAGCATTTTTTAGCGACAGACTATTTGGAAAGCTGTGCTTCTGATACAACAGCGTCACTGGTGAGGTTAAGTCCAACAGACTGAAACCTGAGGCCTGCAGTCTCCAGTGCAGGGCAGACCGATAACCCACCGGCTAGTAACACCACCGATGCTACCTGCCGCAGACAGGGCGCTGAAACGCTCACGGCAGGCAGAGGACAGAAAGGTAGTTAGCGGTATGTTTACCGGTTGTCAGCTTACTCTCAAGTCTACTAGGCAAAGGGCTGGGTGTAACGTTGTTGTCACATACACAAAACACGAACATATTCACTTACAAAAATAAAGCCCAACATGTCGGCTTTATAGCGTTCAACAAAACAGAGACTGACACACTGGGCATTACTGAGACACAACACCAAGCTAGATACCAACGATCCGACCGAGGGAAAAGGCTAGCAGCTAAATACGTTGGCAGCTCTTATGACAAACTCCACAACAGGGTGTCCGCGGGGTTTTAAAAAGTATTAAAAAGTGATAAATCAAAATTGTCAAATTTAAGGGCATTAAAAGTGTTAAATTTAGTCTCAGAGGTATTATTTTTTTTAAATTAGGTATTATTTTTTTCAGACTATCAGGTGTCCTATTCTGATTGAAATTCTATCCTGCGTTTGCGTTAGTCCGTTTAAATATGGGCTTTGGCGTGTCTGGGCACATAATCGATCTTTCGTCTTCGTCTTTGTTTGATGCTGACGTCATATTCAGTGGTCGTTCGACATTGTCTCAGGACACTGCGCGCTCAGCAGAAGTGGCTGGCTTACGTTTTATTTTAGACTTGCTTCAAGCCATATCTTACACGACTGGACAACCATCGTCGTCTTTTAATGGGCAAATGCAAGTTTTCTGATAGCTGGGTGAACAACCCAGAGTTTAGGACTGGCTCAGGCCTGTAGTAGGGTGGCCATGGGCGCCACACCTACACTGCGCGCGGAGGCTCTGTGGTGTCTGAACACTGCAGTTAAACACCACTCATTTAACTCAAATAAAGGAATTTCAGAGCTGTTTAAAGAAATGCTTCCCGACTCCAGGGCTACCAACTCTCACGCATTGGCCGTGAGACACACGCATTTGACTGGTTTCACACGCCACACCCCCGATTTCTCACGCTGTCGGTCAAATTTCTTAAAGATGAGTTTATCTATAGATCTACTTGTTGAGCCACTTATGATCGACTAGATGTGCTTTCAGAGACTGTGGGGGGTCAAGAGCGCTCCCTGTCTGCGGAATTTTCAAATTGTCGCAAACTGAGAATTTCTTTTTTACCTGAAGCCGGCCATTTCCCCGGCTTCAGGTATGAGCTCTGAGTATCACAGACCCGTCCGTCGCTTCGTGTCCACTCTCTCTTTAAAAATAGAGGTGAGCAGTGCGGCTGGTGGACCCGCTCTGCTGTGGGCAGTGCCGCGTTGCATCCGCGCGTAGACATCCGATAATGAGCAGCGTACAGCCTCCTCGTAACTTGTTTGTTAAATGGGCCTCTGTGTCTGTCAAACGGTCTGAGTGAGATCCACCATATGAATGGAGCAATGACATGCACAGCAGACTATATTACAACTCTCCAAATCTCGGACAACAGAGATGGGATGAGTTATATTTTGAATGTGCACAAAGTTGTAAACATGAGCAAAAATCTGATGATCTCTAAATATCTAAATGTAACTGTAAATAATTCATTCAATGTTTCATAAAATGAACAAAAAGTATTTATTTTCCCAAAAAAGTAATTACAGTAAGTGCTGCACAGAGGATGAGGGCCAAACATTACTGAGCCTTGGCACAAAGGCTAAAGGATTAGAAATTATGTAAATCAGTGGTTCTCATTCTTTAGAATTTCAGTGGTCTTAGTTGATCCCTCAACATTAATTTAACTTTGGGTCCCTGGTCCCTACACCAGGGACCCCTGGACCTGTTCACCACAGACCCAAATCTTCTCAGCTGTTGCTGACATATATACTGTCTCTTCATGTGGTTCATTATGTTTGGCACATTGTCTGGGTCAGTTCTTATATCATGAAAAGTTAATAATGTAAATGCTGAATGCCCTAATACCTGTTGATACTACAACAATGCAAAGGCTCTTAACCCTACAGTTTTGCACATATTATGCAAGACTTAATTTCTCAATTTTTTTGCACAAAACTCTCCAGAAAGTGCCATTTAATGGTTATTTAAAAAAAAAAAACTGGGGGCATACCCCCAACCCTCCCTACTTTGGATCTCAGTTCTCAACTATCCATTCTCTTCATTGCACATTTATGTAGTTTGTTTTACTTTTATTTACTAAGTGAAATAAATATGTGCAAGATGTTGTTAATGTTATGTTGTCTCTAAATCTATTCATTTCTGTATGTTATAAATGTCAAATCTGTGTAAATAATAGAAAGGTCGCTGATTAACACTTGCAATTCATTGTCGTGATGGTTTTTAAAAAAATTCTGAAGGTAGTAAAAAAGGTATTAAAAAGTAGTAAATTTAACTAAAGGATTGCTGTACATACCCTGCACAAGCTAGCACTCCGACCATAGACTGTAGAAATACACCCAGACTCCGACGATATCACAGATCGATAATAATACGTTTACTAGCCGCTAGCTAAACCACAGAACCCAACGTCCCTCTACTCCCCCTGAAGCTAGCTGATGTTAGCCGCTACTAAACCACAGATACCTACGTCCCTCTCTAATCACCCTGAAGCTAGCTGATGTTAGCCGTCTCAGGGCACATTGTTGATGCAAACAGCTGCTAGTTCCATTATAAAAATCTGTCAACTCCGCAAAACTCGTGACTCCTCCGCGCATCTATAGTCAAACTGGGGTAACTCTCCTACGTGCAGCTAACAAGCAATCCCATTAGATTATTGCGTCCAATTACATTTTCCATTTATCTGCCTCTATTTTCGTAAATGAACAGGACCTTAACCATGTTTTTTCTATTTTCTCTAAATGGACACGATATATAAGCAGTCTATTTCCTAAAATGCATAATGTTCTTGGAGACAATAAAGGAGAGTACATGACAGTAAACTGCACCCACACACACCGGTCACTGTCACCCCCCCCCCCCCCCCCCCCCCGAAGCGATCCTGTGCTTCAGTGGAGCCTGAAACTGATCCTCCTCCCTGTGGCGGTAGTCAGCCACTACAGGCCTGTCCCTCACAGGCTCAAATGCGTAATCCGAGCCATTAAAATTACTTTTTTTCGTGTGTATATTATGTGCTGCAGCCGATGCCTATATACCTTCGCACGTCCTACCATGCCAGTGACGTCATCGATATTGTCAGCGTTCTAATACTAACAAATGCAATTTTTGTGTTGCTTAAAAAAAAGCTATATTGATTTTTAAAATAATTTTTTTTAGTGTAATTTATTTGTAATTACCATAACCAACAAGTTATCAAAAGTTAGTTTTTCAGTTCAGTTCATCTTTAACTGCAACGCCAGTTGTTAAAGAAAGCGTGCAAACATTTGTGTTAAATAGTTCAATTTTTTGGGAAAGTGGACTATCTCCAGTGAACACCCTGGATCCCATGAAGCACGCACAAGTGTTTCATATCTGCAGAGAACCACGCATTTTTCTAGAAGAAAAATCAGACATCGGACACCACTTTTCTTCGACTAAACGGTTTCCCCCGACTACCCTGGGAGGAACTGTTTGTTACTCACCGACGAGTGATGCAGAGAGAGATAAACATCCCCTTATTAGCAAACTTCTCAGACTGCGGTCATAATGTCACAATGGGCTAGGGTCCTGAGTGAATGTTCTCAAAATCTCGAAAATCAAGATTACGAGTCTGTTTTTCTGTGCATTCTTTCCTTACATGCCAACCATAGACTGTTAATATTAACGGACAAAGCATTGGGTTTGGCCAAGTGTTGCAAATGCGGAAGTGCCATAAGGCGCCCCTATTATGCTCATTTTCAGGTTCATAATTGTATTTTGAAGTTGTACCAGAATAGGTCTACATGGTTTCATTTTCAAAAAACACCATATTTTGCACGTTGCTGCAGATCCTGTTTTTTACCCTGTATGTTTAGGACTCCGTTTTAGCTATTGAGTGAAACATCTCTCTTGTTTTAGCAACAGAGTGAGACATCTTACTTCTATACTATCTTTGTTGGAAGTTGCACATGTGCAGTGTCTAGGTATAATCACATCAGCTAGATAATGGTTTCTCCAACTTTGGTCAGTCCAAGGCAGGATTAGCTGGTAGACTTCTTCTAAACGAGGGGCACTTGTGGAATACCTGCAGAACAGGGACATGAAAGTAGCTCTTTTGGAGATTATGGTGAACTAGTGTGTGTGTTGTAGCAGTGTTTTGCCATTGAGAACGAGCTGTCACACGGAGACTGAAGGCAGGACACATTCAGAAACCTGTATCTCACTCAAAACAGCAGGGAGAGTGTTTTTTTCCAAGTTTGTATGCGTGTGGAAGCACCAGAGACACAAAATAACACCCCAAATCCCAGAAAAAAAGTTATTTTTTTTCATAATATGGGCACTTTAAACCTGCATTTTTTCTAAATTCCAGCAGGGGGAAACATGTGCAGTTGCAAAAGGAGGTTTCTGTAGAAGTCTCTGAGAAAGTGACCCACTTTTAGCTTTATTTATTACCTCAGTATACATTTTCATAATGAGTTTATGGTCTCGATAACTAGATTTAAGTCTTCTGCAATACAGAATAATAATTTGACTCAGAGCAGATCTCCATAAACCAATGGGTGACTTCACACATGCTCTGTCCATTAATATTAACAGTCTATGATGCTAACCTAACACACAAATAAGCGAACGGCTAACCCCTAGTCCCATGGTGTGTAAAAAAGCTTTACTACCCGCCATCTTGGGGTTAAACAGCCTTTGGGTAGCCATTCTTGTACTAAATTACAAAGAGCGATGAATCTGTAATCTTACTAATTCCCATTTGTAGATAGGAACAAAAGCCACAGACACATTTGCTTCCACAGTAGTTTTGGTTTTCATTCACTTCAGACAAGAAGTCAGTATTTCATTGCAAACATCTGTTAGGAGAGACGTTTTTCCCCATTTTACCAGAAGATGAAAGACACACCTTATTAACTGGGAGTACTGGGGAAATACTGTACTGATAACTGAGGAGAGGCTTAAACAAATGTGTGTGTGTGTAATTGATCTTAATTAACTCATGCATGCATTTTTACATCTTTCCCCTTCTTACCAAAAGAGGAAAGACATAATGTACATCCACTTTTTGACTACCGGTGCATTAGAAGAAAGTACGATATGGACTGAAAACACATCAAACACAAGAGAAGGGGGGAAAGAATGAGAGCTTGCTCTTTCATTTATGTATGCCTCCTGCCAGCAGCTAACAACACTGTACCACTGAGTATTACACTGGCTGTACTTCAGTGACATACTGTACTGATGATGACTGAGGAGAGGCTGAAATTATGCTTTTGTGTAATTTCTCTTAAAGTGCTTATATTATGCTTATTTTCAGGTTCATAATTGTATTTAGAGTTTGTATCAGTATACGTTTACATGGTTTAATTAAAAAAAACACTTTATTTTGTTGTCCTGCACATTGCTGCAGATCCTGTTTTCACCCTGTGTGTTTAGCTCTCTGTTTAACTACAGAGTGAGACATCTCACTTCTGTTATATCTTTGTTGGGAGTCGCACACGTGCAGTACCTAGGTAAGGACTACTAGCCAGTCAGAAGCAGAGTATGAAAATTATAACGTGTGTTACAAAGTGATGCTTGTTTGTCTCTGAAGTAAAGGCTGGATTACAATAGAGCTGTTTGGAGCAGTTTGTGAACAGTGTTTTCTGTTGGAGATGGTAAGTCCCTTTTGGGGGGACTTTTGGCCTTTTCACTTTGTAAACCTATAACGTGCACAAAAAAATATGTATAACACAATAAAGGAAAGGGGAAAAGCCAAAAAGCATAATATGAGCACTTTAATTAAAGTCATGCATGCATTATTGCGTGTACCGCACGCTCTTCTCACTCACCTTTCCAACCGGCAGGATGTAGAGCAGGACCTGGATTAAGACCCAGAGGATGACAAATCCAAGAGCCTGGGCATCCCAGAAGGATTGGAGAGGGGGCAGAGGAGGGGGGAAGTTGGCCAGACTGGGGTCCTCCAGGTTGACTTGGAGTACCAGGAAGAGAACCCAGGCAGGCAGAAAGAGCAGCCAGAAGTATGCTCCTGGAGGAAGGAAACGCTTTCTTTACCACAACACTATTGCATGTTTAGCTAAACAACAGCAACTTTGAGACACTGGCGCAGAAAAATGAAGTGACTGCTTTCACACAGACCACTATTATGCTCCCCGACATACAAGCTCATGCAGTGGATCCTTCTCTGAAAAGCTGTGCAATGAATCTGAGAGCACAGAATACCCACTATTGTATGAAAACCTTACTAGCTGTATCTGGGTGATATGGAAAAAAACAAATACGATATTTTTGATCAAATACATCAATGTCGATATTTTATCAAACTTTTAGGGTTGAATATTGGTGCTATCACAAATACTTACACAATGAAAGTTTTGATAAATAATCACCAGTAATGTGGATACAATCACTAAGTAGGTAAAGACAAACAATAAAATTGTCACATTACATCATTTTACTGTAATGTAGCCTTTAAAACATATTTATAACAATATTAGGACATCCAAAATTTAAGACGATACCTAGCCTTATACAGTTGTGGTCAAAAGTGTACATACACTTGTAGAAAATCACAATGTTATGGCTGTCTTGAGTCTTCAATAAGTTCTACAACTCTTATTTTTCTGTGATAGAGTGATCGGAACACATACATGTTTGTCACAAAAAACAGTCATAAAGTTTGGTTCTTTCATAAATTTATTATGGGTCTGCTGAAAATGTCACCAAATCTGCTGGGTCAAAAATATACATACAGCAACATTAGTATTTGGTTACATGTCCCTTGGCCATTTTCACGGCAACTAGGCGCTTTTGGTAGCCATCCACAAGGTCCTGGCAAGCTTCAGGTCGAATGTTTGACCACTCTTCTTGACAGAATTGGTGCAGTTCAGCTAAATGTGATGGTTTTCTTGCATGAGCCTGTTTCTTTAGCACTGTCCACATGTTCTCAATGGGGTTTAAGTCAGGACTTTGGGAAGGCCATTCTAAAACCTTAATTCTAGCCTGGTTTAGCCATTCCTTTACCACTTTTGATGTGTGTTTTGGGTCATTGTCTTGTTGGAACACCCAACTGCGCCCAAGACCCAACCTTCGGGCTGATGGTTTTAAGTTTTCCTGCAGAATTTGGAGGTAATCCTCCTTCTTCATTATCCCATTTACTTTCTGCAAAGAACCAGTTCCACTGGCAGCAAAACATCCCCAGAGCATAATACTACCACCACCATGCTTGACAGTAGGCATGGTGTCCTGGGATTAAAGGCCTCACCTTTTCTCCTCCAAACATATTGCTGGGTGCTGTGGCCAAACAGCTCAATTTTTGTTTCGTCTGACCAGAGAACTTTCCTCCAGAAGGTTTATCTTTGTCCATGTGATCAGCAGCAAACTTCAGCCGAGTCTTAAGGTGCCTTTTCTGGAGCAAGGGCTTCTTTCTTGCACGGCAGCCTCTCAGTCCATGGCGATGTAAAACACGCTTGACTGGGAGACTGACACCTGTGTTCCATCAGCTTCCAAATCCTTGCAGACCTGCTTCTTGGTGATTCTTGGTTGACTCTTGACCATCCTGACCAATCTCCTCTCGGCAGCATGTGATAGCTTGCGTTTTCTTCCTGATCGTGGCAGTGACACAACTGTTCCATGCACTTTATACTTGCGTATAAGTGTCTGCACAGTTGCTCTTGGGACCTGTAGCTGCTTTGAAATGGCTCCAAGTGACTTCCCTGACTTGTTCAAGTCAATAATTCGCTTTTTCAGATCCACACTGAGTTCCTTTGACTTTCCCATTGTAGCTTTTGTAGCTGAGTCTAATCACTGGGTCAAATGAGCCCTATTTAAATGGGCTCATGAGAAGTCAACAGCTGTAGTCAATCAGAATCACTTAAAGAAGTGAAGAGGCCATGACATGAAGCTAATTTGATTGACACAACTCGCTACATCACCAAAATTGACATATTTTGTTGCTGTATGTATATTTTGACCCAGCAGATTTGGTGACATTTTCAGCAGACCCATAATAAATTATGAAAGAACCAAACTTTATGACTGTTTTTTGTGACAAACATGTATGTGTTCCGATCACTCTATCACAGAAAAATAAGAGTTGTAGAACTTATTGAAGACTCAAGACAGCCATAACATTGTGATTTTCTACAAGTGTATGTACACTTTTGACCACAACTGTATATACGATATAACATCCATAATTTGCCTACTGCTAGTTTATGCTACATTCTGTCTTCCCCTGCCCTGGCAGGATCTCTGTAGGCCATAAGCCAACTAGTTCTCCCAGTTATTAACAAGATATTAACCACAACAAACTACATGAATATAGAGTAGGGATACCCAGATTAATCGATTGTCGATCATTATTGGTGGATGTTTACTAAAAACGCTTAATCAGGAGCTCAGCATTCATTTCTGCTAGCCAATGATAAACTACTGCTCCCATATTGTTAAACACTCTGCATGATCGGCATCGGCTAAATCCGCAGATATTGCTCATTGATAATTAACAATCGGTATTGGAGGCTAAAAACATGCATGTATCTCTAATAGACAGTACAATGAGTTACTACAAAAGGTGCAAGGCAACTGTCCTGTAAAAGGATTAGTTGTTTCCACTGAGTCAGAGAGGCAACACTAACACAGCCTCTAACGTTGGAAAAGGAAAAGTCTGAAATGACTAAACACAGTTTTGTGCCCTTAACAGCAGCGGTGGTTTCAATGAAACTGCTTTTAAGATGGTGCCCCGGCTAGTTGCTGCCTGTTGACACTATCCTGTAACTTACCTAGCTTCCCTCCAAAGTCCAGAGGGGGAGGGGGAGAGGCAGCAGGAGCAGCAGCCGGTTTGGCCTCCATCTCTTCCTGTGCTTTGGCCTCAACTGGCTTGGTTTCGTCCTTCCTGCGACGCAGATTGTAACGGCCTTGGTTCTTCTCAGGTTCTGCCTCTACTGTAGCATCGGTGTTCTGAAGGAAGATTTTGAGTCATTAAAACATACAAACCAAATTAGCTATTTTAATAATGTTCTTGCACACCATAAAGTCTTAGTGACAAGTGCAGAGGATCGTGGGGGAAAAAAAAGAAGAATCCGGTCACTGCTACATTTCTGACGGAAAATCTTCATTTCTAAACAGATTCTGGTATGTTGATGATGTATGGTTTTTTATCACTACATAGTATGTTAGTTGGATGGACAAAAAAGATTAACTCAGTGCTGCCATCTATTTCCGAAACCACTTAAGAATAGTACTCACAGCGCTTACTTCCTTTGGTGTTTATATTAAGTATATTAGGTATTAATAAAGTTCATCCAACAATGGTTGACATAAGATTTTTTTTTTTTTTTAATTTTTAATCTTCTACGTAGCTAGACTCCCCTACAAAGTCATCCCTATTCAAGAATTATTTATTTATAGTTTCAAAATAGAGCTATTTATGTCATCTTATTAAAAATTATCTTTTTTAATATTCCAATATATATCACATAAAGGATTTTCTACTGAATTAGATTTACTTTTAAATCAAACCCTAAACCAAAAGGTTAGCAAACAAATCTATGAGTATAATATCCCTAAGATCCATTATAAATTTACAGTTCATTGGGTAGCTTCTTTTGTACATTTCAATGTGTTCATGAAGTAAGCCTTTGCTTTCTCGGGTCAACTAAAAACACTTTCACAAAGCTATGACTGAGCTGCTGGGTTTTGTCAGAAATCGTCTTACTGAGTGTATAACTATCTAAAGTTAAAGACTAGGTCATATAACAGTACTTTAGAGGCTAGCTGAACAAGCAAGACAACTAAGCTAGCAGACTGGATTGAAACAACTCCTTTAAGATTCCAAGATGTCTACCATAGGAGCCAGTGAAGCTCTGGTAAAGTAAAGCCACATGTTGGTAGCCATGTGACGTATAATTCATGACTTTGGTTTGTCTTCATCTGTGTTAATGTTCTTGTGTGTACTGAGAAGAAAAGACAGTTTCAGTTACAAAATTAAACTCACCTCATTTACTTTGATAGCAGTGTTATTTTCCTCTTTCTGCTCATGCTTATTGTTGCTATTGTTCTCAGCTGCCTTTGTCTGTTCCTGCCCATCATACAATGGAGGGACAATGATGGAGATGAAGAGGGCAAAAAAAGCAACATGAGGACAAGGTAGAGGGAATGTGAAGGGTTAGGGTATAAATCCAGCATGGCAGACAGAAAGTGATACATTCCCCTCTATGACAAGGTACTGATGATTTAGGACATCATGCCCAAGTCATGATTTACAGCTGCAATGTCTAAGGAGTAGGATGTGTTTATTTGCTTTGACATTGTTTGACATGCATGGAGGTGTATTATAAGTTAGTATTGCATGTAGGCCAATGTGGGCTGGGCAACTATAAAAACAAAAATTACTACCAACTTTTAACACGTTGGCCTAAAAGCCGTGCAGGAAGCTACTTCCTCCACATTCAAGGCACTTTCTAGAAATAAGTTGGCTGCTCTGGAGCAAAGACTGTTCATTAACAACAGAATGTAACTCTGCTTTGCTTAGTGTTTGATTAATGACTTTGCTGATTGTACATTTTTCATTTCAAATTCCACACAGTCTATAATTTCATCACTAGATTACATTAATTTAATTTGGTGTTAAACTTTGCATGCCAAGTTTGACAAGGCAACAGGGCAGTCTACTGGGTAACGTTACTCTATAGCGCAATAGCCGTTCAAACAGTCATGTATCGCAGGGGAACAGTGATTGGCAACAGATGAGAACGCAGCTGTGGCACTCACTACGGGGCTGAGACTGATTTCCTGCGCATCCTTCAGCTTAGTATCCCTGCGGGAGGCCGGTGCATTCTCTGTGATGGCTGCAGCAGCGACAGCAGCCGCTGTGCGGGAGGATGAGCGGCGTGTGGTTCTTGCTGGGGAGCGGGAGCGGCTGCGACGGCGGCCCGGTGATCGCGAACGAGAGCGGGAGCGTGGACGGAGCTGGAAACCAGCAGCACTCTGAGGCAAAAAGAGAAGATTGCCGTCATTAACAAATGGGTTTGACAAAGGATGTTCAGAATGGGTTTTAAGCTGTTTGACATCTGTCTTGACTGTTCAGGTGACATATCTGACATATCTGATAGTTATATACATGCTATGTGGCAATGTGCGCCTGTCCAGAAGTTCTGGCAGGGAATATCATGGTAGCAGCTGTCGCCATGGTCCGCTACACGTCCTGCAATGCCCTGTTACATCCTGCTACGCTCTGCTGTGCCCTGCTACGTCCTGCTGTGCCTTGTAATGCCGCACAGTGCCCTGCTATGCCATGAACTACTACAAACTACTATTTTTGTGACTGTTATTGCCACTCTTCATTGTAATCCCAACCGGTAGTCAGACACAGCCTACCAAGAGCCTGGGTCTGTCCGAGGTTTCTGCCTAAAAGGAAGTTTTTCCTCGCCACTGTTGTACTGTTGCTTGCTCTGGAGGAAACTACTAGAACCGTTGGGTCCTTGTAAATTCTGGAGTGTGGTCTAGACTTGCTCTATGTAAAGTTTCTTGAGATAACGCTTGTTTAGAATTGATACTACAAATAAAATTGAATTGAATTGAATATGTGATGACCTATCAACATGGCTAAAATACCCCATCCCAGCTTCCCCATCATACAGGGGGACCTAAGTGACATTAATATAGAGGCTGACACATCATACATGCTTCTCACTGCCATATGCATCGCCAAGAAAACTATCCTCATTAAATGGTAGGCAAAAAAGAATTGTCACCCAAAACAGAAATTTCCTTATAGACCACATGGCATGGAGAGAATGTCTGCTAAAACATTCCATTGGTGCACTGCCTTGACAACAACCTAGAATTATAACCTAACCACCAAAAAAAAAAAAAAAAAAAAGATTACTACACCACGATTTCACACAAAACAAAGTTACATCCAAGTGTGAGAAGACTGAGTGGAGCTGTGTTTGGGGCTACCTTGATGTCCTGCTCCTTGAGCTCCAGCTCAGTACCATCCTTGTAGATGACGGTGTAAAGCTGACTGTTGGCATCAAAGCGCAGCACCTTGACCTCATAATACAGGCTGCTGCCAGGCCAGCGGCCCATCACCATGTCCCCTCTCTGATACTTGACAGAAGGCATCGTCATTGACCTGAGAAGAAAGCAAAGAGTTGAGCAGAAGATAAGTGAAGGGGAGGTAATAAAGACAAAGTGAAAGAGGGCAGAGACATGTGAGCAGACAGACAGGAGGATGGGGCCACGCGGCCCGAGTCGAGTCAAGCAGTTACTGTAATGGAAAAACACCATTAGAAAAGCTAATTTGCCATTGGTGCATACAGTGACGGATGATTGACCCTTTCTGTTCCCTTACAGTCCGCTGAAGCACAGCATGAGCTCAATTATAACTATAGAACCCTCTCGAATTCTCATTGGGCTCATTGTTTCTGTCTGTCCACTACATTTACATACACTGATACTACGGCTAATTCTGCTCCTGATACAATATTATTCCAAACTGCCTTGCCAAATGAAATACTGACAGCTGCTGCTGTAATTAATGAGACAAACAACAAAATGATTTTACCAATCATTATTGAGAAATGTTTGACACCTAGGAAACCATGAAAAACACTCAGACCTGAACTACACAGACAAATGTTTTTGATTTAACTCTGTTTGCTTATGTGTGAAAGGAAGTTAGGCAGATTGGTGCAGAAAGGTGAGGTCAACCTTTCACTCAAAACACACATTGAACTCAGCCAACTGCCTTTCTACATGTAGCCTAGCTGTCTGTGATATGGATTATTTGGCTGTACCTGGTTCAGCATTGTTCAGATTATTTGATAATATCCCTGGAGGGTTACAGTCAATTTACCACAAAGGTCAATTAAGTATCACAATATGTCAGCCTTCATTAAGAGTGTGCATTAGACCATTTCCATCTCTTCTGTTTGAAATGCTGTCTGAGTTTACACACCTGTTGCAAGACCATGGCAGCATTTTGAGAGTCTGGGCCACCTCCATAAACTAACACTTTCGAAAGGCCTAATGTGACTGTAGAGTGCACAAACCCCTGACACAAAGAGGCAGGCCAGGTCAGCAGCATTAGTGAGTGAACAGGAGGCTCCGTGTCCTACTGCAGAACTGCTGACAGGTATGTCCCTGTTGGACTCACCCAGAGCGGTCTGTCTCACAGAGACACTGTACACATGAGGACAGGAAACTAAACTGTGCTCGTAGCTTTGCCAAATCGGCAGCCTAAAAGTAGTGATATACCACAGCACGCCCACTGAGTTCTGTGGATTTTTTTGCCATGCTGCAGAAACCAACCCCTGAATAATTGCAAGTTGAAAAAAAGAAAATATAAAAAGGCAAACCATACATAGACATACACTTGAGTCACACACTGCTCTTTCAAAAGACCTTCATAGAGATAAATAGAAGCATGGGCATGTTTCTGTGTCTCTAAATCACTTTTCCATGTCGGCTTGCCACTGCCAGCATATGAACATAAAGGACTTATTGCAATATGAAGGAATGCTTGATTAGTAGCAACTTAACAACAAAAGGAAGTTACTGAGAGAAAAAAGACGGACTTAAAACGCATTCTTTGGTTTCAGCAAAGCAAATGTAAGTCTTTAAATTTTTGCCACATAGTATTGCCATGAACATAGGGCCAGCCTTCAGTCAGCAGCCCTGCTATTAAAAAGCCAGTGGTTAACACAGCCAGCTATACTTCAGTAATTGACAGGTAGCATATAGAAACAGCTTTGGGATGTACAGGTTGCATTTTTACCCTAAATTATCCAGGAGAATACCATTTACCAGGAGAAATTTATACACATATCAAAGAACCCCTTTGAGTTAAAACTGACAATAAGAGCTGATCATTGACTACTAAACCACTCTACTTTCCAATTAAATCTCCTAAAACAGTCCTTTGAGAAGTTGGCTCACCGGGAAAGTCACACATATGCAGTCAACCCCTAATCCATTTGATCTAAGATTGTAAAACACAAAAGTCCACAACATGTAAGTGAAAAGCACGTGGATATGACACACCCAAAGTAAGTCCTGGCTCTCCTGGCTTGTTCCATATTGGAAGTCCGTTTCCCACCATCAAACCTCAGGCTGATGAAAGAATACGGGCTGGACTGGGAGTTTTAAATACAATACAATCACTCTCTCACACACACACACACACACACACAGCAGTGCCGTGTTATTTAGCTCCCATAGCAGCTGGAGACATCTGATCGCTTTCCTTTAATAACACGGTATTAACTCCCCCCGTATTGATTACCTGCCATCACACGTGTCACTGCTTATTATGTTACTGTATTGTCAGGAGACTTTATATAAAACGTAACACCATCAGATGTAATTAGATTACGAATTATTTGGGACAATGTTGTTAAATGTTTTGACTCTATCTCAGTTATACTCTTTCTACATACAATACATATATTTTACTGGCTGAATAGTAGTAAATGGTCTTTTTCATGTAACGTATGTATGTATGTATGTAGCTAACGAGCGGAGCGGTCTCTTTAACGGTAACTTGGTTGGACAGACAGTAAGGAGGGAACATGTCATGCATTCAAACACAACACACGGCAACGGATCGAGCCACTGGGCGCAAACACTGTAAAACATCTAGCTAACGTTACAGAATCAGGTGCCGTCTAATCACTAGTTATGCGCGCGGCGTGCGTGCGTGTGTGTGTGTGTGTGTGTGCAAAGTTTCCATACATAACGTTGACGACACAATGCTGCTGTCAAACATTTCTAACATTAACCCAACAAATCTCCAGTATCTTTATTAAAACTAGTCAGGAGAATATAGCTAACAGCCAACAGCTGCCCCGGTACCTTTACCTGGACCAGTGGAAACAAGTTAAGATTTCAGGGACTAGTCGGAGCCCAGTCTCCGTTATAACGTTATATTCCCAACAAAGACAAAGCGAGTTACTGTTTCATTCACAAGCACATGCGTTGAACGGGCGCACTTACCTTATTACCATGCGATTGAAACTGATGAGATATTCCCAAATAAATCGAGTAATTAATACATTAAACTTTATATTTTAATAAAAACCGACAATGCTGACGTTTGACGTAGCGCTCGTTCTCCCTCCCTTACTGGGCAAAACCCACCAGTGACTAGGAAGGCGCGAAGGCTGATGATTGGCTTGCTCAGTGTTCATTTCAAACTGCTCTGCAATTTGATTGGTTATCAGTGGATTTTTAACTGCGTTGGGATTGGTTTTTTAGGGTCACGACTACTTTGTTTACTGGTGTCATATTACCGTCAGGGAGAGTCACAAAATGGTAGAAGTTAAACTCTTGTGCATTTATTTTGGTTATGCCCTCGTACTAAATTACTTTGGAGTAAACTGTCTCAATACTTAGCTGTTCTTATTTACCCTGAATTCTTCTTGTGCTGGGAAAATGTACCTTTTGGTTTCATTAACTGTAACACAAATCTCATCTCTCAATTTTATTTAATCAACCTGATTTTGTCCAAATTTTACATCTATAAGTCCAAATTCTAAAATAAAACACATAATTTCATGGATCTGTCCATAAACGTTACACACTATATTTCTAATACATCCTGTTGCAGTAAGAAGTTAGTACACATGCTATTTGTACTTTTCAAATGCTTTATATAAATTGAGTCGTTTTTTTTCCTTTTTATTATCGTTTTATTTTTGTATCTCCGTTGGCATACTTGACCTGTTTGTACTGCATACATTTTTGGCTGTATACTTATGTGCTTGATAAAAAAAAAAAAAAATACCATAAAAAAAACCCATAATAAACTCTCCATCACATGCAATGAACACATTAATAAATGATAAATAAATAAAGAAAATAAATATTATGAAAATGAACATTAAAAAGTAGTTTATATAAAAATCCCCTTAAGGTTACAGTTACTAAATTACTAACATTACATTTAGTATTAATGTGAGATAACAGATTAATTTAGGCCTATTTTATTTAATAATGCAGCCTTTGACTAGAACGAGAATCCTGGTGAAATTCTTACCTTTTAAGCATCTTTATGGGTAGTAAAAAGTGACACTAAAATATTTCTGCCCCTGTCTACTCCTGAAGACTTGTTGCCATGCTAATGTTAATCAGATGCATTACGTATAGACACACTGTGTCCACATGTGATGCCATATCCTCGCTACATTCATTCTAACATTACACATCATAGTTGCATAATTATGTTGCATAGTAAACACCTATCTGTCCTCATATTTCTGGTTTGCCATCAGGAGGAAATCTTGCAAAGAAACTTATCAGGGATTCATTAAACAATAATTATGTAGCCGATTATACTGTAGCATCTCTGTGGGAAAGTGAGAAGTAATTTCTAATGGGAGATCTGACTACTGTGACACCTGCTGCTCATACCCAAAGCTCAGAAACACATTAGGAGGAAGAAAAACAGATTTTGAAAAATCAAACGGTCCAATCCAATAACAGCATCATCGTTGTGTCGGCTTCCTTGTCTTCCTCTCTGCAATCGCACAGCACAGCCCCTCTCTGGAAGCAAGTCAAACAAAACCTCAAATGAACTGCAGATGCACTGGCAGACCTCTCTATGCCCCGCCCACAGGAAGTGTTGCTGCACGGGAAGCTACCCAGAAACCTTTTTACTACCAATAAAGAGCAGCAAGTGTGTTTATTCTTAAACTTGAAAGGTTTGTCTGTAGACTGTATATTATATACAGTCTATGGTTGCCAGGGTGAGGCCGCAGGATCAACAACAGTGTTGCTAGACGCTTGTCTCACATATTCAGACATTATTCTGCAGCACAGCGGAGTAGCTAACGTTAGATGCTGGCTATATTGAAAGTCATAAAAGCCCATGCTCACGAGGAGCTCTGTACCCAACTGACAGACTTTTTCGGCATAGACAGTACAGTAAGAACAGCTAAAACCCCCACAACCTCACGGTCCTTTTCCACCCAATCCAAATACACACTTTTATTAGCTTAGAATTACAGCAAAAATTGCTAAACACACTGCTAACTTACAACCCCCCCTCTCTTTGCTTTAAATAACTCACCGCTGTCGGCTACGGGCCGCTGAACATGCTGCTCGTTGTAAACAGCTGTTTTCAGGAGAAAATTAGCCAACTCTGCATCCTTTTTGGGCTCTAAGCTGTCTCCATCTTTCAAATAAATCTCCAATATTTACCCAGGGTGTGTTACGTCTCTGGTCAAACAACTGTTAAATACACATTGGGTTGTTTTTTAGATCAGGTAGAATCTAACTCTGTTGATCCCAAACATTACAGCTGTGGCGAGCTGGGTATAAATTTTACAGGTGGCAACCCGGCCTGGCTGTCAAACTGGGCAGTTGATAACAACACACAGACCAAAACACAAACAGACATTACGTCATGGAACGGAAATTTCAAAAGGAGAAAATACTGGCTTAAGCATTGTTGTCAGAAAAGATAGTATTTCAACTTAGCATGTTTCCTTAATATCTGATGACGCATTGGGGTCATTTTTGGATTTATTACAGTAAATAACTTACATATTGGACCTTGAACGTCAAATATGTTGTATTTAGATATTTTGCTTTTCTGCAACTTTAATATCCTTCAATCAAACAAAGAAATATGAATAACTGACAATTCATTCCTTTGCAAAATACCATACACACAAATTAAAATGTACAATGTCAAAGGTAATAGATGGACAGCTGAGCTGGAATTGGAAATAAGTACACAAAACCAAGGTTCCCCAAAACCTCAGTCCTCTGAGAAAATCAATTGTGGCTGAGCCCAATGAAAGTGCAAACCCCAACTGGGTCATAACCCCAGTTCAGTCATCCTTCACCATGCAGCGCAGCAGCAGCGGTCTGGCTCGGCTCACTGACAGACAGCTTCACACGGAGGAAGGACTGCAGAGAGACTGCATGCATCATCCATCAGGCTTGAAGAAATAAAGGGGCATGCTCTTCCTCTTCCTGTGCTCAAGCGTGAACGTGAGCCGCTGTCAGATATGTTGTCACAGTTTTTGAAGCCGAGGCTGAGCTGCTGTAATGACAGATGTGAGAACACCAGGAAGTGATAGTCCTGCAGGAACTTCAATGGCAATATTCACTTAAATTGAGACATTTGACTGTTTTAAAGAACAACAAATGCAATATTTCTCTTACAACCAACAAGTTGAACTCCTAAGCAATGAAACACACCATGCTCAGTTAAATGAAATGTTTGCTAACTTTAGATCAATTTTACTGAGTCAGTTCTCTGACTAAAGAGTTAGTAAATTAGTTATATAGAAATCTCCTTTGGAGTTAAAATTTGAAGAGACCATGGGGGACAAAATTAGGTAAAATGCTGTTTTATATATATAATATATATATATATATATATATATATATATATATATATATATATATAAAAAGTCTGAAAATGAAGATGAGGCTAAAACAATTAAAGCTGAAAACCCCGCTCAAGGTTCCAACAATGAGCATCATTTTAAAAGAAACCACTTCTAGTCTTGTACTGCAATTTTTATTTAATTTGCTCAAACAAATCAATATGTTAGCATGTAAGAAAAGACTAACTAACATGATAACAATATGGTACAATGAAGATGAGAAAATAATAAATCTGGAAACTCGCTTCAGCCAAATGCATCAGTTCCCTCGGCAGAAACTGGGTTTAAGGACAAAGATAAATGTTTCCATCAGCAATCTGACATCAGCGTGAAGCAGACGTCAATACAGATTTCTAAGCGTGTAAAGAAAGCTGAGATGCAGAACACACACAGTCAGACTCATCTAGACTTCTGGTTTAGAAAAATCATGTCAGAACAACGCTCATCTTTTAACCCTTCCAGGCCTCATTTCTCAATGCTCGATTGTACTCCTGAGCTGTTAGAAAATCAAACTCACAGCTGTATGGAAATACGGTAAATCACGTGTGGAAAAAACAAACAAGAACTTGGTGCAAAGACGTTATCTTTGTGGAAAACACCACGGTCAATAACTTCTCCCTTCAAATAAAAAACAAAGCCAAACTTAATAAAAACTGCATGAGATCATAATGACAGTCCATAGATATTATTACTAGTCATCTTTATGTCTTTGACATAAAAAATGCAACTTCGGAACAAGGCACAAACCACACAGCTTCACAAAGAGTTTGTCTTCAAAACATTTCACCTGCCATCACGTCCAAAGGACTGAATATAGAGACAGACATCTTATTTTCGTCAAAATGATACAAAAATCAGAAAGGCGACTTTGTTGAGAGTGATTATGTTTAGTTGAATCCTTTGGTGAGGAAGCCGCACCGTTGGCGACAGAGGCTATGCTGTCAGAGCATGTTGGATTGCTCGGTGAGTTTGCTCTTAAAGTGCTGTGGATGTAAAAACTCAGGACAGGGAGCCTCATGGCTGGGTCAGGGTCTCCATTTAGAAAAGTGGATCAGAGGAGGAAACAACTTTATCGAGAGAGAGAGAGCATGACACAGACCTGACCGTAATTAACACATTCATTTTTCTCATGACAGTATTTAACAAATTTGACCTAATCCAAAGCAAATGAGAGCAACTTTCTCAAATCTGTGACTTCTCATCTTTAAACATCCAAGCCCTTGAACATTGTCATATACATAGAACACAGCAACTGATAAACAAATCAAAAGCAGCTCTCCAATCATATAATGTCTTCTGTGCTTCTTGAGAGGCTTTGATGAGTCTGAGAAAATAACCGTCATGACATCATAGTGATGTCACCAGGGTTATCTCAACCTAAGCTTGGAGACTACACATTTAGCATTACAAAGTGGGAGTGTGGCATTTGAAAGATGTATACATTTATCAGGCAGGGAGTGTCAAATGAAAAGATGCTATGGAGTTGAATTATAGTAATTGTAGGACTAAAAGTGAGGATGTTTCCACCATTTGATTGTTACCATTCCTTTTCAAAATAGGCCTATTGCAGGTCTCCCAACTGTGGTGATGGCATGCACACTGTATTGGCTTGTGAGTTCTCAATTATGATACATGGAACAGTCAAGATACCAGCTTGGATTCTTTTGGAAAGTCAAAAGATTGTTGTCCTGAAAACCCCACGGCGAGATACATATCCTCCTCAGATTCTCACCAGGACAGAGAGAACAGAGTGGGACATAGACATTAGCTACAGCTCCAACATATTCCTCTCAGGGTGATTGTACTTTTAGTGAAACAAATCAGCACTGAAGCGTTTTCAGAAGAACAGTTTCTCGTGTTGATAATTTGACATTGGCAGGAGAAAAAAAGCTGAAACAGTAGGTCTAAGCACTAGAAATAGTAAATGGCACATTCATGTCCTCATATGGTCACCATCTCTCACACATTTGGGTTGTCCTGTGCACCTTCCAAAAGGTTGAGTTTATAAATGCAGTAAAATAATCATATTTAACAATAAAGGATAAAAAGACACAGTATCCTTCAAATACTTTATAGAAAATGAACCAAAACAAAAAGGAGAGTATTGTGACTTAAAAAATGGTGATATTCCATGAAATCATATCTTACAGCGTTGCTCTGATATTGTGTCCTGTCAGCCTTCAGGGTCACAGAATATCTGCGATAAAGTTGACGAGAAGTGGCGAGGTGTCCCACAGTAACATCGTCCAATGGGGACAGACAGACATGGAGACATGTTTGGTGGTGTTAGGACTGGGACAGGTGGGCCTTCAAATAGATGCTACACTTATTGCTTGTTATAAAACTTGACAGCTAATGTCATTTCGTGGCAGACTTGTGACCCTTAGAGTTTAGAGAAAACAACCATGCAGAGTAGGCTACCTAAATATGACAAACATGACAGAGAGTTTTCAAACCAAAACGTAGAGGAAGAAAAGTCAGTTCTAGCTACACGTCACGTCACCATGGTCAACTTGCATGACAGGTATACACCAATCAGAACTTTGAGTTGCCAGAGAAGGTTTGGTAGAGAGCTAGGACGGCTGCAGTGTGATTGGCAGCTGTCCTCCGTGTCCGTCCACCTGCCACTCAACAGCATGGACAAAGACATGACGGGAGACAACAGCACTTGTGATTATGATTCCACAGACAAGAGAGCATCCTGTTTAAAGATTGGATTATTGAGCTACTTGATATGGCCGCAGATCTACACGGCGGCAGACATGGAGGATAGATGTTTTTTTACTAAATAACGTTTTCTCTCTTTTGTACATATTCAGGGTAAAATAGTATTTGAGGAAGACAAGCTTTACAGTGTCCTGCAGTGGTGGACTTCACCAGAGACTGTCAGTCCCCATACACACAAACACACTCACACACACGCACCCTACCTCTATGGCATTATGGGGAAATAAGTTGATATTTTCCATCCCCCATTCTTCCTGCCTCCAAACTCTCTTAATTAAACATGCCCTTTCATTCATTTAAAATCCCAAGAGTTTTGATTCTTAGCATCACCGCTGTTGTTCACTTATGCGCCAATGGTTAATACAGAATCATAGAAGAGTTCAAGATTGTTTTGTGTTTCTTTTTCTTTCTTGTTGTTATTATTATTATAGGACAAGGAGAGAGAAATCTACTTTGCATAAAGACATTTGCTTCTGTTTCAGACACTGTCCTCCAGGATGCGATGCCCTCAGTGGGAGGGGGCAGCAGGCTCTCAGAGTTACAAGCCTCCCACCACCCTGTCCATTGTTGTTTTGTCCAATAATGTCCTCTCTCAGTATTAATATGATCATTGTCATCGTCACCATTTGTTGATTTTATTATCCATTCTGTCTGGTTTGTCCGTCGGGTCTCGTGGATGTCGATGTTTTGAAGAGGGAGTTTGGTTCCTCTACGCCGTGCTGGACTTCCCAAGCTCCTCCCTGATTGCTGAGGACAAAAAGACAAAGACAGATGCATCATGTGATTCTGATTGGTCAATCACAACATTCTACGGTCTGTTAAATCTGTATAGAAGACCCTTGCTAAGTATAACACACTGTTGCCATGGGTGGAGTTGTGATCACTGGATCATATTTAACTCAATATAATCATTTTAAATCAGAGCTCATGGCACTGATTAGCGGATCCCGGAGGGAGAGAGAGGGGGAGGAAATTGGGAGCGCTACCAGCGCTAACAGCTACATTGCTAACTGAGCAGTAGTTAGCTCACTCACCGGGGCGACCTGGCTTCAACCAGAGAATAAGGCTCAGCAACAATAAAGTTCACCGTCCCGACCGGGACACAGGCAGACAACCCCTGTATGAAGAGCCCTGTAAGAAGCTGTGTAATAATATCTGTAATAAGCCATGTAATAGGGAGTGTAATAAACCGTGTAAGAAGCAAGATTGCATCAGGGTCCTGCATCAGACAGTTGGGGTTTTCACTCACAAAAATGACCGGCTTGCTGTACATTATCCTATATGTCATGCCTGTGAAATCCAAAATTTGGAATGCAGCTAGTTAATGGTGCATGACACTGCCTCCATCACATTGCATTGAGTGCTGCCACTGATAGCTGGCCGTCTTGTTGCAACAAAAATGCAGTTAGAAATAGTATGCATGACATAAAGAGGCTGGGACAGATGATGCACATGACAGGACTGTTGACCTCCTGAAGGAAAGCTCTGCTTTATTCCAATGTATAAACCTAGTTTGGGCCTTATCTTATCATTATAGTAAATATATACATATAACAAAATTTTACTCATTTGGAACAGGGCGACGTCTCTAAAAAGAAGTTGGATGGGGCATCAAAGACAAGCAGTGTTAAACAAACCCCCATGATCATCCCTCACAGTTTACAGACACATTGTTTTCCTGTGCAGTGAGAGATTATTATTGACACTTTGAGTTTGTTTAAGACCTACAAGTGAATGACGACTTGTGTTTGTCGGCCTGCATAAACTAATTTGGTAGGTAAAATATAGAAATATAAAGAAGTTGTAACAAACTAAAACAGTTCTTTCATTTATTCCTCATATTCAGGACTGGATAAAGCCATTACTAGGCCCCGTGGGTTCTCCTGTTCGTTTCTAAGTATAACCCCTGCTAGCATTGCTAAGTGCAACCTTATTTTTGAGGCATGTTTTGTTACTTTAAACAAACTGCAGATTCCTACATTTTGGCTTAAAGTGCAACAGACAAGCAGCTCATAAAATAGTTCAAAACACGGGTTCACATTTTGGACTACCGATCAAAAAACGGTAGAGCAGCATGAGGGCGCTCTGCCCACGTACAGTAGTGTCTGTTCAGGCTGCTGTGACTGCAGCCATTTGTCGTCTGCAACAACATGAGTGCTGCAGCTATCATTTACACTCTCAGGCATAACAATATGGTACCTTTGACATCAAGCAATGTATTACTGTACAAAGGGTATGTTTTTTTACATCTGTCTTCCGCCAGCATTTCACTTTGAACAGAAGAAACACCTGAATACAAGTTATACAAACACACAAAAGTAAGAGTTCCTGCTGCATTGCCATTTGTAGTGTTTGGTGTATAGATTCATCGTTAGTGTGTAAAAAAAAAGAGAGCACAGGCTTCAATGATTATTACCATCAATGAGCTCTTCTTTTAGCTTTGACAGCTCCTTCCTCATCTCATCCAGAATGTCCTAAAAAAATAAAGAAACAAAGTCACCTTTGCATACAAACGGGATGAATGTCAGACTCCACCTTCCACTCCCCTGGGCATTGCTAACACAGAGGCTTTAGGACTTAGTTAATTAGAGGCACTGCTGACTGGCAAAGGGAAATTCTCTGTCTTCTTTACTAAGTAGCTAATCCGTTTGATCCCTGTGTGGGACACCCTGTGAGATCGTTTATGATTCTAAACTTAACTTTTTTAAGTAGTTTTGGTGGAACCAAACTGGGGCCATTTCAACAACGTGTTTAAAATTGCAACTGTTTCCTTTTCTGCATTAAATATGAAACTCTCCTGTAGGTTGCATTAGAGGGGGGGAACAAACAGCTAATATCATCGTATTGGTTGGACAACTTGTTGCTTGAATAAGAAAGCAACCATGACAGTGAGTATAGTAAAGGGTTTGTGAGCAGTTATAGGGGCAGATATGCTGGACTTAGAGAGACTCAGGACTTATCTAACAGGCTCCTTGATTCAGGCCAGAGGGAGGAGCTGCCTTGTAGTAGCATGCTAACAGGGCTGTATGATTAGTGAGGGAAAAAAGATCAATGGAAACCCTTTTGTCAGTGTTAATATGCCTGAGATTAGAAATTTGACAGCACATCACAATGAAATATCAACGACTGACAAGCTAATTGATAATAGGAATACAGTCAGATTACTGTCATGCTTGCAAAACTTTGCGAATGATGGCCATAGATCTGCTCAGTATTAGAAAAAAACACATAGTACTAGTCCTTGCGAATAGGAGGATTAGGAAGAAACGGTTCTCAAAATACATCAAATGGAATTAAATAAGAAAGCCAAACAGATGAAACATAAAAGTATGTGCAATTTGGAAGTAATTAAAGCAACTGTATTAAACCATTTAACATATGAGAGTCTTATGAAATCCTGTCAGTGACAGAGAGGTAAAACAATGCACTGATACAGTATGAGTGGATTATCTCACAGACTCCAGTACAGCGTCAGTGGAATGACTGTCTGACTTGTTCTAGTCAGAACAGACCTGTAGAGGAATATTGATCTGGTCACATTTGTATCTTGTGCATCAAGTCTCTAAATGAATGTTAAAGTTGGTTCACCTACCTGTTTTAATCTGTCATAGTCAACAGCTTCTGTTGGCACGCCGTTGGCACTTAAGGATGCAGTAGGTGTAGGGGTGGATTTAGGTCTAGGAGGAGAGACACAAAACCAAAAGAAGTTCAGAGGAAAAGAACCAGCGATAAGAATACAGTGGAGAAACAGGATGTTCATCTCTGGCTGCTACATTATTATTATCATGTATTTCAAATGTATACACATTTTTAATTCACTCAAAGTGCAGCATCTGACTACTAGACCACATGACTACATAACTGAAACTGGAACTAGCCTGTGGATAATCATCACAAACTGTCCATGTCAATGTTGTGCCAAAAACTGAAAACAACCGTGATTACTACACAACAGGGTATTGCTGTGACGCAAAAACTGTAAGTTAACACCAAAAATCCTGGCTTAATGACACTACTGCAGTTAGAACCAAACCGGACTACACACTTACCTGACATGCAGTAAAACACACACACACACACACACCACACACACACACACACCACAACACACCACACACACACCACACACACACACACACACACACACACCACACACACACAGGGCTCAACAACTTATAAAACTTAACAAGGAAAATGTCTCTGTTTTTCAAAATGTTCCTCAAAGACACATTTCTTTTCAATTTGCATATAATTGAAACTTGCTGGGTGCAACTTCTTTTCTTCTCACATGTCAGAACACAAGCAATAAGCCAGCAGTATGCCAGCCACATTGAGAAGGGTCCTAACTCTGTTCACACAGCAGCCAATCACTTTCAAGAGATAAAGCATGACAGGAAGGAAAAGTGAAAGAAAAGGAAATGAGCTCTTCAGTGGGCCATTTATTGGCTATGGGTTGGTAATACTGTTTCCAGTGTAAAGATGACTCACAGCTGCACAGATACACTCAGTCCAAAAAACTAACCCTTAAAATATTCAAACTGGGAAATAGGTGAATCATGTTTTAAAGTGTTCATATTATGCTCATTTTTAGGTTCATAATTTCATTTAGAGGTTGTACCAGAAAAGGTTCATGTGGTTATGTTTAAAAAAACACCATATTTTTGTTGTACTCCCCGTTGCGGGAGCTCCTCTTTTCACCTTGTGTGTTGAGCTCTGTTTTAGCAACTGAGTTTAGTTAGCGAGGCACTTCTGTTCAATCTTTGTTGGGAGTCGCACATGCTCAGTGCCTAGGTAAGGACTACTAGCCAGTCAGAAGCAGAGCATGAGGGCGTGCCCTGACAGTACCTAGGTAAGGACTACTAGCCAGTCAGAAGCAGAGTATGAGGGCGTGCCCTGACAGTACCTAGGTAAGGACTACTAGCCAGTCAGAAGCAGAGTATGAGGGCGTGCCCTGACAGTACCTAGGTAAGGACTACTAGCCAGTCAGAAGCAGAGTATGAGGGCGTGCCCTGACAGTACCTAGGTAAGGACTACTAGCCAGTCAGAAGCAGAGTATGAGGGCGTGCCCTGACAGTACCTAGGTAAGGACTACTAGCCAGTCAGAAGCAGAGTATGAGGGAGTGCCCTGACAAAGTGACACTTGTTTGTCTCTGAAGTAAAGGCTGGATTACAATACAGCTGTCTGGAGCAGTTTGTGAACAGTGTTTTCTGTTGGAGATGATAAGTCCCTTTTGGGGGGACTTTGGGCTTTTTCACTTTGTAAACCTATAAAACGCACAAAAAATATATATAACACAATAAAGGAAAGAGAAAAAGCCAAAGAGCATAATAGGAGCACTTTAACAATTTAACAGTAACAGTATTAAACAGTAGTTTGGTAAATTGCTGCCATGAATGCTGCTTTGAAGATAATAATTATACGATATATAAAAAATAATGTGACAGACACCATTCTTTCCTTCCTGATACCAATTCCAATACCTGAACTTGACATCCATTAACAAATATATACTGTGTGTTAAATGTATATATATATATATATATATATATACATAAATACACACATATACACACACACACATATATATATATATACTATATATATATTTATACATATATATGCATACATATGTAAAATTTTACCAGCTGCTTGCTACCATTGTTGAACTGCCTGTCTCAGGTTAAACCATTCGTGAAACATAAACAGATAAACACAGAGAACGTGTTTTTATATTATCTACTTAGACAGTCAGTCATAAAGAAAGAACAGAAACAAGCTACTTCCAAGTATATTTTTTTTGGGGCTAAATGACGTGGTATGAGATCGGTGCATAGACTCACATACTCGCCGATACTGACAACAGCGTTTTAGGCATTATGGGATGCTTTTCAGGTACTGGTATCGGTATTGAAACAACTCTATTGAAAACATGGGCAGGGTTAAATGTTAATATGCTTAACACTTCACTTGGCAGGTCACATATTAAAGTTATAATCAGCGCTCATCTGCTCTGCACTCTCTCTCTCTCTCTCTCTCTCTCCACACACACACACACACACACACTCACACACACACACACCACACACACACACACACACACACACACACACACACACACACACACACACACACACACACACACAGCAGGGCCTTATCTGAGGGCCTGCTGGATCTGTTCTGGCTCCACATTGATAACACTGGGCCAGGTCTCCTGTGCACTGGGCTTACTGCGTTTTTGTGTCTGATGGGGCGGGTGTACAGTGTATGACACACACGATTGGTTTTCCCTGTTTTAAAGAAAAAGAGCAGCAGGCAAAGCAGCATGCAAACACAAAGACTAGATCTCATGAGATATCAAACCACAGGAACACATGATCCATTCCAAAGGTTTGATCCAAGCATTAGAAAATAAAACCACGCCCATCACAGCAAACCTGGCTTGTTCTGCACAAGTTTGCAGGGCCTTTTCTCTCTACCTGTTGGAGGAATCTGCTCCCATGGGATTTCTCCACGGAGCCTCTCGTCTGTGTGAGCAGCAGAGACACAGCTGAGTATCAATGTGACACCCCCCAGCCTAATGAGTCAGGGCTGATCAGAACGCCCACTCAGCTTTGTTCTGAAGGTTTCTCTCTACGGAACCTACTTTTAACTATACAAATATGTTCTACATCTATGGTTTTACCCTGAGTACACTCCAAAGCATCTATTATTGTCCTAAATAATTATTACAGTTGGATCTTGAAGTATTACTGAGCAGTTTCCAGATAATGTGTTTACTGGGGTAGAGAACTAGACAGTCTCAGGTGAGATAAATGGATGTCCTATGTGTTTCATATAAGGCTGGATGTTAGCAGTAAAATGTACATGTGGTTGGGATTCCTTCATCCAGCATACAATCCAATCAGTAGCCTTTGATAACTGCTTAGCTAAATGTGATACGCAGCTATTCCTCTTCATTGGCACACAGTCCGCTTTGCTTTCACTGGGTGTCTGACGCACATCCAACGTGCACATGAAGGCAACATAAGCTTTAGTGATGTTAGACAGTGCTGAGCAGCCCCAGCAGTGCATCATGCTAAAGCTAGCGGATGCTAATGTGTTTCAATATGCCCCTATGGTGGACGTTTCAGGTAGACAACACATTAATTCAAATGAATGAAACTTCTGGATCATTTTAGATGTAAAATGTACACTAACATTACACAACAAATACAGAGACAGCACATGTCCAACAAAGGAGTGGTGAGCTGCTGTACCTTCCGATAACTGGAGATTTGCTACCATTCATGGTGTTTGTTCTTTCCCATGGCTTCCTGGGCATGTCTGCAGAAAAAGGAAACACAAATGAAAACCAAACTTCTCTACCCATGTGACCAAATGTCCAATATCAACAGTGATGTGATTAAAGAGATTGCCGTGGATCAGGAGGGTTCCCTCTGACACTCACCTGGTGTGCTACAGGCTGACACTTTAGGGGTTGTGTTGATCTCGCCCCCCTCCTCCTGTTAGACAGACAGAAAAGGGTCAAAGGTCAAACATGAGTCCCACTCAGAGGGAGATCAGGGAGTTTCAATACAGATTCACTCATCTTTAGCTGTTTATCAGTAACACAGATAGCAAATGTATCAAATGCGGGGAAATAATAAAGGGGTTACTAATTTCCCTAAAAACACCCCCTACATATCTATACTTCTACATCTGTTTTTCATTGAGGTTTATTTGATAATTGTGCTACTAATGTCCCATGGCGGCGATGGAACACCTGTGTAGTCCAGGTGATTGGGACAACCTATAATCCATACACTGACTTAGCCATTGTTTTCTCTCTTTTCAATATGCATGCTGAATTTAATTAAAAGTCTTACTCTATAGTGACTACAAGTCAACACCTCATTGACATTAAAAGCCTTCCAGGAAAGGGAGGGATTATGCTCTGTGATCTGCTGGAAGACATTTAATAATCCTTTCACTGATGTTAGCTTACAGCTGATCAAAAAAACAGCCAAGTGGAAGTGACTGCAGACTGGTGAGTATAACATGTTGTTCTAATGTGTGTTTTTAATGAAACAATATATTTATTGTTTTGCACATAGAAAATATACAGTCACAGGAACAGAAAAATATGATATAACACTATGATACATAGAAATGAAGCCGGTTTTGAATCCAGGCCTTGTTTTCTCTGCAGATGTTAGGGTATGTGAGAGTAGTGATTAGACTGTAGTGTGTACTGTGGACAGGAATGTAGTGAATGTGGTACAGCCTGTACACTGGGGAAACCATGGCTGTTACTACACAGAGGAGTGTTTGTGTGATTCAACAATGAGCCGTGAGTAAGGATATTTTAGACCTAAATAAACAAAATGTAGCCAGGACAGAAGCTGGTACTTACTGATCTCTGATCAGGTTCAGGGGACGAGCCCTTCTCTGCAATTCTCCGCCTGTGAAATATAAAGCCCAGATACATTTAAACTCAAGTTGCATGAAATTATTTTTCAAAAGTAATTCAAAGAGCCCCTCAGGGGAATTCCGTGTAACATAGACTGTATATGTATACATATTCTCGTTTTATAGTTTTTCTCCTCAGCATAAATGCTGTCTGTCCACTCTAACATTTAGAGCTTTGCTGTATTTTCAAAGTCAAAACATCCTGTTTTGGGTACCTTTAATTATTTGAATCTGCTATTCCTGATCCAGCGACTACACATGGAATGTACAGTTTGATGGGCCTTTAGGTAAGGACCAATGGGATCTAATGATAATCCAATGTCACCTCAATATAAATCAATACGATTAAGATAAAAATAAGAAAACCAAAGACTGTTTATTTCAAAATATTGAAAGTGTATGAAACAATATCTGGATTTCATCAGGAACCGTTTGGCTGCCTTCCCAGAGCCTTGATGAATGACTGCAGGGTGCTGTAGCTGGGGGAGTGTCACTTAAACAGCCCATTTGTGTGATGCCCTGCTGTGTTTACCCCCACCCAATGTTGACTTTATATTTCACAGTTATTGTCAGTCTGAATAAAGTCATAGTTTTATTTTGTTTCTGGCCTGGATTTAGTGTTGGGATTAATGTGTTAGTGGATTAATAACTCCACCTGTGCTGTATATCGTTAAACCCACCTGTGTGAGGAGTATTAGTTGTATTATTATTTGACTGTGCACATGATGAGGAAGGGCGCCGCCCGAAGCGTCGGTTGTGTGGCAATAAACTATGAAATGGAGTGCTTTCCTAGTGCCTTTATTCAGGAATGACATACGTGCCATAAGTAAATGTGAATGTGGTAGAGCGGTTGCCTGCCAATCGGAAGGTTGGTGGTTCGATCCCCGCCCCTGCAGTCATTGTTGAAGTGTCCTTGGGCAAGACACTGAACCCCGAGTTGCCCCCGGTGCTGCGCATCGGAGTGTGAATGTGTGTTAATGTTTATCTGATGAGCAGGTGGCACCTTGTACGACAGCCCCGGCCACAGTGTATGAATGTGTGTGAATGGTGAATATTAGATGTAAAAGCGCTTTGAGCAGTTGGAAAAGACTGGAAAAGCGCTATATAAATACAGCACATTTACATATAGCGCCTTTCTAGTCTCAACGACTACTGAAAGCATAGTACAGGAACCATTCACCCACACACTGTGGCCGAGGCTGCCTTACAAGCTGCCACCTACTCTTCAGATAAACATTTACACACCGATGGGGCAGCATTGGGGGCCACTCAGGGTTCAGTGTCTTGCCCAAGGACACTTTGACATGGGACTGCAGGGCCAGGGATCAAACCACTAACTTCTGATTGGCAGGCGACTGCTCTACCACTAAGCAAAAGCTGCCACACATAAGTGTACGTTGTGAGCTTGAGATATAGATAGATAATAGATAGATAGAAAGATAGATAGACTAAAAGACAGACAGACAGACCGATTGACTCAGTGATATATAGTGGTTGAGGGGTTATTTTGAGTTGACAACTGTGATGGCTTGTGGGAAGAAGCTGTTGTAGAATCTGACTACACCCAATACTCTGCAACGTCTTGCCAGAAGGCAGCAGAGAGAGCAGTCCATATTTATATGTATTTCATCTATAACGAAGCTAACAATATTATGTGACAATGGGACTAGGGCTGTGACGGTATAGTGTTTGTCTTACCACGGTGACATAGCAACATGTCGTTGCGGTATGTCAGTTAACTGCAACCCCCTTATGAGGTTAGCGTAAGTTAAAGCGAGAATGGCAGGGTGCCTTAAGTGACGTCAGTGGTGTGTGGAGAGCGAGCGGTAACAGAGAGAAGCGTATGAGTGCCGCTGTGAGGAAAAGTGAGAGGAAAAAGAGAGAGCAAAGTTGATGTAAAAGGTGTTAAAAGTTAACAATAAAACAACAAGCTAGAGCTTCTCAAGACACCATGGCTTTATCTTTTGTCAATACCGCTGGTAAAGTAAACAGCGTTACCCTGAAAAACATGGGCTTAACCCTTAGCACAGTGTTTCCATTTCAGCTCAATGTGAGAATCTTTACTGTGTTCTGCTGTCTTTCACAGCCCCTCTGTTTTCTTTCCTCTCCGTTGATCTATTCTGCAGAAAGAAAGCTCTATTGGCAATAAAGTAAAAAGAACAAAAAAGGTTTGCCAAGCTGAAGTGACAAGCAACTTCTTTTTCTTTCCATAAACTCTTGAATGTAGGACAGAATACAACTACACAATGATTATTGCTTTAATTATACTTCATATCATACAATATCGATTCTCCTGTAACTTCTGCAAGCAAAAGACACAAGTTATCATCACAGCCCTAAATGGGACTCTACCTTCTAGCCAATAGGGCGCTCATCTCCTCCATAAGCCCTCCTCCTCCAGGCAGAAGGCCGTTGCCTCTGGCTTCAGATTTGGCCCCCGCGGTCCCTCCAGCCCCTAACATGGCTGCTGCCAGAGCAGCCCCTGCATCATCACTCTGAAGGGATACAGGCAACACCTCATGTGAAACACAAATGTAATGAGTTCTATACAATCACACGGAAATATTACCCTGATACTGAACTAAAATCATATGATTGGTCTTTTTTATGTTCATCCCATATCAGAAAATCCATTAATAAAAAAACGCTGTTTGTGTCATTTCATTATACGCACAAGCAAATGTGCAGTGTTTTGCAGCAAGGTTGGTCTCCTCTGAGTCTGATGTCACAGATGGTAACTGTGTGTGTGTGTGTGTGTGTGTGTGTGTGTGTGTGTGTGTGTGTGGTGTGTGTGTGTGTGTATGTGTATTGTATGTGTGTGACGATTATAAAGATAAGGTGTGATGGCTGTTTGTGCACGTGCAGTTAATAATGTGTAATAATGTGTTCATGTACTATAGCTTGTATGGTACAGATATGAAAAGCTATGTGAGTATAGACATGTGTTGTCAAGCCTTCCATTGATCAGACAACCATTCAGGCGCTCACCCTTGGCACTTTGCGCAGTTTGGCTCCGGCGGGGCGGCAGCCAGTCCTGAGACGGACGCTCGTCGCAGGGCAGAAGAGTCCGGCGGGAAGGGGAGGTGCCGGGGGAGGAAGGGGGGCTCCAGGAGAGGAGTGGAGGACTTGGGGAGGAAGGGGGGTCCCGCCTGGAGTCAGTGTAGGAGGGAGTGGAGGAGGCGGGGGAGGGGAGGGTGGCCGGCAAGAGTGGAAGGGATGGAGGTCACAGTGGAGCTGGGTGGCAGGGTGGAGGTGGGGGAGGGGTAGGGGTGGGGGTGGTCAACCCTGGGGTCTGCACCATGTCTGTTGTGGGAAGGGACAAAGGGTGGGGGATGGGCAAAGATGGAAAATGAAGTTCAAACTGTCACTATTTAGGAAAGCATCACAGAATCATTCAGTTTTGGTCTGGCCCCTCCCTCCCTGGAATCTTCTGCTTAGTCTGGATGGATGGCAGTTCATTTACTGGATAATCGCTGTATAAAACACACTGCAAAACTTGTTTTGTGAAATAACAACTAACTTTGAGCTAGCGAGTTACACACAGAAAATGTCAACTTTTGAAGAAGATGTTGACGGTGCAACAAGACTGGCCTGCTTGGTTCTTTTAGGGAATGATTGTACAGATTTACAAAGAATATGTATAGGACATCTCCTCTCTAACTGGGACGTTTTATAAAAACATGTATAGGACATCTCCTCTCTAACTGGGACGTTTTATAAAAACATGTATAGGACATCTCCTCTCTAACTGGGACGTTTTATAAAAACATGTATAGGACATCTCCTCTCTAACTGGGACGTTTTATAAAGAATATGTTAGATCATCTCGTCTCTAACTGGGACGTTTTATAAAGAATATGTATTGGACATCTCCTCTCTAACTGGGACGTTTTATAAAGAATATGTTAGATCATCTCGTCTCTAACTGGGACGTTTTATAAAGAATATGTATTGGACATCTCCTCTCTAACTGGGACGTTTTATAAAAATATGTTAGATCATCTCGTCTCTAACTGGGACGTTTTATAAAGAATATGTATAGGACATCTCCTCTCTAACTGGGACGTTTTATAAAGAATCTGTTAGATCATCTCGTCTCTAACTGGGACGTTTTATAAAGAATATGTATAGGACATCTCCTCTCTAACTGGGACGTTTTATAAAGAACATGTATAGGACATCTCCTCTCTAACTGGGACGTTTTATAAAGAACATGTATAGGACATCTCCTCTCTAACTGGGACGTTTTATAAAGAATATGTGTAGGACATCTTCTCTCTAACTGGGACGTTTTATAAAGAATATGTGTAGGACATCTTCTCTCTAACTGGGACGTTTTATAAAGAATATGTGTAGGACATCTTCTCTCTAACTGGGACGTTTTATAAAGAATATGTTAGATGTTAATTTTGGGACTGATTGGTGGGATTACTGTGGACGAAGTCCACATGGACATACTCTGTTAAGAGACAATGAGGTTTAACCTTTTCTCCTATCCCAGAATGCATCTGTGGTGAAGCCATACCTAACTCCCCAGCACTGTGGTGATAGAGTTGGCTCTGAGAGATTTTCTTGTATACTTATATACAAGTATACTAGCACTGGAAGATTGTCATAAATGATAAACCTGCTAAAACAATCATCTTTAATAGGTTACTCTATTGTCATTGAATCTGTGGTGCATTAATAAACATGCAATACATGGAAAATCATGTCACATCATATCACAGCACCTTGTATTTGACCAACATGCAGCATTAGTGACAGGTCCATTGTTCAAACAGGACTGGGCAACATGACAAATGTGGTTAGTTACACATGGTTATTGTATTGAAAACAGATATCAGTATATTAAAGCTCAACGCTATCTGGATGGAATCCATTCTAATAAATGGAGCAGAGACATTGAGACATTGAGACATACACACACACACACACACACACACACACACAGTGGAGTTGTATTAATCCTAATTCATAGATGCCTAAAGAGGATTTATAGAAGAACATTTATAATCTGATAAATATTCATGTTCCCTTCAAACTAAATAACCAGATGTTTACTAAAGTTATTATAATAATGAATAATAATTACATTGCTCTCAGTTCTCATTACAAACCTTGAGTCATGGTCAATAATCTATGGTGGAATGTGAACATGCTGAGCTCTGATCAATCTGAGGTCGTTGGTGATTAGAACAGCTCCCGATGCCAATCAGAGAAAGGGAGAAAGGTCACTGGAGCACTGCTATGTGTTAGACTGAACCAGGAACTCAGTGAAAAATTCCATTGAAATGATTGTTTTTGTTTTCAATTAAAATGATGTCCGTCAAATGGACATATATGCATGGATTCATGTATGAGCCAGGCCTGAGCAACAGCCACTTCATCCCACAACTGTCACTGAGCAGCTGTTTTAATAAGCTGTTGAGGAGAAGTGTGGTTACAGCAGCCAGGGCTGACATGTTCCTCCTCTGACACCATCAGCCTGCGTTATGAGACTCACTTTGTGCTGTGGCCCGCTCAGTAGCAAGCTAACAGTTTTCACTACCCCCCGTGTTAGTGTGTGAATCAGAAAGCAGTGAGACACAGAGGGGACAAAGCCAGTGAGACAGAGAGACAAGAGTGTGGACTGGAGGCCTTACCCTGGGGCGGGGGTTGACAAGAGGAGCCTCCCTCTGGGCCTGTAGCTTTGTCCGTCTCCCCCGGCCCCGACAGGCCCACGTGGAGGGAGAGGTGCTCAGCAGAGGCAGAGGCAGCGGCAGCGGCAGCAGGGGGCGCTGTGGAGGGAGAGGGCACACCAGGAGCCTGGGATGAGGAGGGGAAGACGAGACGAAGGAGGAAGACGGAGGGGGAGCTTTGGGGGAGGGAGAGGGGGAGGGTGGGTGGGGGAGGCGGGGTGGGGCAAGCGTTGCCAATAGGGGTGTGGCTGTGTGGGATGGTCACGGGAGAAGGTGCAGGGAACATGGGCGGCCGTTGGGGGCCGGTGAGGGGGGCTTCTGGGTGAGAGGAGAAGGTGCTGCAATGGGGATGAGCGGCCGTGGACCCGCAGCCTTCCCTGGGGGACTGCTTATCATGACAGGGGGTGAGGGGGGTAGGGGAGTGAAGTTGCTCGCTGACCACACCACAGACTTGGGTGGAGGAGGTGGGACGGGGGCCAGAGCAGTAGCGGGCTTGGGGGATGGCTTGCTGTCGCCTCGGGACAGTGGCGTAGTGAGGCAGGACTGGATGGAAGGCAGAACCAAGAGAGGTGGCAAATCTTGAGGCCGAATGCCTTAGAGGCGGGGTTGGCGGTGTGACAGAGGAGGGTGTGGGCGTCCCAGGGGCTGGGCTGGTGGGCGTGGATGGGGATCCAGGTGTGGAGGACTGTCCTTCTGTACTCCTGAGGCGTGGGAGTGTACAGGGTGCTTTCGAAGGCTAAATGTACGCCACGCGGTAGGACAAGCCAACAACAAGACAGGACAGTAGGGAAGGAGTGACGGACGGAAGGAAGGAAAGAAGCAGCCGTCATGCACACAGAAGGGAAAGACAACAGGTCAGGAAAGAGAGAAGGAAGTAGGGATGGAAGAAAAAAGAGAAGGGGGCAGATGAAGCAGGAAAAAACAGCACAGAGCTATACAAAAGTCTTATTCCAGGCTATGTGTACTTTGTTGGGCTGAAGTGATGTGCCTACGTTAGTGGACAGGTGTTAGCACTGTGGACAGAGCCAGAGACAAGCAAGACAAGAGAGGACAACACAGCATAGATGCTTTAGTGTAGACTTAGAGTCCAACTAGACTAACGGCAAACACACTGGGCCCATATGGGAAAATAATTTTTTGGGATCTTCCTCTTTCTTCTTCCTTATCCCTGTTCATCTCCTCTTGGTCAGCTAGCCTTGGCCTTTCTCTTGTTGTTAACATGTTGTTAACTGTTCCTGCTTCAGCTTCCGGACTGTGGTTGGGACATTGATGCTCTCTTCAGGGCTAACTCCCTTCACTTCACAGGACATGGGACTTTACTGGGTTTTAATGAACTGCAGCATTTGTGCAGAGACTAACTGAAATCTACATTGTACATTTACTACCACACTGAATTAACTCAACATCTTCATGTAGTCTCAGGACATCTTACAGGTAGAGGATGGTCTTGACTTAGGCTTCTCTATCAATAAAGTGTCCTGAGATAACTTCTGTTAGGATTTGACACTATAAATAAAATTGAATTGAATTTTGTGAGAGGATTAGGGCTGTAGTCAACCATAGTTCTACCAACTCTTTAACCAATTGATTGGTTAACAGGGAAAAAATACATCTACACATTATCTCTAGATGAACTAAATCATCTACAGAGCACTAAGTGTGCTCTACCAGGTAGCACTGTTTGTACACCAAAGCGTTTTTTCCCCTGAGGCCAGCGTATGGTTTGAATGCTTTGCAGAGCCACATTATTCACACCATGCTACAAACCTGAGGCGGGAGCGAGGAGGCACTAAGGGTGTATTTTGCACTGAGCGCTGCACATTTGTTTCTGCTCACTGATATTAAAGACTGTTCAACTTTGGACAAATTTTAACTGTCAAATTTTTTCTGTGTCCAATCACAGTAGAGGAAGGGCAAAACCAGACCAACCGTCGGATCATAGATGTACATGTGTTGAACAACAACAACGGAGGAATTAAAAAGGAACACTGCTGGTCTGTAAATATACATCTGTCCTTTCTCAGTGACTGTGCTTCAGCCTTCCCTTCATCCGGAGCGAGTACTCCACCTTGTGCCTACATTTTTACCTCCACAAATATTCTGTATCATAGCAACCAAACACTTTGGCACTAGGCCTTATGACTGTAAGACCAAGTAACACCTGGTCAACGTGTCACCCCCAAAAAGGATGCATCCCCTGACTTCAGCGCCACATTGACGCTCACGCTGGTGGTTTGTAGTGTCTATTAGATGGATTGTTGTGAAGTTGTTGATTACCTGGCCTTTAACAACATTTTTTTTTTTTTTTAAATACTTTGGTTTATGAACAAAAACTTCCGCCTCAGCTGTACTTTGTGTTTAGTGCTAATTAGCACATGTTAGCATGCTACCAGGCTAAACTAGAATAGTAAACCTGGTGAACAGCTTAACTTCATCATGTTAGCAGGCTGACAGTAGTAATTAGCTCAAAGCTTGGCTGTAGACTCTTAGTATCATTATATATGACTCCAGGTTGGTACAGTGGGCAGTGTTGGCGGGGGACCCTTGTTCTTTCCATGGTGAGAACCAGGGTCAGGTTCTCACCATGGATAATTAATTTCATAACTTTCTAAATAGTTCTAATTGGCTTTATAAAGCAGTGTGTCATGTCAATTAAATCCCTCCTCTGTTTCATGTGTCATGTGTCTATCCTTGTTTGTGTGTGCTGCTGTACCACATGTCTTCTGTGTGTGTGAGGATGATGTAGACTTGTTAATCAAATCCGCACTCTGCTCCACTTCCCCATACCAGTGATGTCATTCTACCATTTTCTCTAGTCCTTATTCTTATGACTGGATTTAATGTTTTTGTTCAGGGTTGACACTACAGTATACACTAATTAATTAAATAATTATGCTTGCTCTTGGGAGGAATTGTTGGGTCTCTGTAAATTATAGTCTCAGGTCTAGACCTACTCTATCTGTAGAGTACCCTGAGATAACGCTATAAATAACATTTAATGGAACCAAATTGATTACTGCATTTAACAGTAAGACACAACACTGATATAATATTAATCTTTCTGTCTCAAACATTATGTTGTAGGGTTTATTCAATCAGCTGCTTCAAGTCAGGAACCTGGCCAGGAATATGAGCAAAAACACATTCACGTGAACAACAGCTGACCAGCTGTCAGCTGACAGATCATGTCTACAGCTCATTTATCCTCTCCAACTGGATTCCATGCTCATTCCCACTTCCACACCACTACACACACAATATTTTTCATTGACCCAGATTTTTTCTTCACGCTTAACTTATTCCTGTGCCAACTTCCCCCGCTCTACACCTCCACATTGACTATCTCTTCCTGCATCACTCATCGTCTGCTCCTTTTACTAAACTTTGACCTTTCCCATACTTCTTCATCATTCCTTTCATCCTCTCTGTAGCTCTGGGCAGCCCATGTGACTACGAGGCTGCAGCGTTGCTCTGCTCCCCAACAGCTAAGACACAATACCAACGCAGTGATTACACGCAGAGATGGACACGTGCACACATGCACACACATGAGAAGACAACAGAGCCACACTGCAGCCAAGCTTCTCGGCACCGAACCAACTTCAACATAAAAACAGTAGAGCCACCTCAAAACATTGAAATAAAAGAAAGAATAGACAGCTGCGTGTTGTTCACACACACACACACACACACACACACACACACACACACACACACGTGCATGTGAAGTGTTAGAAGTTATGTGTGTGTGACTAATGCAAGATGTTTCAAAAAGAATGCACTCAACCCTAAACTCACGTGCAAAGACTAGCACACCCCAGTGATTAGCAATCTGTTGTTAGCGCCTGTGCAGCCCATGGGCAGATGAGCAGAGTGTGAGCTGTATTGTAGCTTAGCACCAACAGCAGAAGCTAACCATTGGAGCACTGAGGCAGAGAGCTGCTCTCATGGGAAAGAAGGTTCATCTAGACTGAACCTATTACAGCTCAACATTTAGACCATGTTAAAGTTCAACTGGCTGTGTCCCAACTCCACATGACATACTGAATCCAACCAGGGTCTGAGCATGTGCACGGAATGAAATATACTAGGGTGACCAAACGTCCTATTTTGCCCAGACATGTCTACTTTTTATGTAGTGTCCGGGGCGTCCGGAAGGGGGGGGGGTTATAAATTCATGAAAATGTCCGGTTTTCACTCTTTTTCATGGTACCATTGAGCGTGTACTTAAATTGACTGGCGCTTTGCACACAATACTACGGTACTTTGTTGCATGACGGAATTCCCAAGAGGCTGTCTCTGCAACGCGCACATACAGGGAGCAGATCAGACAGCGGAGCCGAAGCGTAAATGCAGCTTCACAGTTGAACTGCAAAAAACACTTTCCACGTACATACAAGTGGGAGACGGAGTGCACTGTGTGCAAAGCTAGCACATATGTTTCAGTGTCTAATACAGGTGCTGGAGATCTAAAAGCTCACATGGACACCAAAAAACCTGATGCCATTACACTGAAAAGGTTTTAAGAGATATTTAATTGAAGCTGGATTTTGAAGATGACAGAGAATAGGTCATTTTTAGAACATTATTTCATATTTATTTATTTGAAAAGAGCTGTTATTTTGTTACAGGTTGTTACATACTTTATTATATAAGTTACTTTTGTACCATTGAGGCACAATCATTCATTACAATTAATTATTATTAACTCTGTGATAATTAAAATCACAGATTACGGTCTAGACCTACTCTTTTATGAAAAGCACTGTGAGATTACTGTGATTTGGCGTTATATATATAAATTTGAATTGAATTGAATAGAATTTATAAAGCATGTTCATTAACCTCTGAGAAGCCTGTCTGAAATTGTGTCTCAAGGCTTGGCCGAGTGTCCTCTTTTTTTGAAATCAATATATGGTCACCCTAAAACGTACTCACAACACTAATTCTGCAAATTGAAAATCGTTTGATTTTGTGTTGATGAAGCAAACTATGCAATGCACAAAGGGAGTGGAAAACCTGCTTACAGCTGCAACATTTAAAGCAAATTGTGGATGCGGTAAAACATCTTTGTAAAGACAGCAGAAACGTAATTGGCCGTGTCATTCAAGTTAATGTTTGAAAGAAATGCACTGGAGCGTGTATTCTATCATTTGGAGGCAAAACATCACTAAGATTGATATACTAATTAATTAACTGATGAATGATACAGTTAGAATGCAGTTTAGGGAATGGGGACACAACTCAGTCCAGAGTCAGCTTCCCATTTTTTAGACAAGATTATTACTAGAAACTACCTCCATTCATAAAGGTTCCTATTCAAAGATTCGGCTTGCAGTATTTTCTTTGCATAAGAATACTCTGCTGAAGACATGTTTCAATCGATTGTTCAGAGTAGCAAGAACAGGTTTATGTTTTAACATATCATTAATCAGCAAAACTCTGCATATTCAGACTGAAACTGTGTGTGTGGGTGCATCACTCACCGGCGTTGGAGATGCGTCTGCCTCTTTCCCAGTCCTGCTGCTCTCTGTCCAACTGCTCTTGCTGCTCCCTCTCAGTCTTCTCCAGCAGCTCCCGTTCATTGCGCTCCTGCTGCTCCAGCCGCTCCAGCCGCTCCGCTCCTGCTCAGCCTGCGCCTCACGCTCCCGACGTTCCTGCTCCTGGCGTTCCTGTTCCTGGCGTTCACGCTCCTGACGCTCGCGCTCCAGCATCTCTCGCTCCAGGCGTTCCTTCTCCTGACGCTCTCGCTCCTGATGCTCACGCTCCATCTCCTTCTGCCTCTGCATCTCCTGAAGCTGCCTGGAGGAGGAGACAGGAGTGGAGACAGTAGAAGAGACAGGAGAGGAGAGGAGACAGAAGAGGAGAGAGGAGAGGAGACAGGAGAGGAGACAGTACAAGAGATGGGAGAGGAGAGGAGACAGGAGAAGAGAGGAGAGGAGAGGAGGAGAAAACACATTAATGCAACATTAACAACATATGAATCTATTGTGTCTTGTGAAATATCACAATATAAATTGTGTTACTCAAGACCAGAGTCCAGAAATATATATAATATTGAAGTAAAGATGTAAAGAATGAGAAAAAAAAGGATTAGTGTGGTCGGTGTTGACCCACAGGCAGTTACTGTTAAAAACACACAGCGAGGACTGCCGCACACTGTGTGTATGAGCAAAAAAAAAAAAAACAGAGGCCAAATGTGTTTTCATTTGTGTTTTATTTGATGCCAAATCATTCATGTGATGTTAAAGATGATGAAGTATGGTGTATTCAGGGAGCTTTTCATGTGCAAACTGTGGCTGCAGATCCAGGTTACACCACTGGGTGTCAGCAGAAGGACGGTGCATGTGTGAGACAGCAGCAGAGTTTTCACACACACACACATCAAAATTAGATTCCTGTCACATACTTCTCATTCTGTGTTGTTTGTAAGAGTCAGAAGTTTATTGTTATACATATTTATCTCTGTATTTATTGTGTGTTTATTTCATATTAATGTTTAATATGGTTATGTACGCACAATCAAGGCAAATCCCATCTAAGTGTTACTTACTTGGCAATAAATCCTTTTCTTATTCGAATTCAGGGCTTTCTAGATCGGGCCATGCTTGAACGTCCAGGAAGGATGTCCAATAGATGGCCAAGTAACATTCCGACGTCAGCAAAACTTTCATTTTGGATTTTTTTAACTATAAAAGGATATTTTGATTGGACGTTAAAACAACCGTCATTTAACGTCTCAGTGTTTGCTGGGTACGGCTCCATTCAGAGCCACATTAGTCTGAGCTGTCATGATTATGTAAAAGTTATTTATGGTTTGTACCAGGGTGTCAACAAAGTTCAACATTATAAAGTGCTTAATGAAAGAAATTTGAACAAAGAAGATGACTAATCTATGAAAGTCAGTCAATAAATATGTTATGCAGAAGATTTTAACAATCAAGTAGAAAGGTCATCCTTCTCTATGCCCTCCTTTACACACCTCCACCCAGTGGAAAGGATCTTATCATTGTAATTACCTAATGCACCTTTGGTTGCCTTATTAAAGTGAATTTAGGTAGCACCAAAGCTGATTCTCTCAAACCCACAGAGCTTAGCTGTGACATGGCTGCAGAGAGCTCAAGGGCTCAGATCCACCGATCAGCTTCACAGGATTATCATGAGCAATATGATGCAAGGGAAAGGTGTGAAGGAGATTTCAGAAAGTTCTTTTTTATGTCTGCTAAACCTCCATCTACCTTACTCCCCTGACCTTTTAATACGAGGGTGAGCATAGCATCGGACTGTCTCTTTCTCCATCAACATAGAGAGATGGATGAAGAGACAGAGAAACTATAACATGATACACTTCATGGCACCATGCTGACCTAACACACACACACACACACACACACATACAGTGTTTTCACGGTGTCTCAGTGGTCCATTAATGTAATTACAGAAACACAGGGGCACACTGGATTTACGGCTGATGGAGGCGTGGTTATGTCTCTGAGGATTCTATCCGGTCTCCTCGAGGGGCTTCCCTCGTCTACAGTAATACTATATACTACTATATACTACTGTACTACATATTCTCCTTGTGGGATCCTCTGCACTGTAAAAGCAGAACATCTTCATATAGCTTAATGTAATGTTGTGACAGTAGTAAAATCTATTCAGGCAGATCAGAGTGTGTATGTGTGTGTGTGTGTGTGTGTGTGTGTGTGTGTGTGTGTGTGTGTGTGTGTGTGTGTGTGTGTGTGAACACATTGGGCACATGAGCATCAGAGCTGTACAAACCTGACTTGTCAAAGACAGGTATAAATCATTATTTATAACTATTTGCTGCATTGCAATAATTGGCGGCCGTTAAGGATATTAGATTCCTAGTATGTCAAAACAGGTTTATGATTCTGACTTTTGGGAACAAGAGTGGTCTGATCAAGACTCAGAATGTCAAGATTTATCCAGAAAGCAAAAATAACCCGTAAAGCACAAGATGGATTGATTTTGAACAGAACTGTTGACTGTCAAGAGCTCTGTGTCTGGTTTTGGGCTTTTGGCTCTGCATTTGCAACAGAAAATAATGAGAATACCGGGGAAAAATAAATATATAGTTCCTGTTCTTGATAATAATAAATTCAACTTGGCTTCTTTTATTACTAGTTTATGCAATGTTGTTATAAAAATGCAAACAATATAAGGATCAAAGTGATGTGAAGCCTGTTGAGTACAACTTAGTCAGTACAACTTAATACTCTACTTGTGACTGGAGGGTGACAGTGTATTATGTCTGCTAATATGTCAACAGAATGATTGAAAACATAAACGTGTAAAGTGGTGGAGATGTTCTATGGACATTAATTTTTTTGTGTGCATTTACAGTATGTCACTGTTGGAATGAATCCACTGGAAATTACTTTTACAGCCACCATTCATGTCGACATAGAGACAGATTTGATCGAAGAATATCAAAAAAATAATAATATCAATTCCAGAGCTGACAATGTTACTATGAACTAAGAGCAATGAGCATCGTTTCATGTATTTTGTCACTTCCAGAGGACTAATGCAGTGACGCCTACATACCTCCCCTGCCTGCACCGTCTACATATTTCCTGCCTCTGATGGGTGGACCTAAAACAGGTTCCTCTTCCCTCCACGTCCCTCTCTGCCTTGCAGGGAAACTGCAGGATACAAAGCTGTGAAAAGCCTCATGCACGGTTTAACTGGCGTCTTACTCTCCTCCTGTCAAGAGTTGCCTTGGAAACCGTTGCTAAGGGAGCGTGGGCTGCGGCAGGGCCTGAATCCCTACATGCACATAGACATACAGGCACATGTACATTTTATTCTTTTCCTCTTTGCATTAACCCACTAGAGTTGAAGATACTCTGAGGTAGAGTAAGAGAGGATTTGGGGCAATAATGGAACATCATATGGCTTATTGTCAAAATTAAGAGCCAAGAAAGGAGGAAGGAGGTGTGCTGCATGACAGAATGCAAATAATGTTATAATAGGATCTGCAGTCAAAGGGTATGAACATCAAAGGTTTGCAATACCCTGAATACCATTTCATTCTTTCAGTTGAATCGTTAGGGATGAATTCATTAGCTACAAAATGAAATGATTAATTCTGCAGTGGAGATATAGCTGAGCAATTTATCCAACCAACCATTTGACCTAAAACATCATAATGAACCAAAACAACTGTTAGGATATGCATTTACACTGATACATGATGTTAGGGGGCGTGTGTGTGATGCTGATAACTCAGTCATTGGCAGGTGTGTGGATGACAGATTGAGATGCTGGAAACAATGGCAAACCCCGTGGGCGGCTGTGGCTCAGTGGTAGAGCGGTTGCCTGCCAATCGGAAGGTTGGTGGTTCGATTCCTTGCCCTGCAGTCATTGTCAAGACACTGGCAAGACACTGAACCCCGAGTTGCCCCTGGTGCTGTGCATCGGTGTGTGAATGTGTGTGAGTGTTTATCTGATGAGCAGGTGGCACCTTGTACGGCAGCCTTGGCCACAGTGTATGAAAGTGTGTAAAAGCGCTTATATAGCGTATATAGTAGTGCTATATAAATATACATTCACACCAGACACTCCTACACTGATGAGGACAAAGAAATTTGTTTTCCCACATCATAAACTTTTGTAAATACACCTTCAAAACCTGAACTGCAAAAACAAGGAAGGACGGAGCGGACGCCAAGCTACGGCATGGTCTTGGGGAAGCCATCTGCACATGTGAAACCATGCAGATTCTGGGCGAGTCAGTTTAACACAGCACCAACCCCTCTAGGAGTAGGAAAGACACTCATCCAGGCAAGTTAGTCTCATTCTCACGTTGAACGCAACATGTAGGGAGAACCAGGGAGCATGTTTGTACATCCACCACAGATGGTGCTGTAATGTTACTGTGAGTGAGCTTCTGTCTGTGTCGCCCAGGCCGTTTGACCTCCAGAGAGAATTCCCCAAACTTTTCCTAGCTGTTTACATTCACTCCGAGGCTGACGCCAGCCCCAAAAAAGAGTGTTGGATGCTCCTAACTCCTCTCATCTTTGAAACAGTTCATGAACCCATACCCTTCTGGTTTTTTCTTTCTCTGCGCAACGTTAAGCAGCAACAGCTCATTAATATCCATGCATAGCACTAACGCAACGCGTGTCTTTATGTTGCCTTGAGAAGAAATTATGTCACACTCAGGTTTTACCACAAGTGACAACTGTGCTAAATCTCCAGGGAAACTGAAGTCTGGCCAAATCAGTTGGCCAGCTGGACTTAGTGGCTCGCCTGATTGGCTCACAGAACCAGGAAATGTTGCATGAATGGATAAGAGCCCAGATGGACCATATGGCCATACTGTAGTGAGGATCCAGTCCAAGCGTATGCGCGCACATACACACACGCACTCACACACACACACATTGGTTTCACAGAGGTTTCTGTGTGTGTGTGTGTGTGCGGGCTAAAAGCTAACAGCTAACCCACTCTCTGTCCTTACTATGTCTCCATCCTCACTTCCATTCAAGACCATGCAACACATTTCCTCTCTATTCCAACACACACTGCCTTGCTCCCACGCACCACACAGCTATTTATACCACAGCCTATTATTTCCAGCTCATGTCTTTTTAATCTGAGAGTAGGACCCTGCCTTTGTGAACAGGTGCTTTATCTGCACTCAGCCGTCCTGCTCCACTCTCCTTGATCCATCTGTCTCCATGAAAAGTGATGAAGGAGGAAGATGAGTACAGACAGTGAGAAGGAAAAGAAGATGTGCATCATAATTTCCACAACAGAGACCACTGAACAGTCCAGCCTCTCCATAAGTGAATAATCTCCATGTTTACAGAGTGAGCCAGAGGATGACTGTGGAAGTGGCTGAACACGTGTACTCACTGAGGACTGTTACCTCATCTTCTTTAATGAGGCCGAAAAGACCATCCATCTCACTCATCCATATCTATAATTCTTTCTTTTCTCTTCCATCTTCCATATCAGGCTTCACGGCTCAGTGTGACACATAATGAGAAGCATTAATGAAGTAAGATGTAGCCAAACACATAATTTGACAAACATCTTAGGCAGGTTATTTTCCCCATTATAAGCTTTGGGTTTTTACAATGGGCTGACTGTGTCCAGCCAGAGAATCCCCGAGCAGACCTCTTTCCATATTGGTACAGAGGCTGGCACTATTATTCTATTACTATTATTATATTTGTGGGGTCCAAAAACTGGGAATACAGTATACTTGTGGGGTCCCGACAGCTTTGTGACGCCAAAATGCTTGACCCCACAACTTTAAAGGGCTGTTTGAAGGTTTAGACGGGTTAAGGATTAGGGTTAGAATTAGGTTAAGGTGAGAGTAAGGGTTGAGGTTAGACATTTAGTTGTGATGGTTACGGTTAGGGTAAGGGGCTAATGAATGCATTATGTCAATGATGGGTCCCCACAAAGATAGTGCCACAAACCTGTGTGTGTGTGTGTGTGTGTGTGTATGTGTGTGAATGACAGAGACAGATAGAAGGAGAGAAACAAAGAGACTGTGTGTCTGAGGGGTCACAGAATGAACATGTGTTTTAGAATAATCAATATTTTAGCATACCTCATGCTGGACAGAATCTAACTTCTAATAAAACCTTTAGGTGGACGTTGGTTTGTCAAAATGACCCAAGTGGCGGGACAGAGAGGTGTGGGACTATACTGGCCCCTTTACACAACGCTCATGTTTGGATACGAGGACCATCAAAGCCACGTATGGAAGAATCTGCATTCATGATGTTTCTCCTTGACTCTGATGTTATATTATGATAGTGTTACGTTAGCATTCATCACATTACAATGTGGTGAGCCGCAGCTGGCCTTTACCTGACCTGCTTACTGAATCAGTCATCATTGTTTGGCTCACATAACTGATACTAAAGTTAGATGTTTACGTGTCTCTGTGTGTGAATATAGTTCTGTCCAAGATGCCCATGGCGCCTGTGTTTGCATGTTGGCAATTCATTCTCATAAATCCTTGAACAAGCTTTCTGGTAACAGGTTCTAAACCTTGGCCAACGGCTGGTCTCCATTAATACAGCTCTGGGTGCATGTATGCAAGTATGCGTGTGTTCCAGAGCCTCATTATTACCAGAGGGAAAGAGTGGCCTTGTATGGGGATGAAAAAGAATGCAAGGCTTTGTCTGAGTGCATGTGCGTGGGACACTGATAGATTGGTATTGAAAACAAGAAAAAGAAATAGAGAAATTAAATGGTGGAAGAGGGAGGGGTGCAGATAGAAGAAACAATGGTGCCTCAATGGCCCCAATGGATGTGATCTTTGGTCCTTACCTTCTCTGCAGCTCCATCTCTTCTGGCATGGGACCATTCTGAACCTGGGGGCCCTGTCTGGACAACGTGGGGCCTGTAGGTGGTGACACACACACAAACACACACACACACACACACACACACACACACACACACACACACACACACACACACACACCACACGCACGCACACACACACACACACAACACACCCTCCTTTAGACATCGAGCTGACATCCTCATTATGACTGACTATTTCAACATCCCAAACACCAGGAAATAAGTGAAGCATGAGCTCACCGAGCATTGGACTTTGTTTTAAATAACAGTAGCCCATTACATGTCAGTCCTTAAAAAAAAAAAAATATTAGTTTGTACACATGAAATCAATGAAAGCAATATGTGTTGCCACTGTGTTATTAAAATTAAAAAAACTACATTTAGTGCAACATAAGCCAAACACACACTGAACACACTGCTCTGTTCATCTTCAAATTCCTCTGCAAGAAAAATACACCTGTGGATTTTACTGTGCTGCTGAAATGTCAGAGGATAGCCTATTATAGCGCGGTTTAATGTTACTTTAATCCCATTGCGGTTGCCATGGCAACAACCTTTTTGTCTTGCAGTAGCTCTCCAGGGTCTTTAGCATGTGGAGCTGTCACCTGTCATTTGTGTGATCTGTAGAACAAGAGTCAGTAAATATGAAGACGCGTGAGCAGAAGAGTGATCATTTCAGAACCTTTAACCTCAGGAACCCTAAAAAGATGTGAGATTGATAAAAAAAAGTATTCAAACCCTTCCGTTGAGTGAAAGTAGCACTACCACACAGGAAATAAATACTCTGATTAAAGTGAAAATCCTGCATTTAAGTGTTGTCAGTGCTAATGTTTCATAAAAGTGAGATCCCTAACAAGCTTGTTAATGATACTAATTGGGAGGGTTAGTAGCTACAAATACCTAGGCATTGAAATTGATGCCCAATTCAAATTTGATATATGTTGGACATCTAAGGTACAAAAATTACAACAGCAAATATTAAATTTGTCAAATGTATGTTTATACTTAACAAAGAAAGGTCAAACATTGGCACAGGTCTAAAATAACAGGTGGTAGTGTTGGTCATGTAGACAGCCCAACAGACAGGATGGAGTCCTAATGAGGGCCTAACCTAAAGGATCGACACAGCTTTCTGTTTCCATCTGATTCTCATCCACTTTATATCAACCTATGAGCCTAGAACTGAGTAACTGCTTCTGCAAAGAGGAAATACACACACACACACACACACACACACACACACACACACACACACACACACGCAGAGCAGATTTGACTGCAGTTAGTATTAAATGTGTGAAGCGACAGAAAGAGATGAAGCAGACTGAATCTGGGCTGCCAGCCTGACGACTCTTTCTGAACACCAACATGCTCACATACATTGACCCTGGTTAACACCATCATTGGTGTTGACATTAGCTACCTTTTTCACAGGAGAAGTGCTGCATCTGAGTCAAAACAACTCCTTACTTCAACAACCTTTGTATCCTCAGAGGGAACTCATTTCTGCCACCAGCAAAAGTGCAAAAGAAGACACATGTGACATGATGCAGAATTTCTACTAGCATAAAGGACCAGTGAAACCTTGCAAAAATAAGCAAGGATGAACCAAATGCACCTTAGCCCCCACTAGTGTCAGCACAGAAAGATTGTGAATATTTCTTATCAAACAAATAACTTTTCCTCACTGATGAAAAACATTATGCTAGTATTGCTATGTATATGCTAGTTTTTATTATTGTTTGTGTGTGATGTAGACAGACTACTGACAGTGCTGTTAGTCTACTAACTCTGTCTGTGACACCATTATTTACATAAGAGTCTTTACTTTAACCCTAGTCAGCACACAACCTCAGGGGAAGCTGAGGGTCAACAGACAATACTAACGCTAATGCATTCCAGATATAACCTAGAATAAATCTGTCAGGAGGTCAAAATCTTTGGGAAGTCCATTGTCAACATTAATTAAAATCACTTAATTTCTGTAAAATCCTTTTCAATGTGAGGATTTATCTCATAGGAGGTTGGGTTCTGAACATGGTTCTATTTTGGATCTGGTTCCTGATTATTTGAGCTCAGATACTAACAAATCTCTTATGGGACCTGAGGCCTGTACTACGAATCTAGATTAACATGCCCTGGATTTATTTCAGTTACCCGTCTTCACCTAACCTAACAACCGTGGTCCTGCATAAACTGTGTCGATGGTTAACGATGGTTAACAACTAGTTCAATCAACCCAAGGTTTCGCAATCTAGAGACGCGCATTCACATTAAAGAGGCGAAGTTTCCACAACGCGACAAATCACAAACATCTACCAGAGACGCATATTTTATATAACAAGAGCAAACTTTATTTCCACAAAAATATGAAGAACACAGACACGGTTTTACAGAGAAAACGCAATATAGTCACTGCTTCTTTAAACAGGAAGGAAAGCTGAAGCTGTAAATGTGTAAATCACAACACTTATCAATATCACTTCTCCATCAGTCAGGACCAAGAGCTGACCATAATTACACTTGTCCTTTCCATAATCTGTCCTTGCTTTAGCCTTTTATTTCAGTTGCTACCCTGGCAGTGGGAAGCAATCGTGAGAGAAAATAAAAAATGTAAGAACATAAATCAAACCGATGCACTGTGCACATTGGCAACACATGGCTCAACAAACTGATACTATACATAATTCTACTGAAAATCTATATCACACATCACTCTTTACCATAACTCAGAGTGGCACCATGAAATGATCTCACAACACTCACCAGTCAATGCCCTGTTACCATCCCATAGTTCACATTAATAAACATAAACATATGTCTCATGTAGAAACATCTGACCTCAGCTAGAGATCAGATTGGAGTATTTTTAATAATGCATAGCGTCTCCATTTAACACAGAGTAACCTTTTCTACATCTAGCTCTCTATCTGCCATGCTTATCCAAATCATCTCATCTTATTACCTCAGTAGAAATAGAATTGAATTAAGCCCACAGACAGCAATATCTGCGACTGTAATCGCTGACATGGTCTCTCGTCTCCGTCTTCCGCTGCCTGCGGGTGTAATTGCGTTACTGTCTGCTCTAATAGCTTACTGTATGTGCTAATGACAGAACACAGGCTGCAGCCAACAGGGCAGGAGACTTAAGATCAGATAAACAGGCCCGACATTCCTATTACACATCTCATTATCTAACACAAGGAACTGTTAACAGCCACTAGACCCACTGAGTCTCAAGGTGAATTCAGTCATTTTCCCTTCTCATCAAATGGAACTTCTCACAAGATCAGAATTGATTTAATGACCCAACACAACAGCACTTAGACTTGGCCCAGTTCCAAAAACACAATCAGACACATTGCTGGGAATGACAGGGCGGAGAGAGAAGGCATCAGGTAAAGCTAAAGGGAGGTATTTACAGACCGAACCAGACAGAGAACAAGGACACTGTTTTCAATATCTCCTCTGCAAAGCTGAACACACACACACACACACACACACACCCACACCACACACACACACACACACACACACACACAGTAAAACAACTATAGCCGTCTGTTCCCCTCCCTCTTGTATACCTACATGAAGGCAGCGTCAGTGTGGGCCTCTTCTGGCAGCAAACGTAGCGCCACAGTCCATGTGGGGCCCCGTCTGACCCGTTCCCAGGCCTCAGTGCCAGCAACACACTGCTGCCAGCCCCCCCCACCAGCCCAGCTCCCCCGGTACAGTCCTGGGAGCTCACGTACAGAACCATAGCTCAGATTTTGGAGGTTCTTCTTTCAATTTCCAGAGCCTTAGCCCTGCATCATCCACTGCTGGAGGTTTGTAAAGCTTAGACTGATGGGTATGAACTAAAGTTGCACAAATATTGAGCCGTCTTCTGCTGCAGTAGCCGGGCAACTTCTATATTCTTTGATGTCTTAATATCCTGATAGTACACCTTTAAAGATGACGCTGAAATGCCTGGCGTGGTCGTTCTTTGTGCCGGCTCCCCAACAGATTAGAATTGAGGGAAACAAAGGAAGAGGAGAGAGAGGGACGGAGAGTGGGAGGGAGAGATATACATAAGAGGCAGAGAGGGAGAGAAAGACAGAAAATTACAACTAGACAGAGATAAAGAAAGAGGAGAAACAGAGTGGCGCAACACAAAGGCAGAGACAGAAATAGAGAGAGAGATAAAGAGAAAAAGAGAGAGAGAGAGAAAGAGAGAGAGAGATATGCGTACAGGATGTGGTGGGACTCTACTTGATGGGTTGGTCAGCCAGTTTGTACTTCCTGGATCCAATCTATTATTCATATGCTGGATACAGAATAGGACACAACACTGCTGCCCTCAATATCATTACCAGTTGTGTGTGTGTGTGTGTGTGTGTGTGCAATAAAGGATACTCAGCGTCTATTTCAATTATTTATTAAGATCCCGGGAAGTAGCCAGAATTTTTTGAGCGATCCAAATAATTTTGCTTTTATTTGCTGAGTCTCTGGCATTTATGATTTCCCTCCAATGTAGCCAACCCTTAGCAGACTGTAACAGTAGTATATAGTGAATATGCATTTGCACGATCACACCAATTGAGCAAAGGTGAGATTAACTCTCCGTGTGCCATTCTATACATGTACAGAAAGTGTTGAACACAGTCTGAATACAGGTGTGCAGAGAGCACTTCTCCTCAGGTGTTGCATTCAGTCACATCTCAGAATCTCTTCATGGTCAACACACAGCTGCATGTCAGCACCAGCAACATTTGAAAATACTATGAAACAGGGAAAAAGACCAATGTTGATGGTTTAACATGGTTATATGCCCTTTCATCACCAACCTTTGACAAATACACTGTACTGCCTCTGCCTCCCTGCAATACCTCAAAGAGGTTGATGGTCGCTGTGAAATAGTTACCAGCTCACCAGGAAATAAAAAAACAAAAGCTGATATAATATATACAGCAGTACTTGCAAAAAGTAAACCTTATTTCTACTGACTGTGGCTGTGATTATGTGTCACTAATGCTGTTTGTACTGAGAGATACTGAGATGAGAGTTTGACCTCCTCCCAACACACCAGGAGCAGGAGACATCTTTACAAACATAGGAACACAGGTAAGATACTAGCCAATCAGCTACGAGGGTCAAAGAGCATCACACCAGAGCATCAATAATAGGTTTAGAGTCCATATCTGAATCTGTACTCAACCCTAATGTTATGTGGGACCTTCTCAACAATCTCAGTATACCTCCCTGGTCCCCAGACCTGAAGGCTGTCACACAGGAAGAGACAACCATCAATAAGTTCTCCATGCACTCAGGTAAATCCCCAGCCAATTATGGCTTTCCATCAACCTTCTATAACAAGCTTTCATTGCAGCTCTTTCCTCACTTAGCTTCAGTTTTTTTCAGTCTATTCTGACAGATCGATTTATTAGTTGCTTGCATAATGAGCTGGAGATCAAATATTACACACTATATGTTTGTTTGATATATTTACCACTACACTACCACAGCATGTCAGTAGATTTTATGAATGACAACACACAACAAAGGAAGGAATAATTCAAAAAGATGACAAAAAGGAGACAAAAGGTGAAGAGAAGAGAAAAAGACAGTGAACATGATAGGAGAGACGGAGTGATTATCCCGATGGTGGACATGGACAGACAGCGGTGAAGGACAGGGACCCACCCAGAGAAATCTGCAGTCATCAAACCTGCCATCCATCTATGTTTGTCTGAGTGAAGAGCGGACACTGTCCCATGCCAACAGGTCAAGGTCTTTGTGTACATGTGCTGATGAGCATTAGTCCAATATGTCCATCCATCATCCCGTCCCAGACAGACAGACTACAGAGCGCCCAGGGCTAGTGAATAACATCTGACGCTCAGACTCTTTTTGGTGGACTCAGTATGAAAAGTGTGTTCATTTTTAGCATGTGTCTCCAGTGGGTCCTGAGGCCAGTAACTCAGAGCTCAATGATGTACACACTCTGCAATCACAGACAAAATGCAACTGTCAAAGTGAACCTGACTATGAGACATAAATGTCCACGTCCAGGTCTATTTAGGCCATCTGGTCAAAGCACAGATAGCAGGAATACACATGCTGTTTCTAAAAGCTAGATTCCACAGCCTAAGTAAGATATTTTGCCCATGATGTCACCATCCAAGCATCTGTAGCAACATCTTGTGATTGGCTGCAGCCCAGGCTGAGCCAGAATGGAAAAAGGACACCTGCTTCATAGAAATACTGTATATTGCTCTAGTAAAAAGCATGACATGTGGCCGCAGGCCAGGACCAGATGTTGGCTCATCTTTATCAAGCCAGGATTCCTTCCAGACTAAAAACAACTTACTCCGGAGATTGATATGAAGCTTCCTCCACTGACTGACACTGGCTGATCGGAGGGATGCTCATTCACAGTACAACATGCAGACCCACAGCACAAATGATAATTTGTGGTTAGACAAGAGTGAAATTGGAAATGCAGAAAACAGCTTGGGCTTGAACATTGTTAATGTAAGGACCCATGGTGACTCTCCTATTCCTCTGTTTTTATTATGAGTCTGTGGTGGCCAGTGCTATCCTGTTTGCAGTTGCATGCTGGGGCAGCAGGCTGAGGGTAGCGGACGCCAACAGACTCAACAAACTGATCCGCAAGGCCAGTAACGTTGTGGTGGTGGATCTGGACTCTCTGTTGGTGGTGTCGGAGAGGAGGACGCTGTCCAAACTACATGCCATCTTGGACAATGTCTCGCACCCACTCCATGGCTTGCTGCTCAAACACAGGAGCACTTTCAGTGACAGACTCATTCTCCCAAAATGCACCACAGAGCGCCACAGGAAGTCATTCCTGCATGTGGCCATCAAACTTTATAACTCCTCCCTCTGACACACACTCTTAGAGGTTAAAACTGGACAATGTTATCTGTTTTGTGCAATAATACTGGCCTGAAATGTGTGCAATACTCAACTGCCACAATTTTTATTAATATTATTATTATTATTATTATTACTTTTCACCATTGCAACTCCTTAATTATGTTAATTATGTAAATACTATATCATAATATTTCGTTAACTATGTAAATACCGTACATGTCCACACTCCTTATATTTCTTTATTTATATTTCTACTCTGATATTTATACTATTTGTGCAACTGCAACACAGAGTTTCCCTTCGGGGATCAATAAAGTATTTCTGATTCTGATTCTGTTTTAGGTAACAGTGTGGTGAATTATAAGTTTTACCACAACTTCCCTTTACAGATCACTGCCAAACAACACTTTATTTAAATAAGTCTACAAAATATAGCATTGTACCAGAATCAGAATCCAGCAAAATGTATGACCTTTATCAAAAATATATATAAAACAAATGCAGCTCTATAGAAATCAAATCAAAACTTAATCTCTACAGACTTACGAAATACCCATGCACAAAAGAGTAAATTTATCTACACAGCATTTAAACAATATATTTGATGAATTAGCTACACAATCAAACCTCAAAATAATTAACTATAGTAACAAAATAACCAAACACAAACCTTGAAAAGACTGGTATGATCATGAATGTGTTCATGCTAGAAAACAACTAAAACTACTACAGTGGTGTGAAAAAGTGTTTGCACCCTTCCTCATTTCCTGTTCCTTTGCATGTTTGTCACAAACAAAACAAAAGTGTTTCGGAACATCAAACCAATTTAAACAATAGTCGAGGACAACACAAGTAAACACAAAATGCAATTTGTAAATGAAGGTGTTTATTATTAAAGATGAAAAAAAATCCAAACTATCATGGCCCTGTGTGAAAAAGTGATCACACCACTGTATCTGAGAAAAACACATGAGACACCTATTAGAGTCAAATACCACCAGGCACTAAAATACTACAAAACTCTAATCAATAAGAAAAAAGAGCTTTACAGATCTGAAGAATTTAACAAAATAGAAGAAGCTTTTGACCAAAACTTCTTCTGGAATTTGTGGAATAAATTCAATCCAAGAAAAACTAAAGATAAATTAACAATTCAAAATGGCTTGATCTGGAAAAATCACAAGCGTCTTGCTCAGGGACACATTGGTTGATATACTGCAGTGGAAATCAAACCCGGGTTTTCCACACCAAAGGCACGTGTCAAATCCAGCGCACCATTACCAAGCAAAATGTCTTTAGTAAAAATCAAATTGGCTTTTTACCGAAATATTCTACGTCAGACCACATTTACACTCTGTATAAGCTTTCGACTCAAAATGGCATGATGGGCTTTTTTATAAACTTATTGAAAGCGTAAAGTTTATGACACTATTAAATTACTGTACACGGAAAATAAATGTGCAGTAAAAATTAGCTCCAAAAGAACAGAATTCTTTAACAAGGGCGTGGAGTGAGACACGGATGCAGTTTGAATCCAACACTGTTCCATCCAATATTTACCTCAATGAACTACCAGCAATGTTAGAACAATATGCAGCCCCAGGTCTCACACTTCATGATACCAACATCAAGTTCCTGCTCTATGCTGATGATCTAGAGCTGTTGTCCCCAACAGAAGAGGAATTACAACAGAGACTGTCCATCTTAGAGCAGTGCTGTCAGAAATGGGTACGGACAGACTGACAGTAAATTTGAAAAATACCAGTGTTATGGTATTTCAGAGGAGAGCCAGATCTCCGGTAAGTAGCCAGAGTTACAACTTCACTCTGGGCAACACCAGACTAAAACAAAAGGATTCATAAGGGTTGAAATTAATGCATAAGGGAATTTCAACCTGGCCATAAACAAACTTTGTAATAAAGCTCGGAGAGCTTTGTATGCAATCAAATGCATATTTGGAAAAAAAATATTCCCGCATGAATTTGGCTAAAAATATACAATTTTCTGATAACACCAACAATGCTTGGCTGAAGTTTGGGGCCCGATTTTGAAACCAGAATTTATACACTGGGATAAAACTCCCACTGAAAAATTACAATTGGAATTCTGTAAAATTATTCTAAACTTTTGCTCAAACAGAGCAGAACTATGTATTCCCTTTGAAAATTCAAATCCAAAGAAGGTCAATTAAATTTTGGCAGCATTTAAATTAAGCTGATGAAAATTCCATTGCATACAAAGCTCACCTAAGCAACCAGCAGTGTTCAGATGTCCACACCCTGGACCATCTGGCTTGGAGATACACGGAGCTAAACATTTCGGTCAGTAGTAGATAGACATGTAGAGAGAGACAGGCACACTGAGCTAAACACAATCAGTAGTAGACAGACAGGTAGAGACAGAGACAGGTACACTGAGCTAAACACGGTCAGTAGTAGACAGACAGGTAGAGAGAGACAGGTACACTGAGCTAAACACAGTCAGTAGTAGACAGACAGGTAGAGAGAGAGACAGGTACACTGAGCTAAACACATTCAGTAGTAGACAGACAGGTAGAGAGAGAGATAGGTACACTGAGCTAAACACGGTCAGTAGTAGACAGACAGGTAGAGAGAGAGACAGGTACACTGAGCTAAACACGGTCAGTAGTAGATAGACAGGTAGAGAGAGACAGGTACACTGAGCTAAACACGGTCAGTAGTAGATAGACAGGTAGAGAGAGACAGGCACACTGAGCTAAACACGGTCAGTAGTAGACAGACAGGTAGAGAGAGACAGGTACACTGAGCTAAACACGGTCAGTAGTAGACAGACAGGTAGAGAGAGACAGGTACACTGAGCTAAACACGGTCAGTAGTAGACAGACAGGTAGAGAGAGAGACAGGTACACTGAGCTAAACACGGTCAGTAATAGATAGACAGGTAGAGAGAGACAGGTACACTGAGCTAAACACGGTCAGTAGTAGATAGACAGGTAGAGAGAGACAGGCACACTGAGCTAAACACAGTCAGTAGTAGACAGACAGGTAGAGAGAGAGACAGGTACACTGAGCTAAACACAGTCGTAAGACAGGTAGAGAGAGACAGTACCTGAGCTAACCGCATAGTAGACAGACAGTAGAGAGAGAGACAGGTACACTGAGCTAAACACGGTCAGTAGTAGACAGACAGGTAGAGAGAGAGACAGGTACACTGAGCTAAACACGGTCAGTAGTAGACAGACAGGTAGAGAGAGAGACAGGTACACTGAGATAAACACAGTCTGTAGTAGACAGACAGGTAGAGAGAGAGACAGGTACACTGAGCTAAACACGGTTTTTAGCAGGTTTTAAACAGTGTTTAGCTCCATACTAAAATGAGCCTCAGAGTCTTCAATCAATAGATTTGAAACTAAATTAAAAGACAAGTATAAAGAACAATGGCAAAATGAAATTAAAATACAACACAAGCTCCTCTGTTATCAATCCCTGAACAAAGATATCTGAATATTGCAAAACAAAAAAATCCAAAAGAAACAAAATACCGAGTCAGTGACCATGAGCTGGAAATTGAAAGAGGTTGACATTTAAAAGTGTGGAGACCAAGAAAGGAACATATCTGTACACACTGCCACCAGGATATTGAAACAGAATTACATTTTCTACGTACATGTCCCAAATATAAAGATATATATTATATATAAATATTTCCAAAAATTTGAAAAACATATACCAGGCTTCACTACCTACAGCTTCCTTTTTTATTAGGGGAAGATAAAAACATGGCATGGCTAACAGCTAAATATGTCTTCTCCTGCCACAATAAAAGGCAAAATAAATAGAAATTATTATATATTATCATTTTACTATTCTTTTTTTATTGTTTCAAAGTACCCTTTGAGGGACATGCACATGATTTGTTTAATATCTACAATTATATCAAAAGTATCCTGTTTACTTGTATTATTATATCAGATGTATTTACTCCTTGTTGTTGTTTATATGTATGTTTCTTCTTGTGCTTTGGCAACACAGATGGATTTTTGTCATGCAAATAAAGCAACATGAAATTGAATTGAGAGAGGTAGAGAGAGATAGAGACAGGTAGAGAGAGAGATACACGTATCAGAGTTGTGGTTGTGAAGAAGCTTGTTGTCATTAAATATTCAGCCCTCTCCTGGCAGCTCCTAACAGAGCTCTTCTTTTGGCAGAGATAGGAGTCATTTCCAGGTTAACAGAGTTGATAAACTGGAATTACTAGGACCAAATACATGGTACTCTTGAGATTTTATGTCCAGTTACTACTGATCTCTACTTTGAGTCAGTTCTTCAATCTGGGCCCAGAAGCAGGAGCCCGAACCAGCAGACTGAATACCAAACAGTTTGCATTGTAGGCCCAACCAAAAGAATGTATGAAGAAATAAAGCTCCTTTTGTTACACAGTTGGGAATGTGGCTGCCTAAAAGCCCTTTCACAGTCAGCGCATCCAAGCGTGCGCCAATGTGACGTCAAAAGACAGACATACGACATAACGTTTCGTACCCGATGACAGTCGAGTCAGACCGGCTCTGGTCGAGTCCAGATGTTAGTAGTGCATGCTCAGATTTAAACGCTTTACGACATAACTGTCATACTGAAATTAGTGAAATCCATGAAATAGTAAACTTTTCTCATTACAAACAATAACAGAAGATGGGAATTTCAAAAACGTTTTAGCTAACTATGATAGTTTGATTGCCAACGTTAGCTCAAAATGCCATTCAAGTGACAGCCTTTGTTGTTAGATTGCTAGCTTGTAGCAAAGCTAGCAGTCATTTCAAAAACGTTTTAGCTATCAATGATTGATTGATTGATTGCTAACGTTAGCTCAAAACTCCATTCAAGGGACAGTCGTTGTTGTGTTTGATGCTAACTTGTAGCCAGCAGTGAACGAACTTGGATAAGTAGGTCTATTTTTTTGATGACTTTGTTGCATTAAAATGGCGCCATGTGAGCTGGGAGGAGAGAGGAGAGGGTTACCCTCTTGGTTGCAACCACCACGCGGGAGGATAAACAGTGACGGCGCTCTCATGACATCCCATTTGCGCACGCCAGCTTGGCTGCGTCTCCTGTACAACGCCCTTAATGGCTTCTTGGCTGGATTGTCTCTGTGTTTCCTGCTGACATCGGTGTTTCAGCAGCAGAAAGTGAAATGGTTCTTTGAGGTGTGATTAGGACACTCCATCAATAACCATTATACCAACCTGGCACACACAGACCTACTTCAAATTCTCTATCTGGCTTCCAGCTCTGTCCCTTACCCCTGTTAACATTATCCACGCCTTTATTACTTTAAACCTGCCTCTCCATTAATACAGTAGGGACTTCAGTGCTCACACACACTGCTACTAATTTAAGAACTTCTCAATGACTTTCAATGTCATGTTTGTTGTGATGCAAGGACTCAAAGCTGTACGGTCATAAGCCTCATCTTGTAAAGCAGTAATTTCTTTTCAAACTGCTGCTCTGACAACGTTCTAAGACAAACTGATGATTTTCCATTTGATTAACAAGAAAAAGTATTTTCATTTCAGAAAATACCTCCTTATATTTTTCACAAATTATGAGGCTTCTGGGAACCCTGTTTTCATGAGCTTCATGTAACACAGGATTATGAACTTGGTTCAATTCATACCCTGAATGCAGTTTTAGTTAGGATTATCATCCAGTGTGAACAGAGCTGTTCTCCATTTGCTTCTGTGTCTATCTTTGACTCCTTCACTGTGTTCTACAAGTAGAGGGATCGTTTTAAAGCTCGGGGAGTCAGGAAGTCTAGGAAAGCAGTAGGAGTGACATCTATACCTCAGCCATCCTCACCTCCTGGGGATGGCTTCTGAACATTTGATTCCAACCCACTGCCCTGTTTGAATATCTCAGTGACATGGCAGATCATGTGTCAGAGTCACACAACCTCCAAACATGAACTTATTATAGTTTCAGATCTGCCCGGCAACAAGTTGGCCGGGGGTAAGGTAAACACTGAGGTATTTGTAGGGGGGTTAGCGTGCTGGACCTGACAAATAACAAGGGGGGTCAAAGCATCCAGACCTGCAACTATTGTATTTTGATTATACATTGCTGTTTAAGTCATTTTTCAAGGAAAGAATTCCACAAATGCTGTTTTTCTTTGTTTTACTGTATGATAGTAAACTAAATAACTGTTGTTTTGACAAAGCAACTTGTGATGGGACATTGACCAAAAATGTATTCATTATTCAACAGATTCAATACATGAATTGATAATATCAATAATCCCTATAGGAATTGTCTGACGGTTGACAATAGATTGTATCACTTTTTTCCATCTTTTAATCAAAGCTATATGAAGTTTTTACTGAGGTAAATGTTCGCACCCACGACTTCATGTTTTCAAAGCTGTATCAGTTCATTTTATTCCCCAAATTCACCCTGACACATTTGATCTACACAGATTTAACTTTTTCTTTTCTGATAATGATTCAGATAACAGTACTCTCTTTCTCCGAAATGTTAAATCTATATACCACCCTGTGTGCAGCCGGTGTAACGGACAGCAGATGACAAAGAAACATTGTAAGTGCTGTTTAAACATGTGATGTGTAATAATGCATTATTAATGCACAATTCATAGTAAATTTAATTTATGTTTATGGTTTCATGCACTTAATAAATAGTAAATGTGTTTAATGTAAAAGTACTGTAGATGTAATAGTTAAAGATTTGGTCTATTGTGTTATTTGTTTTCCCGGAACTAAAGTGTGGTTGTGGTTTCCGCTACGACGGAATTTGTTAATGGACCCAGCGAAGTCTAGCGTTAGCGCATATTACAGTGCTCGGAAAGTTAAGTTTGAGTTACACTGGCCAAGGGGAACAATTAGGAACTTTGAGGACTTACAGAACTCTTTATAGGACAAGCAGCCAACGAGGTATTTTGTCTTACATGTGCACTTTATTTATATTTGCGGCAAGTGCAATTTGTATCTTTTGTTTAACTATTTGTTTAATTTATTTTACGTGCTTACTATGTTCATTCATCTAGTTTTCACGGCGTGACTTGGATGCATTGCCCAAAGGAAAGAAGCAAGCAATTAAACGCCCGTTCAAAAGAACCAACCTGTGTCTGTGTTGTCGTGAAGAGAGCTACAAACATGATGCGCCTAATAAGAACGCATTAGCTTGAACAGCAAATATTAAATGTAATGAGTTGTGGGGTTTAAGATGTTAAAAGTCATCAAATTGTGTTAAGCAGGGATGGAGAATTTTCTCCTTTGTAAATAATAAAAAAGTCTTGATTTTATTTGGAGTCAGTTGGGTCTACAGTAACTGTAAGAAGGAACCACTCTCAGATGCAAAGGCCTAATAAATGAGAGACTGCAGAGCGTCAGACAAAAGGAACTTGTGACTGCTGCAGTCATCAGGATGTCTGGAATGGTAAGAAGGAAGCTTCTCCTCAGTACATTGAGAGGGACAGGCCAGAATGTAGTTGCAAGAAAAAGTGTTTCAGCAGGCGTTTTACCCAAACATGGAGGGTTTCAAGTTAAATCCTGATCCTGAGGATTCGCGAGTAAGACACACACAAGAGTTGCCTTTAATTCTGTCCTCCTCACTCCTGAGGGTGCTCTGAGACCCAGCTGATCTTCTGCTGATCCTGGGGTAGGCACTGGACTCAGCAGCAGGCATGTCTGTGGACAGCTCAGTGAGGGGCCTCAGGAAAGCCTCCAGCTGCACAGCAGCAGTCAGGGGAGACAAACAGCTGGGGACCTCGGAGCGTTCCTCTTCTATATCTTTTCATTTCTTTCCAAGCCTGATTGTCTCTCCATGTCTGAGTGTCTCTGCTGTTGTCCAGCAATGTGTATTCTGCCACTCTGTTGCCAGAGACCATGAGCTCATCCAGTGGGACAGATGGAGGGTTTGGAGGGGAGGGGTGTCACCATCCGATGAGCACAAACACATGCCAGACCCATGTGGTGCGCTGTTTACACCATGTTAAACCCCCCCCCCCCGACCCGCAAAAAGCAGCTGGTCATGGCCTGTTGGCCGCAAAGACTGAAAATAAAGGAGCACATATTACATGTCTCCATGGAGACTAGCTACCGCTGTGTCTCAAAAAAGACACTGCTTTTACTTTTCATCTTTTAACTTTCTTTTATTTTCTACTCATGGTTAAATATTTCCATTTTGGCCTCACCCCATTATCTGACATCCTATAAAGTAATCAGTTGATCATTTTCTTATAATAAATGTTAGCTGCAGTAGCAGATGCTTATATTCAACTGAGTGTGTGTGTGTGTGTCTGGATGTGAGTGAGCTTAGAGTTGTGAAATGACATTACTTCCTTGAGTCAGAGGAAGAGACACTGTCCTTTTGAGTCACAGCTGCGTTCACTGATGTGTGCCTGAGCACTAATAGATGAAAGCGCACGCACGCACGCACGCACATCATATGGGAGGTTGGGTGCAACTTTCTTACTTTACGTTTCTTCGCATGGAAAGCAAGATTAAAATTAACAACATTTGTATATTGTGAAAAAGAACTCTCTATGAAAGGCAACTGTGGTTTGACTGCATGAATGGACTTCTTAAAAAGACATCAGGAGGAGGGGTGGGAGGAGGGGGAAGCATTGCTCATCACTAATCATCATGTGCACTGCACATTCTGTAAAGCAGAGCCCGGTCCTACCAAGAAAGACATATCTAGAGTCAGACAGCTAGCAGATGGAGGTGTGGGATCATCTCTCAGTAGAAAGCAGCAAACGTTGCAGCAGCTGCACAGATGATACTCCATTGAAAAGATATTACTGCCCAGTGTCTTGTTCCATTGAACTCACTGTTAGGGACAATTAATGTCTGCAGTGAATATTGAGCAGGGGCCATGTATAAAAGAACCAGAAGATGGTGTACAGCCAAAACTTGAAAAGTACTTACGCACAGAAATATTCACATGTATAAAACCAGGCATACGCCAGATCACAATCAATGTGAAACTGAGTGCATGTGAAGGAGCTACCAACCCCGCCTGGCCTCCTCCCATAAATTATTATGGGTCATTCTTTGTCCAATCACAACGGGTTATCCCGCTGCAGATAGAAAAAAAACGTCTTGTGACGTTGGAGGTGCTGATCGCGGAGGTGGAGGCGAGAAAAAATGTTCTGGTTGGAGGTTTGTTGTCTTTGGATAAGCAATAAAAGAAAATGCCCAGAGTGGCAAATGTTGACCGGGCAGTGAATGCACCAAAGCATGGCAGAAAGACATAAAAAGGTTCAATGTCAAAGTGGAAATCAAGCCAATAGTGGCAGCCTCACACCAGTTACAGAACCACATGCATCTCAGTTTCAGTCCAAGTTACGCACAATAAGCAGTCTGACCTCACTGATGCAAGCCATACATTTTTTAAGTGTTAGTAGGCTCAGTGAAACTGAGTCCAGCGCGAGGGAGACCCGACTCAGAGGAGGAGAGGTTAGAGAGGCCAGCGTCTCCACGGCAAGTGACAGTGCGCACGGATCCGCTGCGCCACGCATGGATAAAATAATGAAATAGTAAATGAGACTACCGTAACTGAGATTTGAGCCAAATCAAGACAGTCAAGACGGCCCAGTGTTTGGTGGCACGGGTACGCCTTGTTCACTTCATTGCCTACAAATCATCCACTTGATCAATTACGCGTCACATGAGTTTGCCCACCCGACGCAGGGTTTGTTTCTGGGGAGATGGATCCGTGCGTCCCACCTCCTGTAAGCAATGGATGTCTGAGCATCTGCAACTACAGACTCACAGAAACTATTGCATGTTCCCATGCCGATATTATTGTTGCACAGTGAGTAAGATATTCCATCCGTGGGAAATACAGAGAACAACTGAAAATATTTTCTAAGTGGATTTTCATTAATTTCCCGTACTAACAGAGGTTAAGTAGCCTGCAAATTATAAAGTTATATACAAAGTTATTAGTGTGAAAGATGTGAAATATCCACATAAATGATCAAATCAATGATTTTATGGAATATTGGTGGATATAATTATGTTTTTTCATAGACAACGTCACAGACATATGCCTGTAAGTGAAGTGGAAACATTACTTTATAATGTTTGGTGATTTTAGGCACTTTTCATTAGATTTTGCCACGTTACAGAGCCACAAAAGACTGCGGACGGCCTGCACATTCTCACGTCAAGTTCATTTTTTATACATCACAAAGTGTCCGTAAAAACCAGAATATGCAACGTTTCTACATGAGGCCCCTGGTCCCTGGACTGTACTACATGTGCTATGGAGACAACATGGACTCCTAATGTGGAACATGCTAATGTAACACAGTAAAACACAGCACAACACTGCTGGTCCTGAACGACTGGCTGACGAGCTGATGTCACTGTAGGTTTGAAAAGCCCACAGTCACGCCCCTCCCCCACACCAACTCACCAACTAAAACCTCCCCCCCCCGACCCCTCACCTGCCCTCACGATCTGTGAAGTGGATGTAAGACAGCTCTTCCTGAAGACCAGAAAAGCTCCTGGCCCAGACGGTGTGTCACCATCCTGACTGAAAATATGTGCAGACCAGCTGGCCCCCATATTCACTCAGATATTCAACAGATCACTGGAGCTTTTGGAAGTTCCCTCCTGCTTCAAACGCTCCACAATCATCCCAGTCCCCAAAAAACCCTCCATCTCTGGATTAAATGACTGCAGGCCTGTCGCCCTGACATCTGTAGTCATGAAGTCCCTTGAAAGATTGGGGTTGGCCCACCTAAAGGACATCACAGTCCCCTTGCTGGACCCGCTGCAGTTTGCCTACAGGGCTAACAGGTCTGTGGATGATAAAATCAACTTGGGACTGCATTGCATCCTGCAACACCTCAACTCCCCAGGGGCATATGCAAGGATCCTGTTTGTGGACTTCAGCTCAACGTTCAACACCATCATCCCAGACATCCTCAGCACCAAACTCACCCAGCTCATTGTTCCAGCCTCCACCTGTCAGTGGATCACAAACATCCTGACTGACAGGAGTCAGCAGGTGGGGCTGAGGAATATCATATCCAGCACCCAGACTATTAGCAAGGGCTCTTCTCCCTCTACACCAATGACTGCACCTCAGAAGATCCATCTGTTAAACTCCTGGTGTTTGCTGTCAACACGGTCAACAGCCTCATCCGGGATGGCGATGAGTCGGCCTACAGACGGGGGGTTGATTAGCTGACTCTCTGGCGCAGTCAGAACAACCTTGACACGCTCAAAACTGTGGAGATGATCGTAGACTTCAGGAGGAGCCCCCCCATCAACATACTCAACAGCCCTGTGTCTGCTGTGGAATCCTTCAGGTTTCTGGGATCCACTATATCCCAGGACCTGAAGTGGGAGCCCAACACAGACATCATCATCAGAAAGGCCCAGCAGAGGATGTACTTCCTGCGCCAGCTCAGGAAGCTCAACCTGCCTAAGGAGCTGCTGATCCACTTCTACACAGCCATCGTCCAGTCTGTTCCCTGCACGTCCATCATTGTCTGGTTTGGATCTGCCACCAAATAGGGCAGGAGCAGACTACAACGGACAGTTAGGAATGCAGAAAAGATCATCGGTGCCAACCTGCCCTCTATTCATGACTTATACACTTTCAGAGTCAAGAAATGGGCAGGAAGACCCATCTCACCCTGGACACAACCTATTCCAGCTTCTCCCCTCTGGTAGGCACTACAGAGCACTGTACGAAACCAACAGACTCAAGAACAGTTTCTTTCCATAAGCCATCACTCTGATGAACAGCTGACTTCTGACTCACAGTGTCAGGTTCAATTCCTATGCAATAACCCAGCAACATTGTCAATTGCTAGTTAGACAGTGGCAGAGAGAGGGAGGGGGAGGGGGGAGAGGTAGATCCAGCCTCAGACGTTGCTGGTGGACCCGGCCAGCGCCAAAGTGACGTTAACAGTCAACTCTAAAGATGAGGAAATTATTGACTACACTGAGAGTCTAAACATTTGCCTGTGTTAGTCCGTGTACAGGTTTAAAAAGCGCAACCATAGTGTTGTCTATTGGGCCTTCATACAACAGGGATTGGAGGGGGGGGGGGGGGATTTATTCTTACTTTATAGCGAAAGACATGACAGAAAAAGTTAAACTTTGGAGCATAGTGATTAACATTTTTACTCAGGCTCCTACCTATCAAACACTTGAGAGATGTTAAACCAGTACCTAGTTACTATTTTAAACTTGATTAGATCTTACAGATTTGATCTTCCTTTCTTTATCCTGGTTGTTCCTCCATGACCCGTTTGAGATGTCGTGATACTAGTCACCACTTTTAGTTTCCTCTACTTTCTTTTTAATAATTTGCAGGCTTCAGTCATTACAAGGACAATCTTCAAACTGGCAGCGTTCTCTAATTACCTTGGGGTAAATATAGATAATGGTCAAAATGGAAAAATGTATTGATATTTTTTGCCATAGGGTGGAGCTACATAATGTATTCATGCTTCAGTGGTGTAGCAGTGAAGTTACAGCTTGGCAATACTGGATGGAGCTGTGTGACATGAATACTGAACCTCTTGACTTTAAAGCTAACATCTATAGTCAGCTGCAGGATTTATAAATGCTCTTTGATTGGCAGATGTGAGAAAATAGATCATCCCATTAACTGGCTGCTAAGAGCTCAGGCTGGAAGGGTTCATCAAGAAAACTCAAGGCTGTTTAAGTAGAAAGTGCAGCCTTCTTTCTCTGGGTTTATATTGTCATCCTGCTCACACAGTCCCAGCATTACGGCTGCATTGTAATGCTCAATACGTGTTAATCTTTCAGAGTAAAAGCACTGGTGTTCTAACCTCTGCTTGTCTTTGATTCTCACATGGGAACTAGAAACAATAAAGCTCCTCTGCAATTTTAAGATAGCAGAGTTGTATTCTGATCAACAGCCTATATCCCTAATACAACAACAATTAGACAATGACGTTAGACCTGTTTAAAGTGGACTTGGCCTGATTTGGTCCTGTAAGTAGGTAAGATCTGCAGCTACATTCTGTGGAATAAAACCTGGACAAAGTGGCTTTTTGTTGCTTGATTTCACGTAAGACATCTTCTGGGATCAACTGTTTAAATAACATCAAATGATGCCCTATGTTGGAAATAATGATAAAAATGTACTCACTACCAACACCAATAAATCCCACTCAATGTTCACAAAAGTCTAAGTAAGGAAAAGTGAATATGGACAAATCTAGTGCCAAAAAAACTGTTGAGCTGACAGTCCACTTCATATCTTATGCTGATTCAGAGTAGCAGTGGGGCGTCCTGGTAGCCCAATGCTGAAAGCTAATTCCACATACCCACAACATGGCCGTAAGTGTATCAATCTGTCCAACACACCACACAGAGCAGGCCTACCTGAGTCCTGGGAGTTGAGCACCTCCAGGGCGTGCATCATGGCACTGGCAAACACGTTGGCGTCCTCCTTGCTGCCAAAGTTCAGGCCGTAGACCTGCCGGGCATCCCGCCACTGGTGGAAGGTCTGCGTGGCCTGGTTGTACTTCAGCCCCTTGGGAATGGCACAGTTTATCACCACCTGGAGAGGTCCATGATGAGCGGGTGGGGAAAGGGAAATGAGGAAATATCTTTTAGAAATATTTCTGCGCCCAGGTGCTAACAACACCCCCACATACAGGAACAACCCAAACTCATCAAACACAGGAAAAGCCCAAACTCATCAAACACAAAGTGACAACACTGGGGCTCTGCAGCCATTATGTGCTAAAAGCTCCTTTTTACAGTACCTGCTCGTAAAGAGACTTTATGATCCACTCACTCTGTCTTTAAGGCGCTTTGGATGCTAACCTCTGGGGTGCCTAATGTCCTGGGCACATGGCCAAGCAGAAACGCAGAGTCAAGATTTATTAAGAACCTTAAAGATTGGGACTCCCTCCAGCCTCCATGCACACAGCTTGAAGGATCTTCATCTGCATCATAATGATATAAAATCACTTTTCATCTGATTCAGCTGAAACACAATTGTGTAATGTGGTTTAATCCTTGTGTCATCTCATGTCCAAACAAATAAGGGACTGAATCCAAACCATTCTCCTACAGGGACGCTTGTCTTTCAGGAATATCACAGTGACACAGAGAGGAAAGTGTTCTGAGACCTGCCGTAACAAGTGGGACTCCTTAGCTGAAAGAGAGACAGACCAGCGACCCCCTCCTACATATTTGTATAAAATGAAATTTTTTATTAAACTGGGCCTACAATAATACGCCCTAAAGCCTTTATACATACCTTTTTTAAAGCAGAGAATACTAAGCTATTTAAATATTGTTATATTTGTAATAATTGTCAGCATGATTTTATAAATCATCTTGCAATGTTACATACATACATCTGTGGATGGCCACAGTGACTACCTGGACTATAAACCAATAGGCAGCGAGAATTATATATTTGCTAACTGAGAATCAGCCTGAACCTGCTTTGACAGACGTCCCGATGCCTTTTGATTATTTGGTAAGGTCACAGCAGGATGAGTTAGTCCAGCGTCAGAGCCTCTTTTATGATCACATTATCCCTGTTTTCTCGTCTGCTGCCATTCTGATTTACTCTTCGTCCATATGTATTTCTGATGTCAATGATACAATTGTTGCTCTAAGCTGCTCTTTGTAACAGAAATACTGTTCTTACTGATGAAATCATTCCACTCAGTTCCACTTTGTCAGCAACGCTCACAGATGTTTAAACCCAACACCACTGTCTGTTCCAGAAAACAGAGATTTTAGATTTCAGCAGTTGAACCTTGACTTCTACTGTAAATCAAGTGCTGGATCTGACCAACTGACTCCCTGTGTGAGTGTGGTCCACCCACCTGGTGATCCTGGATCTTGCGTCCCACTACGCGGAAGGCGTTGTTGCCAGTATGGTGGTAGATGTGGACCCTGCTGAAGCCCGTGGACCCTCCAGCTGGAACCCACTTCTTATTGGGGTCGTCGTACACCATGACAGCGGCTCGCGCCTGGCAGATACTCTGTTCACTGCAGACACACAAAGACAGGAAATCACAGTACAATCATGCATTTCAGCTGCTGGTAATTCCCCCAAAACACGGCGTACGATGGTTTACTGATGGCGACTGGAGGGAGATAGACAACCATCTTTAAGACCTCGTTCTGAGCTATGACACAATGTGACTGCTAAAAACTCCTTTCGCAAAACAGACCAAATTCTGACTCAATTACCATCTGTAGCTAAATATTTCAGCAAGTCTCCTACTACTGCACAGGCTGCCACATTAATACCAAATATCACCTTTAGTTTGAAAACTATAGTGGCTTGTTTCACTCCTTTCACTTTTTTTAAAGTCAAACTAAGTTTGTGATATTACATGTTTTGTCCTGAAACTGTCACTGTATCTGTGTGTGCTATCAGTGAGCTTATATGTTTGGTTAAACATAATATTACAATTCTAAGAAGTCATCACAATCTCAACATTTGGCCATCAGTGCTGTGAAGAGTTCTTTAAAGAGTGCAGAACTTTCCTCTACAACATCTTTATATTAATAATAATCCAGTTTATGGTTCTCTTAAACACACAGAAGAGTCAAGGAGGACAACGGATGAAGACAGAGACAGAATGGGACATGAAGACAGAGACAGAAGGGGGACATGAAGACCGAGCCAGAAGGGGACATGAAGACCGAGCCAGAAGGGGACATGAAGACAGAGCCAGAATGGGGACATAAAAACAGAAGGGGACATGAACACAGTAGGGGACATGTAGACAGAATGGGGCATGAAGACAGAAACAGAAAATGGACATGAAGACAGAGACAGCAGGGGAAAGGAAGACAGAGACAGAATGGGGACATTGAGACAGAAAGGGACATGAAGACAGAGAAAGAAGGGGGACATGAAGACAGAGACAGAGTTTTTAAACTGCAGTTACAACCCACCAGCACCAGGGGGAGCTGACATCAGATCCATTCAGACCATTTCAGCCCTGAGCACCAAACTAATGAATGTGGATGATTATCTGTCACTAAAGTGACATGTGACTGGTAGGACACCCAGCAGGTTAGTTAGTATCACAGTTCCACTCTCACAAGGCCAATTAAAATCAGCAGCAGAGGCTGAGATGTCATTTCCCATGATACCTTCAACTTCAATTATTTTGTTAGACCATGGCTGGTAAATAAGGGTCATTCTCTCAGTAAATCTTGTCCTGAGACAGACAATATAGTAGTACTCCTCCTGACAAGTAACAGCTACTAATACCAGAAACCCAGGACATAATAAGATCCGATCACTCAGACCACATACAGAGGTGGTCTGGACTGCATCATTCTAACAGCATTGAGAACGGGAACGTATCCTGGGCCACATTAGGGGCCGCTTACTTAACAGTGAGCAGAACTACGGACACATTCACTGGCTTTGTCCATGTCTGCGCTACAGGCAGCTCTGTGAATCTTGGCTGTCTGTATTTAGAAACATTAGTATTTTGAAAGTAGTTCTCACACCACAGAAAGCGAGAGAATGGTGTGTTTTGGATGGCTGCCTGGAAAAGGCGGTTGTGTTGACGGCATGGAGGTCCCAGGGGACCGCCGGGAGACAATAATCTCATAAAATGTACCTGAATTCACCAATATGTAGGACATCACTGCAGACATTCAATTCTTACTTTGCAACTTCTGCTGTTGCAAATCAGAAGCCGGCGAGCCCAAGTGGTGTTCAAATACACACACACACACACACACACACACACACACACACACACACACACACACATACACATACAAATACACACACACACACCTCTGCTAATGTGCTTCATAATGACAACAGAAGCTGAAGTGTGGTAGCGTTCTTCAGCAGCTAATGATCTCATGTTACCATTTGTTGTTTTCTCCCATGATGCATTAACACCTCAGCACATATGGAAGTGACTAACTGTGAGCAGAAACTAACTGGAGAGGAGAAAAGAAATCAATCAGGAGAATTCATTCACAACCTTTTACAGAACCTGCAAGCACATAATTAAACCTTACATCTTTAATTGACACAGAGCAGCAGCTACAGTGGTACAGGGCAAAGTCATCCACATTCAGCTTTATGTGCGTAATAGAGATTTTAGCAGACACATCTTTATGCTATAAACGTGTGCTATATATAGAGTTAGTTAGATGCATGCTGACATTTTAACAGAAAGGTGATTTCTGATTCATTCAGAGTTACACAGCCGCTGGGAGCCGCTTAAAGCCGCAGTATTCCGCCGCTAATTGTTCATGTGTCCATGGAGTTGGTGGGACGACTTTTTGACCAGATGCAGGGACTTCCTGGTGTTACTGGCTGCAGACACACTGATGTGTGCGTGAGCCGACTAAGGACCGTCTGGTTTGGGCCTGTGCTGCTCTCATGATTACATGCAGCCAATTAAAGAGGGCCCTTTAAACACTTAAGAATAATGATTGCATTGCTGCATGTTTTGTTGACTGTGGTCACTTTGGTCAGATGGAATGTCAGCGTGTTCTCATACCATAGAATGAATCCAGGACCACTGCGGAGACAACAGGCTCTGCCTGCAAGACACACACCACACACACACACACACACACACACACACACACACACACACACACACACACACACACACACACGGCATGTTTGTGTGGTGGATGTACTGTGGTTTGAAGGGTGATTCAGCTGAAAACCCCAGTGCTCTACTTTTTTAGAAGCGCAGTGAGCAGAAAGCCAGAGGAATTTGGAGAGAAAGGATATGTGGCGACTAAAAGAAGGAAAACAACATGAGGCATAAAGAGAAAATGTGAGGAGCACAGAGACACCGCAGCTTTTCCCTGGTGGTCCCATCAATGCTGGAGAATTCCTTTGACATTTATGCTTTCTTTCCTTGAGCCACTATCATCTTTTTTAATCATTTGCATTACTGGCTGCAGCGTTGTTAATATGTGATATGATGTCAGTTAAGAACCTGACTGGTGTGATCTAATCCTGTTGACCACCCCCCCCCCAGTCTCTCCACTGAGACCACACTAGAAGCATGTCTGCATAAAGGGCCAGTTGTAAATTGCATTGGGGTCTCTATGTTTCTCTCAAAAGCCTTCTGTAGAGTTGCGGTTCTGCAGACAGCAAAGTACGCCTCAGACACACAGTGTGTTTATGGGCTGTGCTTTAACTTAGACTGTATAATGTCTCAATACAAAACAGAAAAAAATATCAATATTGTGCTTTCATTTTGATTTCCAAGGTGAGTAAACAGATTGAAAGACACAGCAGAGTAATCCAGATATCCCTCTAGCTCAGTTACACACACACACACACACACGCACACGCACACGCACACGCACACGCACACGCACACGCACACAAACACAAACACACAGATATGAAGAATTTGCAGATCTGAGAATAGGAATGGGGAATAGGATATGAGATGAGAATATCTCCTTCATTAATGTTAATGAGGCTCCGATTTAAGAACGGCTCTGATTTCAAAGAGGAACATAACAGCTCCAGGGGCTTCACCGCCATAATGTCACATCCTGCCAGGATTTAAGGGAGGGGCGGGGGTGTACAGAGAGCAACAGAGCTAGGAGTACAGAGAGGACGAGAGCAGGATAAAGACTGGATCCCAGATGGTCCTCTGTAGACTATCGGCCCGCTACTCTCCTGTGGGTCACCTTCTTATCTTTGGCTACAAAATAAAAACTAGAGAAGCAGCAAGACATCCCCTGACTGTACTGAGTCACTCCATCACTGCTACGGGTGGAAAGTGTGATCAGCTCACTGCTGAAGGCCAAGTTACATAACAAGCCAAGCATCTAAGAATAGAAACTAACCAAAAAGGGCTAAGTGAAACTCACTGAGAGTGTCTGACAAAGCCGGGCAGTGAGAGAAGAGTCCGGCCGAGGGTTCTGGGTTAGTTTTAGTCTTTAGTCTTACTCATGCAACACAGCTGACCTCTGGTGTGATGATCTCATTTCATTTTAGAGCTGTGCGTATTAATGAGGAAATATATGCACAGCAAGCAATGTCACCCATCTAATGTGTTTTTAATCATTGAATATGGAATCCTAATTAGCATAACTCATCAGCTTTACGTATAACCCTTCACTGCACATATTGTACTGAAGGGCTGAATGATAATCAGGCTTCTGGGTTGTTATAGACACAGACTGTAAAAATATTAGACGAAGCTTCCGGCTCTGAACAGTGAAGCCAGAGCTGAAGGTCGTTAAAGCTGTATTCTCTCCAACTTCCTGCGGGGGGGGGAGAGACTCCTTAAAGCTGCATTCTCTCTAACTTCCAGCAGGGGGGGGGACTCCTTAAAGCTGCACTTCTCTCTAAATTCCAGCATTTCAGAGAGAAATACATACGGTTACTACAGTAAGGTTTTTAATGCAGGACTTTTACAGAGTATTTTTACAGTGTGGTATTAGTTCTCTTACTTAAGTAAAGGATCCGAATACTTCTTCCACCACTGTGTGTTTTCAAGTTAAACTCTGCCACTCTCATTGTGTGTTCTCACTTCAACAGTTAACTGGACTTATGTTCTGCCGTACATGCAGATGACACGCCGGTAGACTCGCTTCAGAAGGGTTGAAAATCAGCAACGTTCCCTCTTAGCATTTAGCTTAGCACAGCACCATAGCAACCATAAACAATATGGGTTTAACCCAGCTCCACCCTCTCCTGTTGCAAGAGACAGCATGGTGACGGCCGTATCGCCAAGCTCAAGGCTTGAAAACAGCAGTCCAAAAACCAATAGGAGACATTACTAATGCTGCGTCAACCACTTTTACAGTCTATGGTTATAGGTAGGGACACACCACTCCAACATTTTCTCTCCCAATACTGGTTCAATTCCTTCTGCTTATACTGAGATATGTGTTCATCACGATTTAAGAAGATTCCGGATTTAAACAATCTTTCATGTCATAGCAAAATGAACACCTAATTCAGAAAACAACTGGCAGGTAAATGATTAATGGTTAAGAACAGAAGACATTTCTCTCTGTTTGCTGTGTATAAAGTCTTCTTTCCATTACACAGTGAACACCCAATCATGTACAGAATGGCTTTATAGATCCTCGTTTGTTCGTAGAGCAGTGTTTGCAAAGTTTTAGATTCACGGCACTCTGCTGTTTTTACACCCTTAATTTTCTAGTTATGAGGGGGATTTCATTGAACTCTCAGCGGTGTTTCTTGGCTTCTTGTAGTTTCCTGTGAAATCACTGCGGCTGTAAGCATCCCAGCAGCTGCCACAACAACACTTTGACTTCTGGCTGTGATCAGCATAGGTTCAGTAGTGACAGACTCATTGCAGTGCTATTTCTTTCTTCGAACAACTTCTCTCTCACTAAATAGACTGCAGTTTTCAGAGATGGGAAGCAATGAAGTACACATACTTAGTTACTGTACTTAAGTAGATTTTTCTGATGTTTTTACTTTACTTTTACTCTTTACATTTTAACACGAAAATCTGTACTTTCTACTTCTTACATTTTACAAAATTGCCTCGTTACTTTAGTTTTGTACAAAAGGTCGTCTGTCAAGTGTGATTGTGAGTGAGTGGCGGACCGTGAGCGGGCGTGCACACCACACGGAGAAAAAAGTGAGAGAAAAGAAAAAGAGACTAGCTGCCCAAAGGATAATCAGCTGAGATTGTGTGTGGGAGTCCTTGAGAACTGTAAGTCGTATAACTTATGTTGTCAGTTCATTTAAGCCTGTTGTTGTATTGGTCTGTAGTTCTGGAACATTTAAAGTAAGTTAGCTAGTGATTCTGTTGTTTGTGTTCTTCACCTGTTACCTAGGCTGCACCTGGCTGTTGATTCATAATGATTGTTGAACGCCCTCAATCACGTTTGTATTATAGGTGCATTATTTACATGCTACAGTTACACTGCATTAAGGTAAGGTAATTCATAGTGGGTTTGTAGTAGCTTTGCATAAATAATGGTTGTCATTCGCAAGGCTACTTTTACTTTTATACTTTAAGTAAATTTCCAAGCCTGTACTTTTCCTTGAGTTAAGAAATTAAATCAGTACTTTTACTTTTACCAGAGTATTTTTTAGCACATCTGTAGTATCTGTACTTCTACTTGAGTACGGGAAAAGAGTACTTTTGCCATCTCTGGCAGTTTTCGGTGGAAACCATCAGTAAACTGACAGTAAACTGAAACTGTGCTCTGAAAGGCCAGAGTCAGCTGTTTCCAAACCGGGGGAGGAGGATAAATCTTGTGCAGCTGAAACAAAACATGTAAGCAGAACCATAGAAATGTCGTGGAGCCTCGCTGGGTAAGGAAGGAGAAAGAAAGACAGAAAGAGAGAGGTGTACTGGGACGGAGGGATGTTCAGGGAGAAGTGCAGCTGGACGGAAGGAAGGAGCCCATATCTTAATCCATCCTGTCCTTCGCTTTGCAACCATGTCTTCAATCTTCAGCTTCTTTTCACTCAATTTATAATTTTCTGCCTCACTGACTCCCCCTCTTCTATTTTCTCCTCATCTGTCTCTTTCTCTCCCTCTCATTAATCAGCAATCAATTGTAGTGTTGTGTAGAGTGCTTCCAGCCCATATGGAAGTGATCAGGCCAGGAAAAGATGAGAGAAGTCCCTGCTGAAGTGCTTTCTGCAGGTACTGCCAGGGTTTGGAAAGGCAGTAAATTAGGACAAGTGGGCTCAAGGGACAAGCAGAGCTTTTTAAGTGGTTTCAGGTTGTTCTTTTAAAAATGTTATCATTTCAGTTCTCCATTTTCAACCCCTACAAAAAGTAAAAGCTGTTATCAAAGCAGTAGTCTCACTTCGCCAGACCTCCCTCCACAGGTTCGCAGAGTTGACCCATTATTGGATGCCCACCTTTTCTAAAGACTCCAAAATCTTCACCAAAAATAAACCCAACCAGTACGGTTCTCTGATTATGAGAAAGCTACCAAACAATGTAATCCACAATTTCAAAACTTTTGGTCCAAAATCTCCAACCAGCAAGACTCAGTTTGGTGACAGAGTGCTGCTGATCTGGCCGATGTGCGACATTAATCAGATCATCACATACCTCTGTCGCAAATGTATGCAGAATGAAGGAAGGGGCCACAGACCACATGCGTAATGTGTTAGAACTACAAACTGAGTTGACATCTAGCAACATAGGCTAAAATGTGTGCATTGCTAAAAAGACATAAAGAGAGAGAGTGTACCGGTTTACCATTCATTCACCAACTGTCTGCACGGAGGTTACCTGCTCTCTATTTTACTGATGCAATCACACGCACGCACACGCACACACACACACACACGCACACACACACTTGTGCAATATGATAGGGCCATGAGAAAATACCCTCCGCTCACGAGTATGAGTCATCCACTCTACCAGATGGTGGAGAAAAAGAGACAGAGCAGGAGAGGACCACGATCGCAGCACAAACACCTGAGGAGTGACAAAGAAGCCATCAGTGGCTATACATAAATAACATCCCACATACAGAGAGTGTGCTTGTGTGCACGTGTGTGTCACTCAGAAATGGAGTGATGATTGTTGGCTCTGTTTCTAGGAGCAAAGGTCACAGTCTGGCCAATAACTTCAGCAGGATTCAATAATGGCTTTCACTTGTCATTTATATTTTATCAGTCACAGTCTCAGAGGGCTTCACAACACCCACACTGGAAAACTGTGACTAAAGTGACAACCTACTACATTCAATTATCAATGCGGAGCGGGAGAAACGGCTCATTAGGAACAGTGAAATGGGAACAAAAATCACAGGGGCATTTACTGCTGCCAGTAACATGAGTAGTAAAATACATATCAGGCCTGAGTTGACTGTACTACAGTCCATCTCAAATCCGAGCAGCTTTTCACTCCTCAGAGGGCTGATATGGTATCTATAATGCTTTATGTAATTCTAAATTGCAACGTGATGTGTAAAGTATTATAATATATAACGACAAACTGTTATTAGCAAAAAACTGTGAGAAACAAAGTATAGCAGAATCTCTGCCATCCTGTAACCCCATGCTATGACATTGCCATCACCCCCCCAGCTGTGGCGTTAAGTGTCACATGACACACAATATTTATTCCGGAATTGAAACCGTATACTGTCTCTACACAGCAGTGCTCTGCGGTGCGAGCGTTTCATTCTAATCATATACGTGTGTGTAATGTTAAATGTAAAAACGTTAGCCTACTTCCACACTTGCGTTTTTTTGCAAATGTGGCGTCCAGTAGCTCTCATGAACTATATTTTGCCGTTAATTTGTTGTCTTTTTGTCATCTTTACTGGAGCACACGCGAGGAACAACAGTGGCAACCACTTTATCAGCATTGGCCTGATGTGAACCCGCTGCAGAGGTGACGTACAATTACGTTTCTGAAAACACACTACTGCTCTCTGGTTCACACGAACAAGAGAGATAGAGCAAGCCTCAGTTACCTTTATCTTTCTTTTACTTTCTTATTTTATAGTCTCACTTTGTCAGACACTCCTCCACTGCACTGCAAAAGAAGGTTCGGCTAGTCCCCAGCATTCCTGGATGGGAGAAAAACGTGCTCTGGTTTATCAAAAGTAGTTTAAGTCGTTAACAGAGAACTCAGATTGGACAGATAGTCTAGCTAGCTGTCTGGATTTACCCTGCAGAGATCTGAGGACCAGGTAGCCATAGTCCTCAGAAATCCACCAGAGGTTAGAACGCCAACACAGAGACAGAGAAAGGGAAAAGATATCCGGTCGAAAAAAAATGATATAGCAAATTTCCGGTTTCAATGTCATATGTGCATTAACACCTGAATACATGTGCAGTCCAACAAATTAAAGCCAGTTGGACAGAGACCATCATCATTATTGTCAGCACCTATTTTCAAAATAAATGTATTAATATAGCGCTTTTTTAGTCAAAACAACTACTCAAAACTCTTTCACACAGCACAGGAAGCATTCACCATTCCCATACATTCACACACTGGTGGCCGAGGCGGCCGCACAAGGGCCACTTGCTCATCAGATAAACATTCACACACACATTCACACACCAATGGAGAATCGGGAGCAATCCGGGGTTCAGTGTCTTGCCCAAGGACCCTTCAACATGCAGGGCCGAGGGCGTAGCATTAAATTCTGGGCCTTAAAGATAGGCCTTTTCTATGGGCCCCTCCAAACACATCCACAAGTATTCATTCTAACATTTGGGCCCCCATCACATGTGGGCCCTTGGTACTTAGGCTGAATCCCATTCCTTCCCCTTACCCTACCCTTGGCCCTTCCCTACCTTTTGCGCGTTCACGCGGCACCTAGTGCCGGTCCAATACGTTTTACGAGCTAGGGGTAGGGCATGGATCAAGGGCTGTATACCCCTACGGATCTAGTGGGACGCGACCTCCTAGAAAACCACAGGCAGTGTGGGCTGCTGCATCAACACAGAGGACACATGACTGTAAGTACTTTCAGGTTAAATAATTGATTAAAAAGTTACGCCCAGTCTTTTTTTGTGGTCTATGCAGTCCGTACATGTGTACCCATGTTCCTAACGAACTTTTTAAAAATCGCTAGCTTGCAATGCTAACGTAATCGCTAACGCTAATCGCTAACGCAAAGGGTTGAACAGTCCCACATATTTCTCCCTTTGAATGGACTGTATAGTGCATAGATTGTATAGCTGATATATATAACGCCCTATGATACATCGTACGTGTTTAACTATCCCGCCCGGGTCTCACACGGGAGGGACACAGGAGGAACAGCAGCTGATCCAGGTTGGGGTGCAAACGAGCAGATTTCTAATTCATATGTTCATGTTGTACCCATTCATTATTGCATTGGTAGCCTACTATTATTGAAATAATATTTAATTAATTCCTGTTCATGTTCATGCACTTGTTGTATTGTTGTTGGTTTTGATATGGGACACTGATGATATGTGGGGGGGGTTACTGGCCAAAGGGTCCCGATGGTCTGGAATATCAGAGCGCTGTAGCTACAACAGGTTGTGTGTGTAGTTTTTTTGTGGGTTTTTTGATTTTTTAGTTTTACCATGAGTGCCTTTTATTTTTGCGAATGTTAGTTTTGGTTCAAAGTTTAAAAAGGTTCGTAAATATTTATGTAACGTTTTTTCCTGTTTGTTCAATTTTACCAAAAAAACAATTTTTGGCAACAAAAAGTTTTTGTAAACAATGAATTCAAAAAGGTGAAACTGAAACAGATAACCCCCCATGATCGGGGGATAGTTGTATATGTACAATGGCTTTTTAAATTGATTTCAAAAAAACCCAAGTACTCCCCAAGATAAGTACTCTGCACTACCAAAAAGAACCCAAATAACTTAAAATATATAAAATTTGTCCAAAACCCCACAACAAAAGCCTAGACGGCTTGGGGTTTGTGATCAAAATTTTTTGGTGAGCACCAAATGGTGTCCCAATTCTGGGGGGTTTTTACCCTTTTCCCCTCCCCTTGGTTTCAAGGCCAAGGGTAGGTAAGGCCAAGGTAGGGGTTAAGGGCCAGGAATGGGCCTTGGCCTTAGTCCACATTACCATTTATCAATGGCCTGTCCTGAGACTGCTTTGCAACTAAAATGGGACAAGATTTCAGCAAAGACCCTGTCCTGTAAGTGTGACTAACATGGAGAAGATGCTTTGAGGAGATACAGACAAAAGAGCAGCAGAGAAATTGAACACTACATGTAGAGGTATCATGGGTTTTTCAACGGCAAACTCATCCTCCTGTTAGCTGCACAATTAAGGAACGGTAATATTGCTCTAAGGTTGAACACTGCAGAGCTACATTGATAGTGCTGCTTTGTTGTTCCCTAATTATTTCCTAGTCATCTAATGCAGGTCATTATGGTGCACAACACTATCGCCCAGTAATTACCTGGACCATTGACTGGCCTATTCAAGCACCACACTTGTTTCAGGAGTAGTTGGGCCTAATACATACAATCCTCTTGGATTCAATTAGGCTTTAAACAGCTCACTCACAGAAACCATTAGCTGAGTGAAGAGACCAAGCCCCAGAGAAGGGATCCACAGGTGCCCCCCCTCTCTCATTGCCTTTAGTGACTCTGCCCTTTTCAGCGCCATGGTAACCAGCATCACTGTGATCTCCCCCTAGAGAGCAGGGTGTGAATCCCCTTAACAAGCCCATCTGACCTTTCAGTGAATGAAATGCCACCCTGACTCAAATGGGTCACAAACAATCCAAAGAATAGATGGACATTTGGCTGACTTTTACTGCTGACTTATTGGTAAGAACACAGTAGGAGAAAGTAGAAGTCATTTCAAGTAGAAAAGCAGTTACAATGCTAAAGCAGCTGCTATCCTGGAAGTGAGAGAGACAAGGAAGCCAGGTCAGTGAGGTAGAAAAAGGAGACATGCACTAACAGTGACACCTGATATCAGAAATGAAAACATCTGTGATACCAAAAGGACTGTGAGCATCTCCTCCACATCCTGAAACACACTCCAGACGCTGTTTTCACCAGTGACGTCCGTGTGAGGCATGCATGTTTAGCATGTGTTGGTCACTGTGCAGATGCAACACACACACACACACACACACACACACACACACACACACACACACACACACACACACACACACACACACACACACACACACACACAAGTAGTGTACTGCAAGGTGTTTCCATGGTTCAGTGCGTGTGTTAACTGGGAGCCTGGCAGATTTTACAAGAGTCCAATCACAGTACCATTCACAACGGGACAGGGAGCACATTGACCACAAGGCAGGTCTGGACTGGACTGAGCAGCACTCCCAGAATTTAACCTTAGAAACCAACAAGTGAAGCCTTCAAATGAACAACTGTACAGGCTTGTGTTCACACTGCTGTTAAAACAGTGGAATGAGGCTAAATGCCTTCAAAGCTCATGAAATACCAGTGAAATTATGTTCAAATAACAAATATTCACACGTGAATACTTAGGGGAAACCTGGGGGAGGGGTCGCCTGTACTGCACTTAGGGCTGCACAGTTAATCGAATTTTAGTCCTGATCATGATTTTGGCTTCCCACAATCAAATTTGCATAATTGAGCAATATTTTAAATGTGTCATTCCATTCATAGAACGCTATGGTTTTTTTCGAAAAAGCCAATCTACCGCTCCATAAACCACTGTCTGATCATGTGCCAGTCAGAATTGTTCCCTGCACCGCGCAGCTTAGTTTCTAGATGTAGACAATCACAGAGGATAGAGTAACAGGGGGAAAAGTCCACAACACTGTTACCGCTGGTAACTCTGCTATTGTGGCGGCCACGGCAAAAAACACAGAAGAAGTTATTGAATACAACTAACTTCAGTTGGTAGCGTAATAGCGTATTTAATCAATTATCGTTGAAAACAAGTGAAGGAGCTTTCTCAGAGATACATTTTTTAAATATATTTATTTCAGATAATTTTTATTTACATGTGTTGCAGCTGTATGTATGTACAACATACAACTTCAGCATAAAAGGAATGTAGCACAATATGGATGTGAAAGCAGTCATAAATACACTATGTGACAATAAAATTTGTTTTGGTTAAAATCAACAAATAACCGTGATAATTAATTGTGATCTCAATTTTGATCAAAATAATCGTGATTATCATTTTGGCCATAATCGTGCAGCCCTAGTAGCACTTAGAGAAAACAGGCTATAAGTAGTAAAGATGTGTGAAACAGGCTATTTGGACAAGAGTGCCAACAACACCCCTAAACCTTTGCTTTTTGTATTATTGCTGCAATTTAGCCAACAACTTAAAGTACTTGTTTACGAACAACATCCACAAATCCTGTGTCCATATAGTGTCACATCATACTTTGGTATAGACACATAACAGCAGCATAAACAGCAGATACATTGTTTTTAATCACAAAGAAATGAACAACTTTAGCACTTATGACTTGAACTTACATGTAGCTTGACACACACACACACACACACACACACACACACACACACACACACACACACACACACACACACACACACACACACACACACACACACACACACACACACACACACACACACACACACACACACACACGACTGACAGAATATGCTGTTGATGCAGAAAGAGACAGACCGGAATAACTAGCTCAGCTTGCCTTATCCACCAAGCTAATCAGGAAATGAAAAGGGACAGAGGGTCAAACATGACCTTTCTGTTACACTGTAACGTCTGGGACAGCACATATCTGTGGCTCAACACCCTGATGTTTAACTGTCCATTACAACCATTCAGACTCAATCTCATAGATTTCTTTTTTTTTTATTCACACTCACAAGCGGCCATTTTCCTTAACTGAATTCTACCTTTCAAAGGGAACACTTCCTCCAAGTGAACCACCCTTTCGGCCCCCTGAGCTTGTGACATTTTAGCAGACGACATTAATAATTAAGCAGTGTCTTCTTCCACAACATTACGTTACAGCTGCTAAATGTAGGAGAAGTGATGCAGTTAGCCAGATCCCAACCGGACCCTGAGGGAGAACAGGCCGTCTCTCACAGACACCGCCAAACCATTTCTGCATGAACACAGAGTAAACGCATTAAACAACTACTTTATAAATACAGCCCTCTGATTATTTTAATCAATAACCTTTGAACCGACAATTATCATTTTGACCGATAAATACTACCAGATGAAGTTTTTAAAAAAGGTTATTAAAAAGTTTGTTGAATGGTAAAAGAAAAATAATAGGTTATGCAATATATTGCTTAAACACACACAATTCTTTTTGCACTTCATGTACATTAAAGTCTCTGTGGTGTCGAAGTGATAAAGGGCTTTTCTTTCATTCTTTACAACACAAACAAAATGGGTCAACTCTAGTTTAACCCTTGTGTTGCCTACTACAAAGAACTACTACAAACTACTATTTTTTTTTGGGAATGTTATTGCCACTCTTCATTCTAACCCCAACCGGCCCGTCAGACACCGCCTACCAAGAGCCTGGGTCTGACCGAGGTTTCTGCCTAAAAGGAAGTTTTTCCTCGCCACTGTCGCACTGTTGCTTGCTCTGGAGGAAACTACTAGAACTGTTGGGTCCTTGTAAATTCTGGAGTATGGTCTAGACCTACTCTCTCTGTAAAGTGTCTTGAGATAACTGAATAACTGAATTGTCCTCCCGGGTCAAAAAAGGAAAAATATTTGACATTGTTGTCTTTTTTTCAGACTTTTTTTGTAGTTTTCACTAACACCACCTTACTACCGTTAGTTTTACAGTACTTTTTGGAATCCATGGTCAATATCTGTCATTTATATAGAATTATACCTAATATTTGAGTTAAAAAAGCAGAAATTATGAATTATTTTGACAAATAGTTAAGGTCAGAGGAACGTACAGATAATTTTAGTCAGGAATGAAAGTGATCAATAGTATTTGCAAAGAGTGTTGTGTGGAATCTAATCCATTTTTTGTGGTAATTTGGTTAAAAAGAAACCCATATTACAGATTCAGACATTTTTTAAAGGGGTCAAACAACAGGAGGTTTAAGTTTAAACCAGCGGTTTCCAGAGCAGGGGTAATCAGGTTTAAGCGTGTGAATGGCTCTAGCATACAGTTTGCTACTACTCATTCATGAGACCTGAGGCCTGGGGTACTGCGATAGACGGTTGCTAACAAGGTTCCTGCTTTATGGAATGAGCACAACAAGAGCACGATTTTGCAACGGAGGCTTATGGAGAAACACAGAAGGAGAACCCACTTGAATGACAGCAGGTACGTACCGGTGGGTTTCCATTTTGGAGGCCAGCACACATCTCTGACTGAGGATGAAGCTGGAAGCTTTGGACTGTGATCCAGAGGACTGGATCTGCATGGCCCCACTCCTCTCCCCTCCCCCCGTCTCAGGGTCTCGCCTCCCCTAGCTTCCTCTCTTTCACTCGGTCGCCAAGGTAATCTCTGCTTCCTGTCCCTCTCTACCAAACAGCTTTCTTCATCATCCAAAGCCGAGTGCCAGTCCCACCGCCAGCCTCCCCCCTCCTCTGCTCAAAGCCCCCGTATTAGGGAGATTCCTTCCTTATTCATACGTGCGTTGTCAGTGAGTCAGCCAGCCAGCGATGGAGCCATGCAGACAGTCAGCCAGCTGTGTTTTTCCCATGGCAGCAACACCAGCCAGAAAACACACACACCGTTCAATCCTGGCGTTTTGCCGCCGTGGCGACAGCAGAGGTATCCAGGCAACAGGCTCCTGCACAGCCCACTCGTGCGCTCTCTGGGCTCCGTGGCGGAGGCTGTTAGGGGGAAATCACGGCGGTGGTATTAGGCAGCCCGGCACGGCACGGCTCAGCTTAGTCTTTCTGTGCTATTGCTCTCTGTCACTGTTATTTCTCTCGTCTGGCTTCCTCTGCTACATCTATCTCATACCTTTTGTCTCCAACTTGATCTCTCCTGCTTTCATCTGCCTGTGGCTGCCTCCCTTCCTCCCTCCAAGATCCTTGCTCCGCTTTCATCTGAGTGACTCCCCACGCGCTCACACTCCCTATATTTCTAACTCGCCATACACCCACCCAACTCATCTCTCTCACTCTCTTCTACAGAAATATGCCGGAGAGTTAGGAAAAACAAGCAGCAGAATTGGGGCTATTTGGTGGCTCTGGAGCCAGGATTAGTGACAAACACACCTTTCTTACACGGGGGATTCTCCTTTACATTCAATGTCTAAATTACTCCATGTCAGCTGTTATCGATTGCCATTGTGCTGAAAACATACAGCATTTAGAACGAAGTCATGCATCAGAGCACTGAAAACACATCATGTTGTTCCATGTGAAATCCTAACCCAGAGTTATAATATCTGCTGTGTTTAGATGGTGGTGTAGGCAGGAGCTACTGTGTGTCCATCGGGAGCTTTCAGCCAAACATTTGGGCTTTCCCACTGAACTGACACTGTACTGCAACCCTTACTGGGTTTTATTGGGTATTATGCCAACTCTTTCTTCATTCATTTATTTTTTGTACTCTGTACTGTGCAAAAGTCTTAGGCAGGCCAAGGAGACTTAGTGCACCTTATTTCCCTTTGAAATGGGAAGATGTCCAGCAGGGACATCAGCTCAGGACTGGCAGAAACCAGTGGGACCCAGGTACAACCATCTACTGTCTGAAGAAGTCTGGCCAGAAGTGGTCTTCATGGAAACAAGGCCAAGCAACTCAACTATACACCAAAACATAGTCAGCCTCTCAGATATAGAAGGGGCCTGCTGCACCTACTGAGGGTTCAGAAGGCCATTATCATCTTTTCACATGCCAATGCTCACTGTTAGCACGCTCTGGCAGTCCTGCAGTGGATTCAAACAAAACTTTGCTTGGTTCAGTGTAGGAAAAGATCGTGGTTTGGGTGGAAATACTAACATTCATGGTGTCTTTTAGGAAACCTTACCCTGTAAGTTTGTTTGATTTATTTGATTATTTAAGAAAACTGCACAGCAATAATTACATAGGCTGACATCAAAATCACCAGGGATAAAAACACAATAAAGTGTGACGGTTTATTTCCATTGTGGACAAAAAGAAAGAAAAAGTTCAGACAAAGTTAACTTACCTACGTAACCTAAAAAATGTTAACATATGAAGCTCAGCGTAAATTATTTTAGGAAGACTTCTAAAGCTTTCTCCTCTTTTTCCTAAACTGATCAGCTGATCAGGGTGTTGACTCTTTGGTTAAACCAATCACAATTTGCCATGAATTCCATGAGCCAATCACGTCATTGCATCCCTGCTTTATAAATCTGGATGGCAAATCAAGCAACCCTCCTCCACCCCATTCACCTCCAGTTGTCATCATTCTCAGCACCCTGGGTCCTCCTCCCAAAGTACATCCAGTTGTTCCTTCACCACCACCAGTGTCTAGACTCCATTGGCGTGGATATGCTTACTCATGGTTTCTCTACCCCTTATAAAATTATTAACGGAGACACAATTACCGGTCTCTCGAGTGAAAGTCCTGTGTTTGTTTGAGCTATCCACGTGGACAGGTGATCCAGCCATCAAACGGATGATAACGACCACCGAGCCAACTAGAAGGTAGAATTGGGTCCTAACGCCTCACATCTATGGTAGTGATAGCCTGATAGCAGCCATCCAACAGGCTGATAATGTTGGAGGCAGCTGCTTTTGCTGCCTGATAGCGCCCATTAGCTTCCTCTGCAGCTGTCACTGACAACACATGCTTTTCCAGGGTTTGAAGGCTTCAAACTAATGCAAGGGTTGATGTAATTACTACACATGTTGCAAATAAAGTTTTTTTTTCTCATTTCCTGGCTGTCTGGACAGGCATGAAATCAGCCCACAGCACACACATGCACACGCATGCGTACGTACGCACGCACACACGCACGCACGCACGCACGCACACACACAAAAACGCCTGCGAGGGAAGGCTGTACCAAACTCTGGAGGTTGGAACAAAAATGGCTCAAGGAGAGATATACATTTTGTGCCTTTGTTCAGCACATTAACGTACACGCTGATGCTCTCAGCCAGCAACATGTTTAAGACAACACTTCACTGACACACACACTGAAACACGTCTGTTTTTGCTTAAATGAACATTACACTAGAGATAATGGACACTGCAGAGGTATATCATTAGCTTGTTGAAATACATATTATTTGGCTAATGTATCAATATAACACAGATTCCAAAATAAAAGGATGATATAGGATTAATCAGTGGCGTGATCTGACACTGACAGGACACCGGCTATGAAAATAACTTTCCAAAGCAGGCAGAGGTACAGGGAGGCACCTGTAACAGGCTCCTGCCTCTTTTAGCAGCACAGATGATGCGAGGGAGGAGAGGAGGGAGAAAGGAGGGGAGAAGAGGTGTAGAGACAGAAGGCGGAAGGGAGGGAAGGGAGAGAGCGCTCAGATACTTCATTTCTATCATGACGTCCATGACAACATACTTCCTGCTGGGCGGTTTTTAAGGTCCAACACACAGCACAGCACTGTGACTGGGCGACTCAGCGTGTGATAACAGCCTCATACTTACTAAATATTTAAAATAGTACATAGTATGGAAAGAAAGTACTTTGGTTGGGCCATTCCTTGTTTAAGATGCTCAGTTAGATTCTCATGTGTATGATTGTGCTCTAATTTATAATCCAATTCTAATAGCTCAGTGTCATGCCATCATATTTTACAGATACAGAACACAGAACTGTAATGGTCCAGTAATCAGGATTAAGTCTGCAGCCCAATGTCAAGATGACAACTGGAGATCTAACTATTAGTCAGGTTTTAGCAGTACAAAACAGATATCCGCCTGAACAAGGTGAGAGATGGCAGAAGGTGAAGAAGGATGATGGAGGATGAATAAAGCAGATAGCGGCTGAAAATAGTCTTGTAAGAAGGAGAAGAAAGAGAGGGAGGTGAGCAGCAATATGTTCTTCTCCCCTGAGACCTGATGCCTTTTCAGGCTGCATGACGGCAGGAAGCTGCAGGGCACGGGTGGCTCAAATGCCACACACACGGCAAACGCACGCCAGCACGAGCCTTCAACACTTCACTGACTGACACACCACCTGAACGTCTGCGTCTGCTTAAATGATCTTCAAGCATAGTAGAAATAATGAATACTGCAATAGTAAGAGATCAGCTATATATGCGCACACACACACACACACACACACACACACAACATATAGCAGAGTCAGCTGGCTGCAGGGTTGTGAGTTCATACGGTTACTTTTCATTCACTGAATTTACATTCACTACATATGGCACTCATGCTTAAATGAGCTCTTAAAAGGAAAGATGAATATATATTTAAATTGGGTCACTTATGTAGTAGAAATGTGAAATAATTTTAGAAGTTGGTGCCTTCTAGACCAAAAAAAAGCCCCAAAATGTTTTGGGGCTCATGTGGATGAAAGACAACAACTCCCAGAATGCACTTGCCTTGCTTCCCTACGCAACATACATTAAAAATATATAAAAACATTATAGACTATACATAAAGTCCAATTACTACTTAAAGTGGAGCATTTAAGACAAGGGACAGAACAGACAACAAAAGACCAAGTCAGGTTCACCGTCTTTGGAGCTCACTGATATCTCCATAAAGTTCAGCTAACACATTGGTAGCATTAGCTCTATGTGGGATGTAAACACTGAGTATTTACCCAGCTATGAATTTGCGTGGAATGTAGAATGGTCGGCATTTAACAGTCCCAAAGTCCTCCAGTGGTGAGCAGTTGGATACAAGCACCCCCTTTCTGCACCACCCCGCGTTAACACATCTGACTTCCACAAGTCTTACCCGGCAACAGAGCAGCAGCTCCATCTGCTCAGAAGGCTAGCATCAAGCAGCACCGCAGGCTGAGGCGCTGGTAATAACGTTTCCTGCATATTCTCCGATCTGTACCAATGTATCCTGGTGGTACACATGGGCGCTAGTTTGAATGCACATAATTGCAAGGTTGCTGCTTGAAAAGTCTTTGCCAAACAAACATTTTACATTCTAATGCAGCAGCTGCTCCGGCCGCCTTGTGTTCCTCCATCATCCACAACTGGTCCTCGCTGTATTGTGGCTCATACAGGTAGCCACTAGTATCAGATTTGCATACCAGATCTTCAAAATCCCCTTCTGCCATTGTGGTTAACCTACTAAAGTGTGGATAAATTACTTCAAGCTTAGCTTCAAGATGGCTGACACTACTTGGAAATTCTATGGGCGGGTTGAAAACATGCAGAACTAGCTCCTATTACTGGCTGTAGTCCATAGCCTCTGGGCAAAAATGTCTCAGATGACGCAAAATGACGATTTTTGCGTCATCAGAGGTTTTTTTTCCCAGACACACAATACAGAGAAATCTAGTCTCAGGGGGACATGAGGGAGGGAAATACTACCGGGTTTCTACTGATACAAAGCTTGATGCTAATCAGTGAAGTATCCCTTTAAGTGCACAGAAAATTAATCTCTCAGACAGAGAGATTCATTAAATAAACACAAAGATATAAAACAATGTGAGCAATATTTAATTAGAGACTTTCTCTAACAGCGTGTTGAAGCAGCGCTGTGACTGAGTCCCAGTGAGGGGACAATATCTCACTGTCAGTATTTAACTCTACTGTGTGTGTGTGTGTGTGTGTGTGTGTGTGTGTGTGTGTGTGTGTGTGTGTGTGTGTGTGTGTTTCTTGCTGAGGAAAGTAGATGACATAATCAAGCCAGTCAGCAGGCAATAAAGAAACAGCTGACTAAATAGAGAGAGGGGACACGGAGCGGTGATCCCCGTCAGCTTCTTAACTCTTCTGATGTTTAGTTAAATGTATCAGAGAAGTGCTGGTTCTGCCTTCAAAATAAAAGCATGAATTTACAATCAATGCTCACTGGCTGAATGTATGATGACTCTGATTTAAGACAAAATCTACAGGAAGTCAGATTTGGGGCCAGAGAAATGTTTTAAGTGGTAAGTGGTAACATTTTAAAGCTTGCCATCTTCTAACATGACATTCTGTGATAATGCATTTCTTGCCCATTTGCTTGCCGAGCACGGGTCATGTCTGAGCCAGCAGATAACTCCTGGAAGATGTGCTGACGCTAGCTCATTCTTCTGGACAAAGAGCCTGGCAACATTAAGGCTGCAAACAAGTCCTGAAAGTATCAGGATAACTGTAAGTACACAGAGAACATCGTCGCAAAATGAAGCATTTAGCTAAGCCCAAACTGTGTATATATGTGTGTATATATACACACAGTAAAGTAGATGACATCATCAGGCCAGTCAGCCGGCAAGAAAAAAACAGCTGACTAAAAATAGAGAGAGGATCAGCTACTTCAGTCTTTTATATATATATATATATATATATATATATATATATATATATATATATATAAACACTAAACACTAAACATATGTTATACTGTTTATGATACTGGGCTATGTTGTAATTATAAGTGTTCTAAGAAGAAGCAAAGATCTTTAAATACCCAGCTGAGATCTAGTGTTTTACTTTATGTTGAAACTGATTGTCATTCTGGAAGATGTTGTTCTTTACAAGAACATAAAAACAGAACTTGATTTTGTATACATATACCTATATATTTATATAATATGGACGGTAGCTCAATTTGGCTGTTTTTGGCAACTTTTTGTAAGAACAGCTCGCACATCCAAACAAATTCTATTGTGCATGTACGTTTGCTTGAGTAATTTCTATGCTAATAATATTGAGTTTAAATGGAGTAACCACTAGAAATTATAATAATTCATGGGCATTTGGGCTTTGTCATTGTGATGGCCACTGATATGAAGTTGTATTGAGTAGGCTAATATATTTGTGTGTCTTAGTATGCATTGTAATTCTAACGAATGTGAGCATGTAGGAATGAAATGGATATGATAGTGATAACAGAATGTGTGTACATATTGGCACACATGGAAACATGAATCTAAATTTTTTAGAGGTTAAAGGATAACATTTTTGAGTCACTGTATATTCTTAAAGTATGTATGTAAGTATTGCAATTTAATATGGATGGTTTGCCGGTATGAGTGCAACAGGACACGGGTATCGTCTACTGTCCCACACAGAGTGGGAGGGGATAAATGTATTTAAACCCGGCAATGGGAATGAGAACAGGTGGCCCAAGCATGTCTTTGTATTGGGCAACAGGTGTTGTGCCAAAAAGTGCTCACCTGCCGTAAACTGTTATTTAACGTACACAAACACATGTTAGATGAACGCCCAGTTCCTCGGCTCTCCAGCACGTCGTTTTGTTGCCAGCGGTAACTCAAATTTCTTATGCTACCTGGATGTGTGATGGCTAGACAAAAAAAAGAAAGAAAAAAAGGAGTACAATGCAGAATCTTTCTATGAGCTGCAACCAAGCCTGGCCCGATTGAACCGCGCTTATAGTGAGATAAAGTCGTGAAAAAAAAAGAACCAACCAATGGGTCCGTTCAAAACAGCCATGCACTCCAAACGGGCACTGCACTAGTCTGGATAAACTACAGGCTTGTAGCAGTTATAACAATTTATTTGAAAGTGCACATTATGTTAGAATTGATGTGTGTTGTGAAAAAAAATCTGATTAAAAAACATCATCATCCAGCCAGTACAGTACAATGAAGAAACTTTCAACATTATCTGTCCGATTTTATGTGGCTGATTTTAGACCATAGAATTATTTTTTAACATTGTTATACATTTTATATAACAAATGGTCAACAATGGCGCATTTCATTCAATATGTTACATACTGTCCCCCACACAAAGCACAGAGCTTCTCATTACTGCCACCATGGCAGAACTGAACAGAACACAGTGTAAAACAGCAGCCTTTGTCCTCTCATCACTCCCCCAGGAGGTTTCCAGGAACACTGAGGTGCTCATGGATCATTTTACATGAAACTGATAGTGTTCAGCAATAGCTGATGTGGTGCTTTCACTAGTCATGTCTTTCTCCTCTGCAGATTGACCCTGAAACTAGGGAGTGAAGCAAACGTCATGTTTTAGAAGTAGTGAAATGGCTTCACACATGGATCTGGTTCCTGTCTGCCAGCTCTGGACTCAAACACTTATGCCACGCACCGTTTCTTTTATCACGTGTAAGCTGTTCATCTAGTCGGACATAGGCAAACAGAGGCAAACAGCAAGTCTTCACCTGCCAACAGTGACATCATGTGAGCTGGCAGGTGTGTCGATGTTGCAGGTGATCCCCTCAACAGAGCTGTGAGGAAGGGAAGCACTTATTGACCTTCATTTTACAAGTTGAGAAAACATGTTTCATTAAGGACACACATGACACAACAGTCATTACAATCATCTACCCCAGAGAGGAAACCTATCAGTTGCAGTTTAACATTGAAACTTTTTCACATGAATTTACAAAATAAATAATTTTCTCCACCTATATATTTTGATCCAATGGCTCTGTGAGCGTCGGGTTTCGATAGCTGCCATTGCTCTGGGGCAACCAAATATTTTGTCTGTCCTGCCATATTTTTTATTAGTAATGCTCTAAACATCAGAGTAGCAGGCTTCTCATTTTCAGCTGATGCTAACTATTGGTGACATTCTGACTGTGAAACGCAATGAATTGCTTCTGGTGGCAGATAGTATCAGCTGTAACAGTTAATGGTAAAGCCAATAGCTACTGTCTGAAGCAGCAGTTTACCAAAGCCAACAGAATGGTGAGTCTCCTCTAATAATACAATGAAAGTGTCACAATCTCCCAATTTAACTTTCATTCATATCATATTAATCATTTAAGCTTTAATTTAATAGTTCTGTAGACTGCCACTCAAAACTGCCTCTGCCTTCTCGGCAAACAAAAAGTAGAGCTCTCAATTGAATCGGTTCATATGTTGTCATATATGAACTCTGGACAACGTCCGATGAATCAGGTTTAGACATTATCCAGAGTTTCCCTTCCTCACATGTAGCACCAACAGCAGATTGACCATTTGAGACGCATTCTCACTTCTTGGAAATCCTCCGTTTGGTTTAGGCGAGGGGTGGTGCTGGGTAGAGCGAGCAGGAGGCTGTCTCTCCAGTTACTCATTTTGTTGTTGGCCTCTCTGTGTATATCACTCTTCCTCACCCTTGGATGTTTATTTTCTTCTGGTTTGGGACCAGCCGCGTGATAGAAACGTCATCAACACGACCACTCGCTCGCTGTGAACTCTCTGGACAACAAGCGGCTGTGTTCACATAATCGGACCATAACCGGACTTTGTAGTCAGGAGCTGGCAGGGTAAAGACAGCAAGTTCATGTTTGTAGTGCATAATGGGAAAGGGGTTGAATTTTGACCTTTTTTTCTTTCATTGTTACAAATGTTGAAACCTGAACCCAAATGGGTTATAAAGGTTTCATGAGGGTTCAGATTCCATTGGCCATGCGTCGACAGTTTGGGGGTTTTGGCCATAGACCATCTGCTGTGGGTGGGTCCACTAGTGAGCACAATTAGAGCCAGAAACTGAAATATGAGGTCTTTTAAGAAGAACCACAGGTAAATATTGGAAGTCATTCATGTTATTACTGCCAACTGTGGTCATGCTTTACAATGTCAAACTGTCTACATAGATCAGACACATAATAAATACACTGATCAAATAACTAAATTAAGTCAATATAAAACTGGGACTGTTTTTAAATTGTTATGGTGTGCTTGACATATTCTGATTATAGTTTCAAATGTAAATTGTATCTAAACAATCTAGGATGACAGACGGCAGGACAGGAGCATAACTCTGTCTTTTGTTGTCCCGTCTGGACAATGATGTCACTGTTGCTGGGTGAATTGACCGACGACAGGTGACATGTAGACAGATGCTAAGTCAACACTGCAGCTTTATGAAGGTTGTGACATTATACTGAGCAGTGGATTAATACAAACATTACTTCTGGTGCATTAAGACGTACACATTCCTTGAACATCACATGTAACCACACAGAGCTATGGGAAATATCGCTTAAGGGTGAAAAACACAACCTAGATAGGTAGACAGAAGGATGACACATTTTGTTAGGCGTTTGCTTGCATGACTTGCGAGGAAGCAGATATTTACGGGTCCCTTTAGCTCATTTACATTTCAGAAATGTAACACTTCACAAATCAACAAACTGTAAATGGGAAATTACCATGACAGAGGCACCAAACAGCCTCCATCACCACCACAAACTATAATATTAAGTCCTCTGGAAATACAGCAGCACCAAAAGTGCTGCTTCATCTTACAGAGAGACCTAACGCCTCGGATTGGACTCTGAGTTTAACACATGAGCTTCTCATCTGTGAGAGAGGCTCCAAATAATGAATGAATAGGTGGATGGCGCTAAAAGCTAAAGCAAGTTCCTCATATGAGTCAGAAGAGAGACACAGGGCTATCCCTCAATCAGAAGCCTGGATTGTAAATGCTTTAGGTGACCTGCTGCCATCTAAATAAATTACAGTAGCTCCACCGCTTCTCAAACAGCCGCTGAAACTTACGAGTCTCGAGTCATCTGGGCGTCTCGGGTGAATCCGGCCTCCGCCTAAAAAAGAAGCTGCTGTTGGACGTTTGGTCTAATTCCTGAAGTGTCCACTTTCTCCACAGACAGAGTGAGTGAGCAGCTGCGTGGCTGGCTCCACCACAGACTGGCTGACTTCAGAGGGGGGAGGTCATCCCCCGTTTAGATGGACAGTGACAGTGGTTAAGCCCCCACTGGCGAGGCCTGCTGGTAACACCTCCTCCTCATTTCCCCCATGCATGCCCCCACCCACACTGGAGCCAGGGCTAAAAGTGGAGCAGCTGGGTGGGGGAGTGGTTGGTGCAATGGGTCTACAGTTGGGGGTTGTCTCTCTGTCCTTTCCTAAAATAGACATTGTGACCTGCACACGTCATCAGCTTGGAAAATGTGCGGGATTGTTAGAGGTTTACTCATGCTGATACAGATGTTACCACCTGGTACCAAAGAAGGAAACATGCCTTCCCAAGTCAGTGACATCATCCATTCAAGTCTCAGTGAAACCCAGCTCATGGTGGCCTAACTAAAGTGTCAACCTTTATGCACAAAGGTAAGTTCCCCAGTTAAAGAAAACAACTTGGGTTATGACAGTTTGGGCTAGGACAAAATGGTGTTGGGTGTTAAAGTTGTAAAGATGTTTGCATAGTTGCATTATTGAAAATGTTTTTGGTGCTTGACATATACAAGGGACTAAAAGTCAGGACATCTACTGTAGATCTCTTCTACTTTAATTTTGGGTAGTCTTTTTTAACTGGTCTCTTTGAGTCTCCCAACTTCATTAAATAAAGCTCCTAAATCACCAAAATCCTGACCAATAAACTCACTTTGGAGATGAGCTGGCTCGATCACAATGTCCGGACTCTCAGACTCACAGACTTTGGAGCGCTTTCTAGCAAAATTCGACTGGGCTCAGGGTTGTCCCGATGTTGAATTTCAAAGGGCGTGAGGGTTTGAGTACACACTCACCGAGCCCTTTCCGTGAGTCTGCATAGATGCAGACTTCACTAAAGGGAATTACCCACAGTTCAAAGCGTGATGTTTACCGCAGAGACCACAGTGAAATCCAGAAATTACAAAAGGTAAACAACAGCACGTCACACGACCATGGAGCGGAGCAGAACTGTTGTCCAGCTTGTAGAACAAGAGTTTGAATAAATGGGGAATCAGCCAGCCGTCTCCTGGGCCTCGGCCGTGTGGAAAGCAACAAACTTAAAATGAAAAGACCCAAGTGTTAGCATCATCTCTTTTATTAAACGTTGCCAAGGTAACATGTAATCTCATGAAGTACTGTCCCAATCCCATTTATACCTATCTGAGCCCACATGGCCTCACACACTCACTCACTCAGCACCTGGGATCCATTAAGTCTGTGAGTCTTTAGTCCTTAGTCCTCAGGGCTCACTTTGGGATTGGGCCATTGTGTCTTTAAAGATTTTTGAAAAAGTCATGTTCAAAATGTCATTTGGCCAAGAAATGTATTTTGTGAAGATAGCACCCTTTTCTACACCAGTCATCAGTATGGTCGGGTCTCAAAACCTACGTAACAATTCTGATTCCAATTCTTTGAGGGGTGGGGTCAAATCAGGTCAAATGCTTATTATGAATTAATTTTGTTGCGACAACAAAGAAATACAAAAGACCCGTGCCCTTGGAAAGGAATTGGGAAGGCAGTGTGATGCAGCCAGTAGAAGGGCCATTCAGAAGAGGAAGATGCCTGTAGGCAACAGGCTGTGTTTGAAGGATACTGAGGCCTTGATTCAACTGAATTAATAAGGGTAGAAGTGGAACCTGAGTACCATCAACGTATATCGTTCAATGTGAAAAACTATCATCCGTATGCATAAAATCTCCCCATTGTCATTTATTGAGGGCCAGTGGAGTATGGGTGTAGGAGGAGAAGGAACCTGGGATCCTACATGGCTTTGATGCTGTGTCAGTGACACTCAGTCACATATGGCCTTGACCCTAAAAGAATATGTAAGTCATGTAAAACACACCATGAAGGCCAAAGGCTAAAATATATCCGGTGTCTGTCATCAGACCAACCAGTCGGTCAAGTTTACTGGTGAGAGCCACTGCCACAGTATGTCAGCTCCTAAATAACCTGAGCTGTCTGCAAAGACCCAAATAGATACAGTACGCCTGTCATCATGCTATGCTGGGACAAAAACAGGCTGTTTTAATTCAACAGGGAGCAAAACCTTGGTCCTCTGGTAGCCAAAATCCAAGTCAATATATACACTTACTGTAGTGTACAACAATGACACAACATTTCTATCAATGTTCCACTACTAAAGCCAAATAAAGGGCATAATGAAGAGGCTGACTCTAGGGTTGAGGCTGAAACAGGAGCACTATACGACCAGGGGAGAGACAGGCAGAGACAGACAGAGGGTCAGGCAGACAGGCAGAGACAGACAGACGGATGGGCAGACAGGCAGACAGAGGGACAGGCATACAGGCAGAGACAAACAGAGGGACAAGCAGATAGGCACAGGCAGAGAGGCAGAGACAGAGGCCGAGGATGACAGGCAGAGACAGACAGGCAGAGGAAGGGAAAGCGGTTTACCATGGCAATAAACAGAAAGAGCCAATGTATCACTTCTTTTACACTCCCCCCTTCCACCCTCTAACACACTCTCCATTCATCCATCCCTTTCCCTCCAGCCCACTCTCTCTCATTCTCTCTCCATCCATTCACCGTCCCTCCTCTCGTCTCCTCAGCTCACCTCTCATGCTAATAGGCCATTGATGTGGTCTCTATGGTGATGTACTTTTCATTTTATTGGAGAAGAACGGGCCAGTGGACTGATAGGATTAGGGACAAACAGAGCAATGTGTGTGTAATAAATGTGTGTGTGGCTACACAGATTGAGGTACCGATTATTCCAGGTTTCTCTTTTTAAAGCAGTGTGTGGTGTGTGTGTGGTGTGTGTGTGTGTGTGTGTGTGTGTGTGTGTGTGTGTGTGTGTGTGTGTGTGTGTGCGCATGTGCATGAAAAACACAACATACAGTAGATCTGCCAGCATGGGGTTGCTGACTCAGCTATCTGCAGCAAAGCATTAGCTGTGTTGTTAGCGACGCTCTGTTGCTACAATATGTTCCCATTTATCAAACTCCAATGTGGTTACATCTGGAAAATATGAGAGCTGAAAGAGCCATTTACATGTTTTAGTCCCAGACAGTTACAGTACATGTGGCAGCTGTCTGGTATGGGCTCTTAATGTTGATGTTACTGCAGGTTGCTCTGCCCCCAGTTGGACAAGAAATCAAGTAATGCATGCACTGGGTGACTTCAACAGATTACTCCAATCAAAGAATTCAGGTTAGCTGATGTCACCTGGTTTATCCATGCACACTGTCCAGGTTGTAAGCACTCAAGTCCTTCCTCCACTGACAGGCTGGAGGCACTCTCACTTGCTGAACACTTTTCATGATTGGTCCGATAACAGTGACATGCAGTATCAGAACATGCTGATGGAGTTATCTCACTCACCTAAACCAAAATTATTTCCTGTGTTAAAGTAGGTAAAGCTGCTTTACTGCATCTCAGCTGCTCCAATAAGACAACAAAAGCCTTTATCATATTCGACCTGAGTAATCCACAGCATTAACACATCTGTCTGAACGGTATCTTCAGAAAACTGCTGAACTGCTGATGCCATGAGCACAATTTCAATGCCATACTGCAGATAGCTCTGGGTTATATGTTATGGACCGCCAGTGGGATGGTTAAACTGAAAGGTAATTGAATTCTCACGCTATTGTTCATGTCTTTCTAATTCTGTCTGCGTACAGCAATAGCCTTAATACCTCGTCCCTCACAGCTCAAAATCAACACCAGACCAACATCAAGAAATACATCGCTGAGTTTATCATTTAGGTTCATCAGAGGAGGACAAGGACCTCCCCATGTTGACTCACACACAGCTTTAAAATCTTCCCTCGAGCAAAATAAGAGTCTGCTGACGTGCTTCTTGCTTATGTTAAAAAAGGGTTTGTTGGGGCCCCTGCTACCTCTGCAGCCGCTCTTGAGGAATTGCACTCACATAGTGGTCTGTTTGAGTGTGTTGGGGTCTTATTTAGGACTTTCAGGGACTGTTTCCTGGGTTAACAAACAGCTGCCATAACAAGGCTGATGGCATCTGCAGACGTGTAAGACGATGAGCTACAGGAAGTCTAAACATCCATTCACAACACTGAAGACGTACTCATTACGTGAGTGTTTTCACACCTGAGCAGTTTGGTCCGTTTCACGCGAGCCCTGGAGCCTTTTGTGTGATGTCTGGTTGGTTCCAGGAGAACAAATGTGAAACACTTTGGCATAGCCTTAATGATCTAAAATGGGGGAGCTTGGGTAGCCCACCTGGTAGAGCATTTGCCCAAATACAGAGGCTCAGTCCTCAACGCAGAAAGAATGGGAATAACATGCAGCAAAGGGCCGCAGGTCAGAATCAAACCTGCTGCATGTTATTCCCATTCTTTCTCCCCTTTCAGGTCTAATCTATCCTGTCACAAATAACAGCCTAAAATAACGGAAAAGAAAATCTTTAAAAAAAAAAATCTAAACGGGTTGTGAAAAGTAAAAATTTTGAGATTTGTAGAGCTTCCTCTATTTCCACCGCTGCTGTCTGTGGGACTGTTTCCCCCAGAAAGCGGCGTGGTGATCAGAGCCTACTCTGGACGACGTACTGCCAGTCTGATGTACTAAAAGACTAATGATTCGACTGCATCCCTGTTGCTTTGGTTTCTCATTTTAGATACTAGCTGATACCAGGAACTGGTTACCACTTTTACCATCTTAGTTTAGTGGTGTTAGCGTGCTAACATTTGCTAAATAGCACAAAGTAAAGCTCAGGCTGATGGGAATATCATTTATCAACCAAAGTGTTGCACAAACTGCATGGTAACCCATCAAAAGTTGTGGAGATCTTTTACTCTGAGCCACAAAGGTCCTGGCGGGCCTGTCCTGCAGGCGGGGGCTGGGGGGTGGAGGAAAGGTTTGAGCTGCTGGTGGCACTAGAGGAAGAGTCAGGATCTCCAAAGTCATTAGGATTTATTTTCTCAGCCCAATGAATCTCAGCCAATTCATCCAATAGCAGTCGAGATATTTAAGTGTGGAAAAAAGGTGGGGACTGACTAACAGCGTGGAGTAACCAAGAGTGCTCTGCTGCAGCTCACAGGTACACACTAAATAAAACGATGGATGGAAGAACAAAGCAGCAATGTTAAATTGGAACTGCCCAGCGGAGTCTCCTTGCAGGGCCTCAGCAGCTCATTGTGACCATGATGTCAAGAAGACTGCAGGGGTCGCAGCACAGAGCTCTGGATCCAGCCTGCTGCTGTGGTCAGAAATAAAGATATACAAAGGCTGGTAATAAGCTGATTGGAGGAAAGGCAAAGAGGAATGGAGCGTGCAGAGAGGAGGGGAAGCTGTTTCACACTTTACATGTTAGGCTGACAGCAAACAGTCAGCAGTGGGCGTTCATTAATTAAATTGTTAGTCCTTTTATTTAAGCTGACTGTTTTGTAATTTTGATTTCATTCACACTGTTCAACCTTTGAATACCTTTTTCATTATTTTTTTTATTAAGAAACTGCTTTTGCATTTCAGCTCATCCTCCCACTGGCGCCCTGTTTACTGGGCATGTTTTCTACTGCTGAATAAAAGAAAGAGCAATTAACATTAAAGCAAACAGATGGATGGGCCTCCGTAACTGCTGTAGTTTTTTGGTGTGATTGGGGTCAGATGAGATGACACATCATTATGTGTGTGCAGATACAGTGTAGTCTAGACCCTACAGCTTTAATACAAGATAAGAACTACTGGCACTGAGCCCACCACAAAGGAACAATCCCATAATGGACTTTCAGCTCACATAAAGATGCATGAAACAACAAATGAATTCCATCTTCCTCTTCAGCCGATTCCAGTTAGTCAGTGAGTGAGGAGCGGTGACCAGCTGCAGGACAAGACATTAACTAAGCATACAGCCAATCCCATTCTAAACTTTTTAAAAAGGAACTCATAATAGGGAAAAGATCCACTAACAACTGTACCACAAGTCAAATGTCATATCTTTCATTGTTTGTGATTCAAAAGAAGTGTTTGCTGCTGTTCATAATCTGTGACATCACTGCTTGGACCTTTTGGCTGCATGTTCACAAAGTGTCACACTCATTACATGATCACTAATAGAACATGAATTGGGTTTTTTATAGTATGGGATTAGAGTGAAAAGAATGTTACATAAGGCCTTGGTTGACAAAAAAAGCCCTTTTATAGGCACAATCCTCCATGTTAGGTAGCCGCAGTGAGAATACTGACAATGTAAAAGAAACCTTTCCTTTTGCACCTTGTACTGTCAGACACAAGCACTGCCACAACACAGCGATCTGTACATCCTGCAAAGTGTTGTCTTTGGTTTGTATAGTGTTTCTGTGTCTCCCTGCTTATGTGTCCAAGCTTTAGCAAATAAATAAGCAGATAAGTGTAAGTGTGTCTCTGTGTGTGCTGTTGGTGTTTGTGCAAAGACAACAGGAGCTCAGCCAAAGCATCAGCAGAAGAAACCAAAAGCTCCCCTCCTCTCACATGGCTTTCCTTGGCTTTGCATTTTCTCAATTACTGAAAATATTTATGGAAGTGAAGCTTGCCGCCTCCCATGCCTCCAGTATCATAAAACCTGGCTATCACGCTTTGCTGCCTATCCTCCCCTACACACCGACACCAACACACCGTTTCTGCTGATGGTGCACCTTGGCTGTTAATTCCTTAGACAAGGTCAGGGACAGTCTGTGATGTATAAGAGTCCCATATTGATATTGCTACATTCTAAGCAGAACATTTTACATGGTAAAAATAGTCTTGTCGGTGCTCTTTACCAAGTTTTGTATTTCAGTACTCATGGGTCATGTTCATGGACAGTCTCAGGGCCGGTTCTAGCCCTTTGGTTGCCCTAGGTGAGATTGAGTTTTGCGCCCCCCAGTCTCGCATTGCCAGATTTACACAGTGCTGTGTCAGCAATAGAGTAGCAATGTACTGTATGTTCATTTTAGTTTCTAGCTTGCATGTAAGTTAGATGGCACCAACATTTGGTCTAATCATAACTGCAACCCAACCTGTGTTTTGTTTCCAGATTTGTGTGCATGGTGACTGATGATGTGGCCCCCCCACATCATCAGGTGTGTGAACATTTAGAGCATTAAATACTGAATTTCTTGCATTCTGGTGAATTTTTATGCACCTTTTTTTGTTTTACCCTTTTCTGAATTAATTTATCCCTAAAATATCTTTATGAAAAGGGAAACATAGATTACAATCTAAATATAAAAACCTAATGAAATATACTGCAGTAATGCTCTCAGGCATTCTGTATTGCTTTCATCTATTTATTCTCCTGTAGATCGACTTTTTAAGTCTAGCTGAGTCAGCACACATGTAGCCGATTTACTGTTCCTTCTCTTTTGCGTCTTTTGTTGAGGAAGTAACCTTCTTAAATGTGTATATGACAATTATTCACCTCAATGACACATGAATTCATTTTAATTAATTAATAAACCCCTGGTCTGTAATATTTCAGATATGTTGAACTCGGTTTCAAAGATGAGCAGAGCAAGATTTCTGCTCATGTTCAAAACTTTCAAAACATTCAAAACTTATCTTGACAGTGTTCTCTGAGATTTGGAGGAGTTGTGATATTTTGAGAAACATAAAGTGATAATGCAATAGGCTATTACATGAAGAAAGTCAAAATATTTCAGAAAATAATCCACCTGCACCATAGCCTGCTGTGCATTACGTGATTGCTTGCTGATCCGGTAGATCTCGGACCTCCTGACAGACTCAGAGCCCCGTTTGAGATGCCGATGCTGCTCATCTCTATTTTCTCTTTTTCAAGAGAGACCTGGCCAAGATAGCAGGACAAATTAGTTACATGTAACAAAAATTTAAAATTACAAAACAAAACACAAAAGAGGCAAAGACGACTCAAGTGGATTTCAATTAAATAAAAGTGGGATTAATTAAAACATTTGCATGTGTGAATGGACTTATGTTCTATGGTTTTAACATAACTTTTAAACTCATTTAAGGAAATTAGACTGTGTAGTCTGAGTGTTTTCTGTAGGTCACTGTGCAGCAAACATGAAAGCCTTTTAGGGATCGTAAACCATAAGTACTCTGTTTAAAAGAAAAAAAGTGGATGTGTAACATGGGAGCCTGCCTATAATGCCCTTATATATGAAGATGAGTAAGACGTCGAATTGCCAGAGAAGGCATATTCATTGTGGATTAAAGTGTACAGTGATGAGTGAGGGGTTAGCAGTTTGAAATAAACCTTAAAGCTCCATGATACCAACATCCAACATCTGAAGACACTTTGATGGGGCATTCATATACAACAGATCACCATATTCAACAAGAGAGAGAAATGGGGTATCGACTAGCCAATAGTCTAGCTAATTAGTATTAGTAGATTTGTTCCTAAAGAAAAAAACCTAGCTTCAATTTCAACTTTTTTACAAGGTTCTGAATATGAATCTATAAATAAAGGTGTTCATCAACTAAATATCCTAAATATGTATAAGATAAAACTACTACATTTGGTTTACCCTGATCAGTAACAATATTCAGGTCTAACTCATTCTTCGTTGAGTTTGAAAAGACCATAACTTTGGTCTTCTCAGCTTTAAGCACAAGCTTTAATTGATAAAGTTGTGCTTGCACTCTATTGAAAGCCATTTGCAAGCATTCATACGCTTTCCTAATGGTAGCTGCACACCAATAAATAACAATGCCATCTGCATAAAAATGGAAAAATGCATTTTGGACAGTTTCCCCCAAGCAGTTTAGATACATAGTGAATAAAAGGGGCCCCAGAATGAAGCCCTTGGAGACCCTTTTACAGATTGATACATATTTTGACGTCAGGCCTTCAACTTGCATTGCTTGAGTCCTATCAGCAAGGTAGTTGATAAACCAGCCCACAGAGTGCTGAGACATCTACCTATACTGATCAGTCTCTGAACTAGTATGCTATGGTCAACGGTGTCAAATGCTTTGGACGGATCAGTGAACAGAGACACAGTGCTTCTTATCATCAAATGCTTTGACTATGTCATTAATTACTTTTACAGCAGCAGTGGTAGTGCTGTGTTTTTTTCCTGAAACCAGATTGATGTTTAGATAAAAGTGACTGAGCATTTAAATATCTTTCACTTGTTCAATAACCAAGGATTCCAACACTTCGGACAATGCTGAATGTTTGGAAATGGGTCTGTAATTATGTAATTATTAGGCAAGGTTGGGTCTCCTCCTTTCAAAAGTGGTAAAACATAAGCAGACTTCCATACCTTGGGAATTTTGTTTGTGACCAATGAAAGATTAAAAAGATGAGTCAGAGGTTCAGCTAGGATATCTGCAGCTAATTTCAGGAAAAAAAGTTCTAAGTGATCGGGGCCTGCATGTTTTTGAGGATTCAATTGTTTCAGGGCTTTATGAACATCAGCAACAAAGAAGGAGCTAAGACTGAAAGTGTTGTAGGCAGTCATAAAGGTATCATTTACAAGCTCCAACACCGTAGGGACAACAGAATCAAACAAGAACCCAGATTATATGAAATGCTTATTAAAACAATTTAACATTTCTGCTTTGTCAGATAGAGGTATTCTTAACCAGAAACAAGGAAAACCTGTTTAGTAGATGCAGATAATGAATTCCTTTGGATCATTTAGATTCTAGGCAGTTCGAGAGAAGTAAAATTCAGCTTTAGCT